>NC_135139.1:2121212-2424242 GCF_051014445.1 Colletes latitarsis | reverse complement strand
ATGTGGTACCACACTGAAACAGTCAATCAAACCTGGTTTCGAGCAATATTTTAGAAGATAACACCGGTTAGGTCAGGGTCAGGTCTGGGTTATGCCCGCATCGGGCTCATGATTTTACCTTTTCCGCATACTTGTTGGCCAGATCCTTGGTTTTCTCTGGTTTGAATCACGTAGTAATGTGGTACCACGAAGTAACAGTGAATTACACCTGGATTCGGTCAGTATTTTAATCGGTAACACCGGTTAGGCCTGGGTTAGGTCTGGGTTATGCCCCCATCTGACTCAAGATTTTGCCTTTCCGCATACCTGTTGGCCAAATCCTTGGTTTTCTCTGGTTTGAATCACGTAGTAATGTGGTACCACACTGAAACAGTCAATGAAACCTGGGTTCGATCAATATTTCAGGGGATAACACCGGATAGGTCTGGGTTATGTCTGGGTTATGCCCGCATCTGGCTCATGATTTTGCCCACTTCGCATACATGTTCGACAGGTCCTGGGTTTTTTCGGGTTTGAATCACGTAGTCATGCGGTGCCACACAGTAACAGTCAATTAAACCTGGATTCGGTCAGTATTTTAGTCGGTAACACCGGTTAGGCCTGGGTTAGGTCTGGGTATGCCCCCATCTGACTAATGATTTTACCTTCTTCGTATACTTGTTGGACAGATCCTGGGTTTTTTTCGTGTTTGAATCACGTAGTAATGTGGTAACACACTGAAGCAGTCAATTAAACCTGGCTTCGATCAATATTTTAGAGGATAACACCGGTTAGGTCTGGGTTAGGTCTGGGATATGCCCCCATCTGACTCAAGATGTTACCTTCTTCGCATAGTTGTTGGACAGATCCTGGGTTTTTTCGGGTTTGAATCGCGTAATAATGTGGTACCACTGTGAAACAGTCAATTAAACCTGGTTTCGATCAATATTTTAGAGGATAACACCGGTTATGTCTAGGTTAGGCCTGTGTTATGGCCGCATCTCGCTCATGATTTTGCCTTTTTCATATACTTGTTGGCCAGATCCTGGGTTTTTTCGGGTTTGAATCACGTAGTAATGTGGTACCACAGTGAAACAGTCAATTAAACCTGGTTTCGATCAATATTTTCGAGGATAACACCGGTTAGGTCTGGGTTAGGTCTGGGTTATGCCCGCCTCTGCCTCATGATTTTGCCTTTCCGCATACTTGTTGGCCAAATACTTGGTTTTCTCTGGTTTGAATCACGTAGTAATGTGGTACCACACTGAAACAGTCAATGAAACCTGGTTTCGATCAATATTTCAGGGGATAACACCGGATAGGTCTGGGTTATGTCTGGGTTATGCCCGCATCTGGCTCATGATTTTGCCCACTTCGCATACATGTTCGACAGGTCCTGGGTTTTTTCGGGTTTGAATCACGTAGTAATGTGGTACCACACTGAAACAGACCATTAAACTTGGTTTCGATCAATATTTTAGAGGAGAACACCGGTTAGGTCTGGGTTAGGTCTGGGTTATGCCCGCATCTCTCCCATAATTTTGCCTTCTTCGCATACTTGCTGGCCAGATCCTGGGTTTTTTCGGGTTTGAATCACGTAGTAATGTGGTACCACAGTGAAACAGTCAATTAAACCTGGTTTCGATCAATATTTTAAAGGATAAAACCGGTTAGGTCTGGGTTAGGTCTGGGTTATGCCCGCATCTGGCTCATGATTTTACCTTCTTCGCATACTTGTTGGACAGATACTGGTTTTTTCGGGTTTGAATCACGTAGTAATGTGGTACCACACTGAAACAGTCAATCAAACCTGGTTTCGATCAATATTTTAGAAGATAACACCGGTTAGGTCTGGGTTAGGTCTGGGTTATGCCCGCATCTGGCTCATGATTTTGCCTTTTCCGCATTCTTGTTGGCCAAATCCTTGGTTTTCTCTGGTTTGAATCGCGTAATAATGTGGTACCACAGTGAAACAGTCAATTAAACCTGGATTCGATCAATATTTTAGAGGATAACACCGGTTAGGTCTAGGTTAGGCCTGGGTTATGGCCGCATCTCGCTCATGATTTTGCCTTTTTCATATACTTGTTGGCCAGATCTTGTGTTTTTCGGGTTTGAATCATATAGTAATGTGGTACCAAACTGAAACAGTCAATTAAACCTGGTTTCGATCAATATTTCAGGGGATAACACCGGATAGGTCTGGGTTAGGTCTGGGTTATGCCCGCATCTCGCTCACAATTTTGCCGTCTTCGCATACTTGTTGGCCAGATCCTGGGTGTTTTAGGGTTTGAATCACGTAGTGATGTAGTACCACATTGAAACAGTCAATTAAACCTGGTTTCGATCAATATTTCAGGGGATAACGCCGGTTAGGTCTGGGTTAGGTCTGGGTTATGCCCGCATCTGGCTCATGATTTTGCCTTCTTCGGATACTTGTTGGCCAGATCATTGGTTTTTTCGCGTTTGAATCACGTAGTAATGTGGTACCGCGAAGTAACAGTGAATTAAACCTGGATTCGATCAGTATTTTAGTCGGTAACACCGGTTAGGCCTGGGTTAGGTCTGGGTTATGCCCCCATCTGTCTCATGATTTTACCTTCTTCCCATACTTGTTGGACAGATCCTGGTTTTTTCGGGTTTGAATCACGTAGTAATGTGGTACCACACTGAAACAGTCAATCAAACCTGGTTTCGATCAATATTTTAGAAGATAACACCGGTTAGGTCTGGGTTAGGTCTGGGTTATGCCCGCATCTGGCTCATGATTTTGCCCACTTCGCATACATGTTCGACAGGTCCTGGGTTTTTTCGGGTTTGAATCACGTAGTTATGCGGTGCCACACAGTAACAGTCAATTAAACTTGGATTCGGTCAGTATTTTAGTCGGTAACACCGGTTAGGCCTGGGTTATGTCTGGGTATGCCCCCATCTGACTCATGATTTCACCTTCTTCGTACTTGTTGGACAGATCCTGGGTTTTTTCGGATTTGATACACGTAGTAATTTGGTACCACACTGAAACAGACCATTAAACTTGGTTTCGATCAATATTTTAGCCGGTAACACCGGTTAGGCCTGGGTTAGGTCTGGGTATGCCCCCATCTGACACATGATTTTACCTTCTTCGTTTACTTGTTGGACAGATCCTGGGTTTTTTCGGATTTGAACCACACGGTAACGTAGTACCGAACAGTTACTGTCAATTAAGCCTGGATTCGGTCAGTATTTTAGAGGATAACACCGATAAGGTCCGGGTCAGGTCTGGGTTATGCCCGCATGTGGCTCATGATTTTGCCTTTTCCGCATACTTGTTGGCCAGATCCTTGGTTTTCTCTGGTTTGAATCACGTAGTAATGTGGTACCACACTGAGACAGCCAATTAAACCTGGATTCGGTCAGTATTTTAGTTGGTAACACCGGTAAGGTCTGGGTTAGTTCTGGGTTATGCCCGCATCTGGCTTATGATTTTGCCTTTTTCGCATACTTGTAGGCCAGATCCTTGGTTTTCTCTGGTTTGAATCACGTAGTAATGTGGTACCACACTGAAACAGACCATTAAACTTGGTTTCGATCAATATTTTAGAGGATAACACCGGTTACGTCTGGGTTAGGTCTGGGTTAGGTCTGGGTTATGCCCGCAACTCGCTCATGATTTTGCCTTCTTCGCATACTTGTTGGCCAGTTCCTGGGTTTTTTAGGGTTTGAATCACGTAGTGATGTGGTTCCACACTGAAACAGTCCATTAAACTTGGTTTCGATCAATATTTTAGAGGATAACACCGGTTAGGTCTGGGTCACGTCTGGGTTATGCCCGCATCGCGCTCATAATTTTGCCTTCTTCGCATACTTGTTGGCCAGATCCTGGGTTTTTTCGGGTTTGAATCACGTAGTAATGTGGTACCACAGTGAAACAGTCAATTAAACCTGGTTTCGATCAATATTTTAGAGGACAAAACCGGTTAGGTCTGGGTTAGGTCTGGGTTATGCCCGCATCTGGCTCATGATTTTGCCTTTTCCGCATACTTGTTGGCCAAATCCTTGGTTTTCTCTGGTTCGAATCACGTAGTAATGTGGTACCACACTGAAACAGTCAATGAAACCTGGTTTCGATCAATATTTCAGGGGATAAAACCGGTTAGGTCTGGGTCAGGTATGGGTTATGCCAACATCTGGCTCATGATTTTGCCTTTTCCGCATTCCTGTTGGCCAGATCCTTGGTTTTCTCTGGTTTGAATCGCGTAGTAATGTGGTACCACGAAGTAACAGTGAATTACACCTGGATTCGGTCAGTATTTTAATCGGTAACACCGGTTAGGCCTGGGTTAGGTCTGGGTTATGCCCCCATCATACTCATGATTTTACCTTCTTCGCATACTTGTTGGACAGATCCTGGTTTTTCGGGTTTGAATCACGTAGTAATGTGGTACCACACTGAAACAGTCAATCAAACCTGGTTTCGATCAATATTTTAGAAGATAACACCGGTTAGGTCTTGGTTAGGTCTGGGTTATGCCCGCATCTGGCTCATGATTTTGCCTTTTCCGCATTCTTGTTGGCCAAATCCATGGTTTTCTCTGGTTTGAATCGCGTAATAATGTGGTACCACAGTGAAACAGTCAATTAAACCTGGTTTCGATCAACATTTTAGAGGATAACACCGGTTAGGTCTAGGTTAGGCCTGGGTTATGGCCGCATCTCGCTCATGATTTTGCCTTTTTCATATACTTGTTGGCCAGATCTTGTGTTTTTTCGGGTTTGAATCATATAGTAATGTGGTACCACACTGAAACAGTCAATTAAACCTGGTTTCGATCAATATTTTAGAAGATAACACCGGTTAGGTCTGGGTTAGGTCTGGGTTATGCCCGCATCTGGCTTATTATTTTGCCTGTTTCGCATACTTGTAGGCCAGATCCTTGGTTTTCTCTGGTTTGCATCACGTAGTAATGTGGTACCACACTGAAACAGACCATTAAACTTGGTTTCGATCAATATTTTAGAGGATAACACCGGATAGGTCTGGGTTAGGCCTGGGTTATGGCCGCATCTCGCTCATGATTTTGCCTTTTTCATATACTTGTTGGCCAGATCATGTGTTTTTTCGGGTTTGAATCATATAGTAATGTGGTACGAAACTGAAACAGTCAATTAAACCTGGTTTCGATCAATATTTCAGGGGATAACACCGGATAGGTCTGGGATAGGTCTGGGTTATGCCCGCATCTCGCTCATAATTTTGCCTTCTTCGCATACTTGTTGGCCAGATCCTGGGTTTTTTCGGGTTTGAATCACGTAGTAATGTGGTACCACAGAGAAACAGTCAATTAAACTTGTTTTCGATCAATATTTTAGAGGATAACACCGGTTAGGTCAGGGTCAGGTTTGGGTCATGCCCGCATCGGGCTCATGATTTTACCTTTTCCGCATACTTGTTGGCCAGATCCTTGGTTTTCTCTGGTTTGAATCACGTAGTAATGTGGTACCACGAAGTAACAGTGAATTACACCTGGATTCGGTCAGTATTTTAATCGGTAACACCGGTTAGGCCTGGGTTAGGTATGGGTTATGTCCCCATCTGACTCAAGATTTTACCTTCTTCGCATAGTTGTTGGACAGATCCTGGGTTTTTTCGGGTTTGAATCACGTAATAATGTGGTACCACTGTGAAACAGTCAATTAAACCTGGTTTCGATCAATATTTCAGGGGATAACACCGGGTAGGTCTAGGTTATGTCTGGGTTATGCCCGCAACTGGCTCATGATTGTGCCTTGTTCGCATACTTGTTGGCCAGATCCTGGGTTTTTTCGGATTTGAATCACGTAGTAATGTGGCACCACATTGAAACAGTCAATTAAACCTGGTTTCGATCAATATTTCAGGGGATAACACCGGATAGGTCTAGGTTATGTCTGGGTTATGCCCGCATCTGGCTCATGATTTTGCCCACTTCGCATACATGTTCGACAGGACCTGGGTTTTTTCGGGTTTGAATCACGTAGTAATGCGGTGCTACACAGTAACAGTCAATTAAACCCGGATTCGGTCAGTATTTTAGTCGGTAACACCGGTTAGGCCTGGGTTAGGTCTGGGTTATGCCCGCATCTGGCTCATGATTTTGCCTTGTTCGCATACTTGTTGGCCAGATCCTGGGTTTTTTCGGATTTGAGTCGCGTAGTAATGTGGCACCACATTGAAACAGTCAATTAAACCTGGTTTCGATCAATATTTCAGGGGATAACACCGGTTAGGTCTGGGTCACGTCTGGGTTATGCCCGCATCGCGCTCATAATTTTGCCTTCTTCGCATACTTGTTGGCCAGATCCTGGGTTTTTTCGGGTTTGAATCACGTAGTAATGTGGTACCACAGTGAAACAGTCAATTAAACCTGGTTTCGATCAATATTTTAGAGGACAAAACCGGTTAGGTCTGGGTTAGGTCTGGGTTATGCCCGCATCTGGCTCATGATTTTGCCTTTTCCGCATACTTGTTGGCCAAATCCTTGGTTTTCTCTGGTTCGAATCACGTAGTAATGTGGTACCACACTGAAACAGTCAATGAAACCTGGTTTCGATCAATATTTCAGGGGATAAAACCGGTTAGGTCTGGGTCAGGTATGGGTTATGCCAACATCTGGCTCATGATTTTGCCTTTTCCGCATTCCTGTTGGCCAGATCCTTGGTTTTCTCTGGTTTGAATCGCGTAGTAATGTGGTACCACGAAGTAACAGTGAATTACACCTGGATTCGGTCAGTATTTTAATCGGTAACACCGGTTAGGCCTGGGTTAGGTCTGGGTTATGCCCCCATCATACTCATGATTTTACCTTCTTCGCATACTTGTTGGACAGATCCTGGTTTTTCGGGTTTGAATCACGTAGTAATGTGGTACCACACTGAAACAGTCAATCAAACCTGGTTTCGATCAATATTTTAGAAGATAACACCGGTTAGGTCTTGGTTAGGTCTGGGTTATGCCCGCATCTGGCTCATGATTTTGCCTTTTCCGCATTCTTGTTGGCCAAATCCATGGTTTTCTCTGGTTTGAATCGCGTAATAATGTGGTACCACAGTGAAACAGTCAATTAAACCTGGTTTCGATCAACATTTTAGAGGATAACACCGGTTAGGTCTAGGTTAGGCCTGGGTTATGGCCGCATCTCGCTCATGATTTTGCCTTTTTCATATACTTGTTGGCCAGATCTTGTGTTTTTTCGGGTTTGAATCATATAGTAATGTGGTACCACACTGAAACAGTCAATTAAACCTGGTTTCGATCAATATTTTAGAAGATAACACCGGTTAGGTCTGGGTTAGGTCTGGGTTATGCCCGCATCTGGCTTATTATTTTGCCTGTTTCGCATACTTGTAGGCCAGATCCTTGGTTTTCTCTGGTTTGCATCACGTAGTAATGTGGTACCACACTGAAACAGACCATTAAACTTGGTTTCGATCAATATTTTAGAGGATAACACCGGATAGGTCTGGGTTAGGCCTGGGTTATGGCCGCATCTCGCTCATGATTTTGCCTTTTTCATATACTTGTTGGCCAGATCATGTGTTTTTTCGGGTTTGAATCATATAGTAATGTGGTACGAAACTGAAACAGTCAATTAAACCTGGTTTCGATCAATATTTCAGGGGATAACACCGGATAGGTCTGGGATAGGTCTGGGTTATGCCCGCATCTCGCTCATAATTTTGCCTTCTTCGCATACTTGTTGGCCAGATCCTGGGTTTTTTCGGGTTTGAATCACGTAGTAATGTGGTACCACAGAGAAACAGTCAATTAAACTTGTTTTCGATCAATATTTTAGAGGATAACACCGGTTAGGTCAGGGTCAGGTTTGGGTCATGCCCGCATCGGGCTCATGATTTTACCTTTTCCGCATACTTGTTGGCCAGATCCTTGGTTTTCTCTGGTTTGAATCACGTAGTAATGTGGTACCACGAAGTAACAGTGAATTACACCTGGATTCGGTCAGTATTTTAATCGGTAACACCGGTTAGGCCTGGGTTAGGTATGGGTTATGTCCCCATCTGACTCAAGATTTTACCTTCTTCGCATAGTTGTTGGACAGATCCTGGGTTTTTTCGGGTTTGAATCACGTAATAATGTGGTACCACTGTGAAACAGTCAATTAAACCTGGTTTCGATCAATATTTCAGGGGATAACACCGGGTAGGTCTAGGTTATGTCTGGGTTATGCCCGCAACTGGCTCATGATTGTGCCTTGTTCGCATACTTGTTGGCCAGATCCTGGGTTTTTTCGGATTTGAATCACGTAGTAATGTGGCACCACATTGAAACAGTCAATTAAACCTGGTTTCGATCAATATTTCAGGGGATAACACCGGATAGGTCTAGGTTATGTCTGGGTTATGCCCGCATCTGGCTCATGATTTTGCCCACTTCGCATACATGTTCGACAGGACCTGGGTTTTTTCGGGTTTGAATCACGTAGTAATGCGGTGCTACACAGTAACAGTCAATTAAACCCGGATTCGGTCAGTATTTTAGTCGGTAACACCGGTTAGGCCTGGGTTAGGTCTGGGTTATGCCCGCATCTGGCTCATGATTTTGCCTTGTTCGCATACTTGTTGGCCAGATCCTGGGTTTTTTCGGATTTGAGTCGCGTAGTAATGTGGCACCACATTGAAACAGTCAATTAAACCTGGTTTCGATCAATATTTCAGGGGATAACACCGGATAGGTCTGGGTTAGGTCTGGGTTATGCCCGCATCTCGCTCATAATTTTGCCGTCTTCGCATACTTGTTGGCCAGATCCTGGGTGTTTTAGGGTTTGAATCACGTAGTGATGTAGTACCACATTGAAACAGTCAATTAAACCTGGTTTCGATCAATATTTCAGGGGATAACGCCGGTTAGGTCTGGGTTAGGTCTGGGTTATGCCCGCATCTGGCTCATGATTTTGCCTTCTTCGCATACTTGTTGGCCAGATCATTGGTTTTTTCGCGTTTGAATCACGTAGTAATGTGGTACCGCGAAGTAATAGTGAATTAAACCTGGATTCGATCAGTATTTTAGTCGGTAACACCGGTTAGGCCTGGGTTAGGTCTGGGTTATGCCCCCATCTGTCTCATGATTTTACCTTCTTCGCATACTTGTTGGACAGATCCTGGTTTTTTCGGGTTTGAATCACGTAGTAATGTGGTACCACACTGAAACAGTCAATCAAACCTGGTTTCGATCAATATTTTAGAAGATAACACCGGTTAGGTGTGGGTTAGGTCTGGGTTATGCCCGCATCTGGCTCATGATTTTGCCTTTTCCGCATTCTTGTTGGCCAAATCCTTGGTTTTCTCTGGTTTGAATCGGGTAATAATGTGGTACCACAGTGAAACAGTCAATTAAACCTGGTTTCGAACAATATTTTAGAGGATAACACCGGTTAGGTCTAGGTTAGGCCTGGGTTATGCCCGCCTCTGCCTCATGATTTTGCCTTTCCGCATACTTGTTGGCCAAATACTTGGTTTTCTCTGGTTTGAATCACGTAGTAATGTGGTACCACACTGAAGCAGACAATTAAACTTGGTTTCGATCAATATTTTACAGGATAGAACCGGTTAGGTCTGGGTTAGGTCCGGGTAATGCCCTCATCTGGTTCATGATTTTACCTTCTTCGTATACTTGTTGGACAGATCCTGGGTTTTTTCGGATTTGATTCACGTAGTAATTTGGTACCACACTGAAACAGACCATTAAACTTGGTATCGATCAATATTTTCGAGGATAACACCGGTTAGGTCTGGGTTAGGTCTGGGTTATGCCCGCATCTGGCTCATGATTTTACCTTCTTCGCATACTTGTTGGACAGATCCTGGTTTTTTCGGGTTTGAATCACGTAGTAATGTGGTACCACACTGAAACAGTCAATCAAACCTGGTTTCGATCAATATTTTAGAAGATAACACCGGTCTGGGTTAGGTCTGGGTTATGCCCGCATCTGGCTCATGATTTTGCCTTTCCGCATACTTGTTGGCCAAATCCTTGGTTTTCTCTGGTTTGAATCACGTAGTAATGTCGTACCACAGTGAAACAGTCAATGAAACCTGGTTTCGATCAATATTTCAGGGGATAACACCGGATAGGTCTGGGTTATGTCTGGGTTATGCCCGCATCTGCCTCATGATTTTGCCCACTTCGCATACATGTTCGACAGGTCCTGGGTTTTTTCGGGTTTGAATCACGTAGTAATGCGGTGCCACACAGTAACAGTCAATTAAACCTGGATTCGGTCAGTATTTTAGCCGGTAACACCCGTTAGGCCTGGGTTAGGTCTGGGTATGCCCCCATCTGACACATGATTTTACCTTCTTCGTATACTTGTTGGACAGATCCTGGGTTTTTTCGGATTTGAACCACATGGTAACGTAGTACCAAACAGTTACTGTCAATTAAGCCTGGATTCGGTCAGTATTTTAGAGGATAACACCGATTAGGTCCGGGTCAGGTCTGGGTTATGCCCGCATGTGGCTCATGATTTTGCCTTTTCCGCATACTTGTTGGCCAGATCATTGGTTTTCTCTGGTTTGAATCACGTAGTAATGTGGTACCACAGTGAAACAGTCAATTAAACCTGGTTTCGATCAATATTTTAGAGGATAAAATCGGTTAGGTCTGGGTTAGGTCTGGGTTATGCCCGCATCTGGCTCATGATTTTACCTTCTTCGCATACTTGTTGGACAGATCCTGGTTTTTTCGGGTTTGAATCACGTAGTAATGTGGTACCACACTGAAACAGTCAATCAAACCTGGTTTCGATCAATATTTTAGAAGATAACACCGGTCTGGGTTAGGTCTGGGTTATGCCCGCATCTGGCTCATGATTTTGCCTTTTCCGCATTCTTGTTGGCCAAATCCTTGGTTTTCTCTGGTTTGAATCGCGTAATAATGTGGTACCACAGTGAAACAGTCAATTAAACCTGGTTTCGATCAATATTTTAGAGGATAACACCGGTTAGGTCTAGGTTAGGCCTGGGTTATGGCGCATCTCGCTCATGATTTTGCCTTTTTCATATACTTGTTGGCCAGATCTTGTGTTTTTTCGGGTTTGAATCATATAGTAATGTGGTACCAAACTGAAACAGTCAATTAAACCTGGTTTCGATCAATATTTCAGGGGATAACACCGGATAGGTCTGGGTTAGGTCTGGGTTATGCCCGCATCTCGCTCATAATTTTGCCGTCTTCGCAAACTTGTTGGCCGGATCCTGGGTGTTTTAGGGTTTGAATCACGTAGTAATGTGGTACCACAGTGAAACAGTCAATTAAACCTGGTTTCGATCAATATTTTAGAGGATAAAATCGGTTAGGTCTGGGTCAGGTATGGGTTATGCCAACATCTGGCTCATGATTTTGCCTTTTCCGCATTCCTGTTGGCCAGATCATTGGTTTTTTCGCGTTTGAATCACGTAGTAATGTGGTACCGCGAAGTAACAGTGAATTAAACCTGGATTCGATCAGTATTTTAGTCGGTAACACCGGTTAGGCCTGGGTTAGGTCTCGGTTATGCCCCCATCTGTCTCATGATTTTACACTTTTCGCATACTTGTTGGACAGATCCTGGGTTTTTTCGGGTTTGAATCACGTAGTAATGTGGTACCACACTGAAACAGTCAATTAAACCTGGTTTCGATCAATATTTTAGAAGATAACACCGGTTAGGTCTGGGTTAGGTCTGGGTTAAGCCCGCATCTGGCTCATGATTTTGCCTTTTCCGCAAACTTGTTGGCCAAATCCTTGGTTTTCTCTGGTTTGAATCGCGTAATAATGTGGTACCACAGTGAGACAGTCAATTCAACCTGGTTTCGATCAATATTTCAGAGGATAACACCGGTTAGGTCTGGGTTAGGTATGGGTTATGTCCACATCTGGCTCATGATTTTGCCTTTTCCGCATTCCTGTTGACCAGAACCTTGGCTTTATCTCGTTTGAATCAGGTAGTAATGTGGTACCACACTGAAGCAGACAATTAAACTTGGTTTCGATCAATATTTTAGAGGATAGAACCGGTTAGGTCTGGGTTAGGTCCGGGTAATGCCCTCATCTGGTTCATGATTTTGCCTTCTTCGCATACTTGTTGGCCAGATCCTTGGTTTTTTCGGGTTTGAATCACGTAGTAATGTGGTACCACGAAGTAACAGTGAATTAAACCTGGATTCGATCAGTATTTTAGTCGGTAACACCGGTTAGGCCTGGGTTAGGTCTGGGTTATGCCCCCATCTGACTCATGATTTTACCTCCTTCGCATACTTGTTGGACAGATCCTGGTTTTTTCGGGTTTGAATCACGTAGTAATGTGGTAACACACTGAAACAGTCAATCAAACCTGGTTTCGATCAATATTTTAGAAGATAACACCGGTTAGGTCTGGGTTAGGTCTGGGTTATGCCCGCATCTGGCTCATGATTTTGCCTTTTCCGCATTCTTGTTGGCCAAATCCTTGGTTTTCTCTGGTTTGAATCGCGTAATAATGTGGTACCACAGTGAAACACTCAATTAAACCTGGTTTCGATCAATATTTTAGAGGATAACACCGGTTAGGTCTAGGTTAGGCCTGGGTTATGGCCGCATCTCGCTCATGATTTTGCCTTTTTCATATACTTGTTGGCCAGATCTTGTGTTTTTTCGAGTTTGAATCATATAGTAATGTGGTACCAAACTGAAACAGTCAATTAAACCTGGTTTCGAACAATATTTCAGGGGATAACACCGGATAGGTCTGGGTTAGGTCTGGGTTATGCCCGCATCTCGCTCATAATTTTGCCTTCTTCGCATACTTGTTGGCCAGGTCCTGGGTTTTTCGGGTTTGAATCACGTAGTAATGTGGTACCACAGTGAAACAGTCAATTAAACCTGGTTTCGAGCAATATTTTAGAAGATAACACCGGTTAGGTCAGGGTCAGGTCTGGGTTATGCCCGCATCGGGCTCATGATTTTACCTTTTCCGCATACTTGTTGGCCAGATCCTTGGTTTTCTCTGGTTTGAATCACGTAGTAATGTGGTACCACGAAGTAACAGTGAATTACACCTGGATTCGGTCAGTCTTTTAATCGGTAACACCGGTTAGGCCTGGGTTAGGTCTGGGTTATGCCCCCATCTGACTCAAGATTTTGCCTTTCCGCATACCTGTTGGCCAAATCCTTGGTTTTCTCTGGTTTGAATCACGTAGTAATGTGGTACCACACTGAAACAGTCAATGAAACCTGGGTTCGATCAATATTTCAGGGGATAACACCGGATAGGTCTGGGTTATGTCTGGGTTATGCCCGCATCTGGCTCATGATTTTGCCCACTTCGCATACATGTTCGACAGGTCCTGGGTTTTTTCGGGTTTGAATCACGTAGTCATGCGGTGCCACACAGTAACAGTCAATTAAACCTGGATTCGGTCAGTATTTTAGTCGGTAACACCGGTTAGGCCTGGGTTAGGTATGGGTATGCCCCCATCTGACTAATGATTTTACCTTCTTCGTATACTTGTTGGACAGATCCTGGGTTTTTTCGGATTTGAACAACATGGTAACGTAGTACCAAACAGTTACTGTCAATTAAGCCTGGATTCGGTCAGTATTTTAGAGGATAACACCGATAAGGTCCGGGTTAGGTCTGGGTTATGCCCGCATCTGGCTCATGATTTTGCCTTTTCCGCATACTTGTTGGCCAAATCCTTGGTTTTCTCTGGTTCGAATCACGTAGTAATGTGGTACCACACTGAAGCAGTCAATGAAACCTGGTTTCGATCAATATTTCAGGGGATAAAACCGGTTAGGTCTGGGTCAGGTATGGGTTATGCCCACATCTGGCTCATGATTTTGCCCTTTCCGCATTCCTGTTGGCCAGATCCTTGGTTCTCTCTGGTTTGAATCGCGTAGTAATGTGGTACCACAGTGAAACAGTCAATTAAACCTGGTTTCGATCAATATTTTAGAGGATAAAACCGGTTAGGTCTGGGTTAGGTCTGGGTTATGCCCGCATCTGGCTCATGATTTTGCCTTTTCCGCATACTTGTTGGACAGATCCTGGTTTTTTTCGGGTTTGAATCGCGTAGTAATGTGGTACCACACTGAAACAGTCAATCAAACCTGGTTTCGAGCAATATTTTAGAAGATAACACCGGTTAGGTCTGGGTTAGGTCTGGGTTATGCCCGCATCTGACTCATGATTTTGCCTTTTCCGCATTCTTGTTGGCCAAATCCATGGTTTCCTCTGGTTTGAATCGCGTAATAATGTGGTACCACAGTGAAACACTCAATTAAACCTGGTTTCGATCAATATTTTAGAGGATAACACCGGTTAGGTCTAGGTTAGGCCTGGGTTATGGCCGCATCTCGCTCATGATTTTGCCTTTTTCATATACTTGTTGGCCAGATCTTGTGTTTTTTCGGGTTTGAATCATATAGTAATGTGGTACCAAACTGAAACAGTCAATTAAACCTGGTTTCGAACAATATTTCAGGGGATAACACCGGATAGGTCTGGGTTAGGTCTGGGTTATGCCCGCATCTGGCTCATGATTTTGCCTTTTCCGCATACTTGTTGGACAGATCCTAGTTTTTTTCGGGTTTGAATCGCGTAGTAATGTGGTACCACACTGAAACAGTCAATCAAACCTGGTTTCGAGCAATATTTTAGAAGATAACACCGGTTAGGTCAGGGTCAGGTCTGGGTTATGCCCGCATCGGGCTCATGATTTTACCTTTTCCGCATACTTGTTGGCCAGATCCTTGGTTTTCTCTGGTTTGAATCACGTAGTAATGTGGTACCACACTGAAACAGACCATTAAACTTGGTTTCGATCAATATTTCATCCGGTAACACCGGTTAGGCCTGGGTTAGGTCTGGGTATGCCCCCATCTGACACATGATTTTACCTTCTTCGTATACTTGTTGGACAGATCCTGGGTTTTTTCGGATTTGAACAACATGGTAACGTAGTACCAAACAGTTACTGTCAATTAAGCCTGGATTCGGTCAGTATTTTAGAGGATAACACCGATAAGGTCCGGGTTAGGTCTGGGTTATGCCCGCATCTGGCTCATGATTTTGCCTTTTCCGCATACTTGTAGGCCAGATCCTTGGTTTTCTCTGGTTTGAATCACGTAGTAATGTGGTACCACACTGAAACAGACCATTAAACTTGGTTTCGATCAATATTTTAGAGGATAACACCGGTTAGGTCAGGGTTAGGTCTGGGTTATGCCCGCAACTCGCTCATGATTTTGCGATCTTCGCATACTTGTTGGCCAGATCCTGGGGTTTTTAGGGTTTGAATCACGTAGTGATGTGGTTCCACACTGAAACAGTCCATTAAACTTGGTTTCGATCAATATTTTAGAGGATAACACCGGTTAGGTCTGGGTCACGTCTGGGTTATGCCCGCATCTCGCTCATAATTTTGCCTTCTTCGCATACTTGTTGGCCAGATCCTGGGTTTTTTCGGGTTTCAATCACGTAGTAATGTGGTACCACAGTGAAACAGTCAATTAAACCTGGTTTCGATCAATATTTTAGAGGATAAAACCGGTTAGGTTTGGGTTAGGTCTGGGTTATGCCCGCATCTGGCTCATGATTTTGCCTTTTCCGCATACCTGTTGGCCAAATCCTTGGTTTTCTCTGGTTCGAATCACGTAGTAATGAGGTACCACACTGAAACAGTCAATGAAATCTGGTTTCGATCAATATTTCAGGGGATAAAACCGGTTAGGTCTGAGTCAGGTATGGGTTATGCCCACATCTGGCTCATGATTTTGCCTTTTCCGCATTCCTGTTGGCCAGATCCTTGGTTTTCTCTGGTTTGAATCGCGTAGTAATGCGGTACCACAGTGAAACAGTCAATTAAACCTGGTTTCGATCAATATTTTAGAGGATAAAACCGGTTAGGTCTGGGTTAGGTCTGGGTTATGCCCGCATCTGGCTCATGATTTTGCCTTTTCCGCATACTTGTTGGCCAAATCCTTGGTTTTCTCTGGTTCGAATCACGTAGTAATGTGGTACCACACTGAAACAGTCAACTAAACCTGGTTTCGATGAATATTTTAGAGGATAACACCGGTTAGGTCAGGGTCAGGTCTGGGTCATGCCCGCATCGGGCTCATGATTTTACCTTTTCCGCATACTTGTTGGCCAGATCCTTGGTTTTCTCTGGTTCGAATCACGTAGTAATGTGGTACCACACTGAAACAGTCAATGAAACCTGGTTTCGATCAATATTTCAGGGGATAAAACCGGTTAGGTCTGAGTCAGGTATGGGTTATGCCCACATCTGGCTCATGATTTTGCCTTTTCCGCATTCCTGTTGGCCAGATCCTTGGTTTTCTCTGGTTTGAATCGCGTAGTAATGCGGTACCACAGTGAAACAGTCAATTAAACCTCGTTTCGATCAATATTTTACAGGATAAAACCGGTTAGGTCTGGATTAGGTCTGGGTTAGGTCTGGGTTATGCCCGCATCTGGCTCATGATTTTGCCTTTTCCGCATACTTGTTGGCCAAATCCTTGGTTTTCTCTGGTTCGAATCACGTAGTAATGTGGTACCACACTGAAACAGTCAATTAAACCTGGTTTCGATCAATATTTTAGAGGATAACACCGGTTAGGTCAGGGTCAGGTCTGGGTCATGCCCGCATCGGGCTCATGATTTTACCTTTTCCGCATACTTGTTGGCCAGATCCTTGGTTTTCTCTGGTTCGAATCACGTAGTAATGTGGTACCACACTGAAACAGTCAATGAAACCTGGTTTCGATCAATATTTCAGGGGATAAAACCGGTTAGGTCTGAGTCAGATATGGGTTATGCCCACATCTGGCTCATGATTTTGCCTTTTCCGCATTCCTGTTGGCCAGATCCTTGGTTTTCTCTGTTTTGAATCGCGTAGTAATGCGGTACCACAGTGAAACAGTCAATTAAACCTGGTTTCGATCAATATTTTAGAGGATAAAACCGGTTAGGTCTGGGTTATGCCCGCATCTGGCTCATGATTTTGCCTTTTCCGCATACTTGTTGGCCAAATCCTTGGTTTTCTCTGGTTCGAATCACGTAGTAATGTGGTACCACACTGAAACAGTCAATTAAACCTGGTTTCGATCAATATTTTAGAGGATAACAGCGGTTAGGTCAGGGTCAGGTCTGGGTCATGCCCGCATCGGGCTCATGATTTTACCTTTTCCGCATACTTGTTGGCCAGATCCTTGGTTTTCTCTGGTTTGAATCACGCAGTAATGTGGTACCACGAAGTAACAGTGAATTACACCTGGATTCGGTCAGTATTTTAATCGGTAACACCGGTTAGGCCTGGGTTAGGTATGGGTTATGCCCCCATCTGACTCAAGATTTTACCTTCTTCGCATACTTGTTGGACAGATCCTGGTTTTTTTCGGGTTTGAATCACGTAGTAATGTGGTACCACACTGAAACAGTCAATCAAACCTGGTTTCGATCAATATTTTAGAAGATAACACCGGTTAGGTCTGGGTTAGGTCTGGGTTATGCCCGCATCTGGCTCATGATTTTGCCTTTTCCGCATTCTTGTTGGCCAAATCCTTGGTTTTCTCTGGTTTGAATCGCGTAATAATGTGGTACCACAGTGAAACACTCAATTAAACCTGGTTTCGATCAATATTTTAGAGGATAACACCGGTTAGGTCTAGGTTAGGCCTGGGTTATGGCCGCATCTCGCTCATGATTTTGCCTTTTTCATATACTTGTTGGCCAGATCTTGTGTTTTTTCGGGTTTGAATCATATAGTAATGTGGTATCAAACTGAAACAGTCAATTAAACCTGGTTTCGAACAATATTTCAGGGGATAACACCGGATAGGTCTGGGTTAGGTCTGGGTTATGCCCGCATCTCGCTCATAATTTTGCCTTCTTCGCATACTTGTTGGCCAGGTCCTGGGTTTTTTCGGGTTTGAATCACGTAGTAATGTGTTACCACAGTGAAACAGTCAATTAAACTTGTTTTCGATCAATATTTTAGAGGATAACAACGGTTAGGTCAGGGTCAGGTCTGGGTTATGCCCGCATCGGGCTCATGATTTTACCTTTTCCGCATACTTGTTGGCCAGATCCTTGGTTTTCTCTGGTTTGAATCACGTAGTAATGTGGTACCACGAAGTAACAGTGAATTACACCTGGATTCGGTCAGTATTTTAATCGGTAACACCGGTTAGGCCTGGGTTAGGTCTGGGTTATGCCCCCATCTGACTCAAGATTTTACCTTCGTCGCATAGTTGTTGGACAGATCCTGCGTTTTTTCGGCTTTGAATCACGCAATAATGTGGTACTACTGTGAAATAGTCAATTAAACCTGGTTTCGATCAATATTTTAGAGGATAACACCGGTTAGGTCTAGGTTAGGCCTGGGTTATGGCCGCATCTCGCTCATGATTTTGCCTTTTTCATATACTTGTTGGCCAGATCTTGTGTTTTTTCGGGTTTGAATCATATAGTAATGTGGTACCAAACTGAAACAGTCAATTAAACCTGGTTTCGATCAATATTTTCGAGGATAACACCGGTTAGGTCTGGGTTATGCCCGCCTCTGCCTCATGATTTTGCCTTTCCGCATACTTGTTGGCCAAATCCTTGGTTTTCTCTGGTTTGAATCACGTAGTAATGTGGTACCACACTGAAACAGTCAATGAAACCTGGTTTCGATCAATATTTCAGGGGATAACACCGGATAGGTCTGGGTTATGTCTGGGTTATGCCCGCATCTGGCACATGATTTTGCCCACTTCGCATACATGTTCGACAGGTCCTGGGTTTTTTCGGGTTTGAATCACGTAGTTATGCGGTGCCACACAGTAACAGTCAATTAAACCTGGATTCGGTCAGTATTTTAGTCGGTAACACCGGTTAGGCCTGGGTTAGGTCTGGGTATGCCCCCATCTGACTCATGATTTTACCTTCTTCGTATACTTGTTGGACAGATCCTGGGTTTTTTCGGATTTGATTCACGTAGTAATTTGGTACCACACTGAAACAGGCCATTAAACTTGGTTTCGATCAATATTTTAGCCGGTAACACCGGTTAGGCCTGGGTTAGGTCTGGGTATGCCCCCATCTGACACATGATTTTACCTTCTTCGTATACTTGTTGGACAGATCCTGGGTTTTTTCGGATTTGAACCACATGGTAACGTAGTACCAAACAGTTACTGTCAATTAAGCCTGGATTCGGTCAGTATTTTAGAGGATAACACCGATAAGGTCCGGGTCAGGTCTGGGTTATGCCCGCATGTGGCTCATGATTTTGCCTTTTCCGCATACTTGTTGGGCAGATCCTTGGTTTTCTCTGGTTTGAATCACGTAGTAATGTGGTACCACACTGAGACAGCCAATTAAACCTGGATTCGGTCAGTATTTTAGTTGGTAACACCGGTAAGGTCTGGGTTAGTTCTGGGTTATGCCCGCATCTGGCTTATGATTTTGCCTTTTTCGCATACTTGTAGGCCAGATCCTTGGTTTTCTCTGGTTCGAATCACGTAGTAATGTGGTACCACACTGAAACAGTCAATGAAACCTGGTTTCGATCAATATTTCAGGGGATAAAACCGGTTAGGTCTGGGTCAGGTATGGGTTATGCCCACATCTGGCTCATGATTTTGCCTTTTCCGCATTCCTGTTGGCCAGATCCTTGGTTTTCTCTGGTTTGAATCGCGTAGTAATGTGGTACCACAGTGAAACAGTCAATTAAACCTGGTTTCGATCAATATTTTAGAGGATAAAACTGGTTAGGTCTGGGTTAGGTCTGGGTTATGCCCGCATCTGGCTCATGATTTTGCCTTTTCCGCATACTTGTTGGCCAAATCCTTGGCTTTCTCTGGTTCGAATCACGTAGTAATGTGGTACCACACTGAAACAGTCAATGAAACCTGGTTTCGATCAATATTTCAGGGGATAAAACCGGTTAGGTCTGGGTCAGGTATGGGTTATGCCCACATCTGGCTCATGATTTTGCCTTTTCCGCATTCCTGTTGGCCAGATCCTTGGTTTTCTCTGGTTTGAATCGCGTAGTAATGTGGTACCACAGTGAAACAGTCAATTAAACCTGGTTTCGATCAATATTTTAGAGGATAACACAGGTTAGGTCAGGGTCAGGTCTGGTTCATGCCCGCATCGGGCTCATGATTTTACCTTTTCCGCATACTCGTTGGCCAGATCCTTGGTTTTCTCTGTTTTGAATCACGTAGTAATGTGGTACCACGAAGTAACAGTGAATTACACCTGGATTCGGTCAGTATTTTAATCGGTAACACCGGTTAGGCCTGGGTTAGGTATTGGTTATGCTCCCATCTGACTCAAGATTTTACCTTCTTCGCATACTTGTTGGACAGATCCTGGTTTTTTTCGGGTTTGAATCACGTAGTGATGTGGTACCACACTGAAACAGTCAATCAAACCTGGTTTCGATCAATATTTTAGAAGATAACACCGGTTAGGTCTGGGTTAGGTCTGGGTTATGCCCGCATCTGGCTCATGATTTTGCCTTTTCCGCATTCCTGTTGGCCAAATCCTTGGTTTTCTCTGGTTTGAATCGCGTAATAATGTGGTACCACAGTGAAACACTGAATAAAACCTGGTTTCGATCAATATTTTAGAGCATAACACCGGTTAGGTCTAGGTTAGGCCTGTGTTATGGCCGCATCTCGCTCATGATTTCGCCTTTTTCATATACTTGTTGGCCAGATCTTGTGTTTTTTCGGGTTTGAATCATATAGTAATGTGGTACCAAACTGAAACAGTCAATTAAACCTGGTTTCGAACAATATTTCAGGGGATAACACCGGTTAGGTCAGGGTCAGGTCTGGGTTATGCCCGCATCGGGCTCATGATTTTACCCTTTCCGCATACTTGTTGGTCAGATCCTTGGTTTTCTCTGGTTTGAATCACGTAGTAATGTGGTACCACGAAGTAACAGTGAATTACACCTGGATTCGGTCAGTATTTTAATCGGTAACACCGGTTAGGCCTGGGTTAGGTCTGGGTTATGCCCCCATCTGACTCAAGATTTTACCTTCTTCGCATAGTTGTTGGACAGATCCTGGGTTTTTTCGGGTTTGAATCACGTAATAATGTGGTACCACTGTGAAACAGTCAATTAAACCTGGTTTCGATCAATATTTTAGAGGATAACACCGGTTAGGTCTAGGTTAGGCCTGGGTTATGGCCGCATCTCGCTCATGATTTTGCCTTTTTCATATACTTGTTGGCCAGATCTTGTGTTTTTTCGGGTTTGAATCATATAGTAATGTGGTACCAAACTGAAACAGTCAATTAAACCTGGTTTCGATCAATATTTCAGGGGATAGCACCGGATAGGTCTGGATTAGGTCTGGGTTATGCCCGCATCTCGCACATAATTTTGCATTCTTCGCATACTTGTTGGCCAGATCCTGGGTTTTTTCGGGTTTGAATCACGTAGTAATGTGATACCACAGTGAAACAGTCAATTAAACCTGGTTTCGATCAATATTTCCGAGGATAACACCGGTTAGGTCTGGGTTAGGTCTGGGTTATGCCCGCCTCTGCCTCATGATTTTGCCTTTCCGCATACTTGTTGGCCAAATCCTTGGTTTTCTCTGGTTTGAATCACGTAGTAATGTGGTACCACACTGAAACAGTCAATGAAACCTGGTTTCGATCAATATTTCAGGGGATAACACCGGATAGGTCTGGGTTATGTCTGGGTTATGCCCGCATCTGGCTCATGATTTTGCCCACTTTGCATACATGTTGGACAGGTCCTGGGTTTTTTCGGGTTTGAATCACGTAGTTATGCGGTGCCACACAGTAACAGCCAATTAAACCTGGATTCGGTCAGTATTTTAGTCGGTAACACCGGTTAGGCCTGTGTTAGGTCTGGGTATGCCCCCATCTGACTCATGATTTTACCTTCTTCGTATACTTGTTGGACAGATCCTGGGTTTTTTCGGATTTGATTCACGTAGTAATTTGGTACCACACTGAAACAGACCATTAAACTTGGTTTCGATCAATATTTTAGCCGGTAACACCGGTTAGGCCTGGGTTAGGTCTGGGTATGCCCCCATCTGACACATGATTTTACCTTCTTCGTATACTTGTTGGACAGATCCTGGGTTTTTTCGGATTTGAACCACATGGTAACGTAGTACCAAACAGTTACTGTCAATTAAGCCTGGATTCGGTCAGTATTTTAGAGGATAACACCGGTTAGGGCTAGGTTAGGCCTGGGTTATGGCCGCATCTCGCTCATGATTTTGCCTTTTTCATATACTTGTTGGCCAAATCTTGTGTTTTTTCGGGTTTGAATCATATAGTAATGTGGTACCAAACTGAAACAGTCAATGAAACCTGGTTT
Source organism: Colletes latitarsis (assembly GCF_051014445.1). Lineage (NCBI taxonomy): Eukaryota > Metazoa > Arthropoda > Insecta > Hymenoptera > Colletidae > Colletes > Colletes latitarsis. The sequence continues at coordinate 2,401,892 of NC_135139.1, read as the reverse complement.
CGATCAATATTTCAGGGGATAAAACCGGTTAGGTCTGGGTCAGGTATGGGTTATGCCCACATCTGGCTCATGATTTTGCCTTTTCCGCATTCCTGTTGGCCAGATCCTTGGTTTTCTCTGGTTTGAATCGCGTAGTAATGTGGTACCACAGTGAAACAGTCAATTAAACCTGGTTTCGATCAATATTTTGGAGGATAAAACTGGTTAGGTCTGGGTTAGGTCTGGGTTATGCCCGCATCTGGATCATGATTTTGCCTTTTCCGCATACATGTTGGCCAGATCCTTGGTTTTCTCTGGTTTGAATCGCGTAGTAATGTGGTAAAAAACTGAAACAGTCAATGAAACCTGGTTTCGATCAATATTTCAGGGGATAAAACCGGTTAGGTCTGGGTCAGGTATGGGTTATGCCCGCATCTGGCTCATGATTTTGCCTTTTCCGCATACTTGTTGGCCAGATCCTTGGTTTTCTCTGGTTTGAATCACGTAGTAATGTGGTACCACGAAGTAACAGTGAATTACACCTGGATTCGGTCAGTATTTTAATCGGTAACACCGGTTAGGCCTGGGTTAGGTATGGGTTATGCCCCCATCTGACTCAAGATCTTACCTTCTTCGCATAGTTGTTGGACAGATCCTGGGTTTTTTCGGGTTTGAACCACGTAATAATGTGTTACCACTGTGAAACAGTCAATTAAACCTGGTTTCGATCAATATTTCAGGGGATAACACCGGGTAGGTCTAGGTTATGTCTGGGTTATGCCCGCAACTGGCTCATGATTTTGCCTTGTTCGCATACTTGTTGGCCAGATGCTGGGTTTTTTCGGATTTGAATCACGTAGTAATGTGGCACCACATTGAAACAGTCAATTAAACCTGGTTTCGATCAATATTTCAGGGGATAACACCGGATAGGTCTAGGTTATGTCTGGGTTATGCCCGCATCTGGCTCATGATTTTGCCCACTTCGCATACATGTTCGACAGGTCCTGGGTTTTTTCGGGTTTGAATCACGTAGTAATGCGGTGCCACACAGTAACAGTCAATTAAACCTGGATTCGGTCAGTATTTTAGTCGGTAACACCGGTTAGGCCTGGGTTAGGTCTGGGTATGCCCCCATCTGACTCATGATTTTACCTTCTTCGTATACTTGTTGGACAGATCCTGGGTTTTTTCGGATTTGAATCACGTAGTAATGTGGCACCACATTGAAACAGTCAATTAAACCTGGTTTCGATCAATATTTTAGAGGATAACACCGGTTAGGTCTGGGTTAGGTCTGGGTTATGCCCGCATCTGGCTCATGATTTTGCCTTGTTCGCATACTTGTTGGCCAGATCCTGGGTTTTTTCGGATTTGAATCACGTAATAATGTGGTACCACTGTGAAACAGTCAATTAAACCTGGTTTCGATCAATATTTTAGAGGATAACACCGGTTAGGGCTAGGTTAGGCCTGGGTTATGGCCGCATCTCGCTCATGATTTTGCCTTTTTCATATACTTGTTGGCCAAATCTTGTGTTTTTTCGGGTTTGAATCATATAGTAATGTGGTACCAAACTGAAACAGTCAATTAAACCTGGTTTCGATCAATATTTAAGGGGATAGCACCGGATAGGTCTGGATTAGGTCTGGGTTATGCCCGCATCTCGCTCATAATTTTGCCTTCTTCGCATACTTGTTGGCCAAATCCTTGGTTTTCTCTGGTTCGAATCACGTAGTAATGTGGTACCACAGTGAAACAGTCAATTAAACCTGGTTTCGATCAATATTTTCGAGGATAACACCGGTTAGGTCTGGGTTAGGTCTGGGTTATGCCCGCCTCTGCCTCATGATTTTGCCTTTCCGCATACTTGTTGGCCAAATCCTTGGTTTTCTCTGGTTTGAATCACGTAGTAATGTGGTACCACACTGAAACAGTCAATGAAACCTGGTTTCGATCAATATTTCAGGGGATAACACCGGGTAGGTCTGGGTTATGTCTGGGTTATGCCCGCATCTGGCTCATGATTTTGCCCACTTCGCATACATGTTCGACAGGTCCTGGGTTTTCTCTGGTTTGAATCACGTAGTACTGTGGTACCACACTGAGACAGCCAATTAAACCTGGATTCGGTCAGTATTTTAGTTGGTAACACCGGTAAGGTCTGGGTTAGTTCTGGGTTATGCCCGCATCTGGCTCATGATTTTGCCTTTTCCGCATACTTGTTGGCCAAATCCTTGGTTTTCTCTGGTTCGAATCACGTAGTAATGTGGTACCACAGTGAAACAGTCAATTAAACCTGGTTTCGATCAATATTTTCGAGGATAACACCGGTTAGGTCTGGGTTAGGTCTGGGTTATGCCCGCCTCTGCCTCATGATTTTGCCTTTCCGCATACTTGTTGGCCAAATCCTTGGTTTTCTCTGGTTTGAATCACGTAGTAAAGTGGTACCACACTGAAACAGTCAATGAAACCTGGTTTCGATCAATATTTCAGGGGATAACACCGGGTAGGTCTGGGTTATGTCTGGGTTATGCCCGCATCTGGCTCATGATTTTGCCCACTTCGCATACATGTTCGACAGGTCCTGGGTTTTCTCTGGTTTGAATCACGTAGTAATGCGGTGCCACACAGTAGCAGTCAATTAAACTTGGTTTCGATCAATATTTTAGCCGGTAACACCGGTTAGGCCTGGGTTAGGTCTGGGTATGCCCCCATCTGACACATGATTTTACCTTCTTCGTATACTTGTTGGACAGATCCTGGGTTTTTTCGGATTTGAACCACATGGTAACGTAGTACCAAACAGTTACTGTCAATTAAGCCTGGATTCGGTCAGTATTTTAGAGGATAACACCGATAAGGTCCGGGTCAGGTCTGGGTTATGCCCGCATGTGGCTCATGATTTTGCCTTTTCCGCATACTTGTTGGCCAGATCCTTGGTTTTCTCTGGTTTGAATCACGTAGTACTGTGGCACCACACTGAGACAGCCAATTAAACATGGCTTCGGTCAGTATTTTAGTTGGTAACACCGGTAAGGTCTGGGTTAGTTCTGGGTTATGCCCGCATCTGGCTTATGATTTTGCCTTTTTCGCATACATGTAGGCCAGATCCTTGGTTTTCTCTGGTTTGAATCACGTAGTAATGTGGTACCACACTGAAACAGACCATTAAACTTGGTTTCGATCAATATTTTAGAGGATAACACCGGTTAGGTCTGGGTTAGGTCTGGGTATGCCCCCATCTGACTCATGATTTTACCTTCTTCGTATACTTGTTGGACAGATCCTGGGTTTTTTCGGATTTGAATCACGTAGTAATGTGGCACCACATTGAAACAGTCAATTAAACCTGGTTTCGATCAATATTTTAGAGGATAACACCGGTTAGGTCTGGGTTAGGTCTGGGTTATGCCCGCATCTGGCTCATGATTTTGCCTTGTTCGCATACTTGTTGGCCAGATCCTGGGTTTTTTCGGATTTGAATCACGTAATAATGTGGTACCACTGTGAAACAGTCAATTAAACCTGGTTTCGATCAATATTTTAGAGGATAACACCGGTTAGGGCTAGGTTAGGCCTGGGTTATGGCCGCATCTCGCTCATGATTTTGCCTTTTTCATATACTTGTTGGCCAAATCTTGTGTTTTTTCGGGTTTGAATCATATAGTAATGTGGTACCAAACTGAAACAGTCAATTAAACCTGGTTTCGATCAATATTTAAGGGGATAGCACCGGATAGGTCTGGATTAGGTCTGGGTTATGCCCGCATCTCGCTCATAATTTTGCTTTCTTCGCATACTTGTTGGCCAAATCCTTGGTTTTCTCTGGTTCGAATCACGTAGTAATGTGGTACCACAGTGAAACAGTCAATCAAACCTGGTTTCGATCAATATTTTCGAGGATAACACCGGTTAGGTCTGGGTTAGGTCTGGGTTATGCCCGCCTCTGCCTCATGATTTTGCCTTTCCGCATACTTGTTGGCCAAATCCTTGGTTTTCTCTGGTTTGAATCACGTAGTAATGTGGTACCACACTGAAACAGTCAATGAAACCTGGTTTCGATCAATATTTCAGGGGATAACACCGGGTAGGTCTGGGTTATGTCTGGGTTATGCCCGCATCTGGCTCATGATTTTGCCCACTTCGCATACATGTTCGACAGGTCCTGGGTTTTCTCTGGTTTGAATCACGTAGTACTGTGGTACCACACTGAGACAGCCAATTAAACCTGGATTCGGTCAGTATTTTAGTTGGTAACACCGGTTAGGCCTGGGTTAGGTATTGGTTATGCTCCCATCTGACTCAAGATTTTACCTTCTTCGCATACTTGTTGGACAGATCCTGGTTTTTTTCGGGTTTGAATCACGTAGTGATGTGGTACCACACTGAAACAGTCAATCAAACCTGGTTTCGATCAATATTTTAGAAGATAACACCGGTTAGGTCTGGGTTATGCCCGCATCTGGCTCATGATTTTGCCTTTTCCGCATACTTGTTGGCCAAATCCTTGGTTTTCTCTGGTTCGAATCACGTAGTAATGTGGTACCACAGTGAAACAGTCAATTAAACCTGGTTTCGATCAATATTTTCGAGGATAACACCGGTTAGGTCTGGGTTAGGTCTGGGTTATGCTCGCCTCTGCCTCATGATTTTGCCTTTCCGCATACTTGTTGGCCAAATCCTTGGTTTTCTCTGGTTTGAATCACGTAGTAAAGTGGTACCACACTGAAACAGTCAATGAAACCTGGTTTCGATCAATATTTCAGGGGATAACACCGGGTAGGTCTGGGTTATGTCTGGGTTATGCCCGCATCTGGCTCATGATTTTGCCCACTTCGCATACATGTTCGACAGGTCCTGGGTTTTCTCTGGTTTGAATCACGTAGTAATGCGGTGCCACACAGTAGCAGTCAATTAAACTTGGTTTCGATCAATATTTTAGCCGGTAACACCGGTTAGGCCTGGGTTAGGTCTGGGTATGCCCCCATCTGACACATGATTTTACCTTCTTCGTATACTTGTTGGACAGATCCTGGGTTTTTTCGGATTTGAACCACATGGTAACGTAGTACCAAACAGTTACTGTCAATTAAGCCTGGATTCGGTCAGTATTTTAGAGGATAACACCGATAAGGTCCGGGTCAGGTCTGGGTTATGCCCGCATGTGGCTCATGATTTTGCCTTTTCCGCATACTTGTTGGCCAGATCCTTGGTTTTCTCTGGTTTGAATCACGTAGTACTGTGGCACCACACTGAGACAGCCAATTAAACCTGGCTTCGGTCAGTATTTTAGTTGGTAACACCGGTAAGGTCTGGGTTAGTTCTGGGTTATGCCCGCATCTGGCTTATGATTTTGCCTTTTTCGCATACATGTAGGCCAGATCCTTGGTTTTCTCTGGTTTGAATCACGTAGTAATGTGGTACCACACTGAAACAGACCATTAAACTTGGTTTCGATCAATATTTTAGAGGATAACACCGGTTAGGTCTGGGTTAGGTCTGGGTTATGCCCGCAACTCGCTCATGATTTTGCGTTCTTCGCATACTTGTTGGCCAGATCCTGGGTTTTTTAGGGTTTGAATCACGTAGTGATGTGGTTCCACACTGAAACAGTCCATTAAACTTGGTTTCGATCAATATTTTAGAGGATAACACCGGTTAGGTCTGGGTCACGTCTGGGTTATGCCCGCATCTCGCTCATAATTTTGCCTTCTTCGCATACTTGTTGGCCAGATCCTTGGTTTTCTCTGGTTTGAATCGCGTAGTAATGTGGTACCACGAAGTAACAGTGAATTACACCTGGATTCGGTCAGTATTTTAATCGGTAACACCGGTTAGGCCTGGGTTAGGTATGGGTTATGCCCCCATCTGACTCAAGATTTTACCTTCTTCGCATAGTTGTTGGACTGATCCTGGGTTTTTTCGGGTTTGAATCACGTAATAATGTGGTACCACTGTGAAACAGTCAATTAAACCTGGTTTCGATCAATATTTCAGGGGATAACAACGGGTAGGTCTAGGTTATGTCTGGGTTATGCCCGCAACTGGCTCATGATTTTGCCTTGTTCGCATACTTGTTGGCCAGATCCTGGGTTTTTTCGGATTTGAATCACGTAGTAATGTGGCACCACATTGAAACAGTCAATTAAACCTGGTTTCGATCAATATTTCAGGGGATAAAACCGGTTAGGTCTAGGTTATGTCTGGGTTATGCCCGCATCTGGCTCATGATTTTGCCCACTTCGCATACATGTTCGACAGGTCCTGGGTTTTTTCGGGTTTGAATCACGTAGTAATGCGGTGCCACAGAGTAACGGTCAATTAAACCCGGATTCGGTCAGTATTTTAGTCGGTAACACCGGTTAGGCCTGGGTTAGGTCTGGGTTATGCCCGCATCTGGCTCATGATTTTGCCTTGTTCGCATAGTTGTTGGCCAGATCCTGGGTTTTTTCGGATTTGAATCACGTAGTAATGTGGCACCACATTGAAACAGTCAATTAAACCTGGTTTCGATCAATATTTCAGGGGATAAAACCGGTTAGGTCTGGGTCAGGTATGGGTTATGCCCGCATCTGGCTCATGATTTTGCCCACTTCGCATACATGTTCGACAGGTCCTGGGTTTTTTCGGGTTTGAATCACGTAGTAATGCGGTGCCACAGAGTAACGGTCAATTAAACCCGGATTCGGTCAGTATTTTAGTCGGTAACACCGGTTAGGTCTAGGTTAGGCCTGGGTTATGGCCGCATCTCGCTCATGATTTTGCCTTTTTCATATACTTGTTGGCCAGATCTTGTGTTTTTTCGGGTTTGAATCATATAGTAATGTGGTACCAAACTGAAACAGTCAATTAAACCTGGTTTCGATCAATATTTCAGGGGATAACACCGGATAGGTCTGGGTTAGGTCTGGGTTATGCCCGCATCTCGCTCATAATTTTGCCTTCTTCGCATACTCGTTGGCCAGATCCTGGGTTTTTTCGGGTTTGAATCACGTAGTAATGTGGTACCACAGAGAAACAGTCAATTAAACTTGTTTTCGATCAATATTTTAGAGGATAACACCGGATAGGTCAGGGTCAGGTCTGGGTCATGCCCGCATCGGGCTCATGATTTTACCTTTTCCGCATACTTGTTGGCCAGATCCTTGGTTTTCTCTGGTTTGAATCGCGTAATAATGTGGTACCACAGTGAAACACTCAATTAAACCTGGTTTCGATTAATATTTTAGAGGATAACACCGGTTAGGTCTAGGTTAGGCCTGGGTTATGCCCGCAACTGGCTCATGATTTTGCCTTGTTCGCATACTTGTTGGCCAGATCCTGGGTTTTTTCGGATTTGATTCACGTAGTAATTTGGTACCACACTGAAACAGACCATTAAACTTGGTTTCGATCAATATTTTAGAGGATAACACCGGTTAGGTCTGGGTTAGGTCTGGGTTATGCCCGCATCTGGCTCATGATTTTGCCTTGTTCGCATACTTGTTGGCCAGATCCTGGGTTTTTTCGGATTTGAATCACGTAGTAATGTGGCACCACATTGAAACAGTCAATTAAACCTGGTTTCGATCAATATTTTAGAGGATAAAACCGGTTTGGTCTGGGTTAGGTATGGCTTATGTCCACATCTGGCTCATGATTTTAACTTTTCCGCATTCCTGTTGATCAGAACCTTGGTTTTATCTTGATTGAATCAGGTAGTAATGTGGTACCACACTGAAACAGACCATTAAACTTGGTTTCGATCAATATTTTAGAGGATAACACCGGTTAGGTCTGGGTCAGGTCTGGGTTATGCCCGCATCTGGCTCATGATTTTACCTTTTCCGCATACTTGTTGGCCAGATCCTTGGTTTTCTCTGGTTTGAATCACGTAGTAATCTGGTACCACGAAGTAACAGTGAATTACACCTGGATTCGGTCAGTATTGTAATCGGTAACACCGGTTAGGCCTGGGTTAGGTCTGGGTTATGCCCCCATCTGACTCAAGATTTTACCTTCTTCGCATAGTTGTTGGACAGATCCTGGGTTTTTTCGGGTTTGAATCACGTAATAATGTGGTACCACTGTGAAACAGTCAATTAAACCTGGTTTCGATCAATATTTTCGAGGATAACACCGGTTAGGTCTGGGTTATGTCTGGGTTATGCGCGCATCTGGCTCATGATTTTGCCCACTTCGCATACATGTTCGACAGGTCCTGGGTTTTTTCGGATTTGATTCACGTAGTAATTTGGTACCACACTGAAACAGACCATTAAACTTGGTTTCGATCAATATTTTCGAGGATAACACCGGTTAGGTCTGGGTTAGGTCTGGGTTATGCCCGCATCTGGCTCATGATTTTGCCTTTCCGCGTACTTGTTGGCCAAATCCTTGGTTTTCTCTGGTTTGAATCACGTAGTAATGTCGTACCACACTGAAACAGTCAATGAAACCTGGTTTCGATCAATATTTCAGGGGATAACACCGGATAGGTCTGGGTTATGTCTGGGTTATGCCCGCATCTGCCTCATGATTTTGCCCACTTCGCATACATGTTCGACAGGTCCTGGGTTTTTTCGGGTTTGAATCACGTAGTAATGCGGTGCCACACAGTAACAGTCAATTAAACCTGGATTCGGTCAGTATTTTAGCCGGTAACACCGGTTAGGCCTGGGTTAGGTCTGGGTATGCCCCCATCTGACACATGATTTTACCTTCTTCGTATACTTGTTGGACAGATCCTGGGTTTTTTCGGATTTGAACCACATGGTAACGTAGTACCAAACAGTTACTGTCAATTAAGCCTGGATTCGGTCCGTATCTTAGAGGATAACACCGATTAGGTCCAGGTCAGGTCTGGGTTATGCCCGCATGTTGCTCATGATTTTGCCTCTTCCGCATACTTGTTGGCCAGATCATTGGTTTTCTCTGGTTTGAATCACGTAGTAATGTGGTAACACACTGAGACAGCCAATTAAACCTGGATTCGGTCAGTATTTTAGTTGGTAACACCGGTAAGGTCTGGGTTAGTTCTGGGTTATGCCCGCATCTGGCTTATGATTTTGCCTTTTTCGCATACTTGTAGGCCAGATCCTTGGTTTTCTCTGGTTTGAATCACGTAGTGATGTGGTTCCACACTGAAACAGTCCATTAAACTTGGTTTCGATCAATATTTTAGAGGATAACACCGGTTAGGTCTGGGTTACGTCTGGGTTATGCCCGCATCTCGCTCATAATTTTGCCTTCTTCGCATACTTGTTGGCCAGATCCTGGGTTTTTTCGGGTTTGAATCACGTAGTAATGTGGTACCACAGTGAAACAGTCAATGAAACCTGGTTTCGATCAATATTTCAGGGGATAAAACCGGTTAGGTCTGGGTCAGGTATGGGTTATGCCCACATCTGGCTCATGATTTTGCCTTTTCCGCATTCCTGTTGGCCAGATCCTTGGTTTTCTCTGGTTTGAATCACGTAGTAATGTGGTACCACGAAGTACCAGTGAATTACACCTGGATTCGGTCAGTATTTTAATCGGTAACACCGGTTAGGCCTGGGTTAGGTCTGGGTTATGCCCCCATCTGACTCATGATTTTACCTTCTTCGCATACTTGTTGGACAGATCCTTGGTTTTTTCGGGTTTGAATCACGTAGTAATGTGGTACCACACTGAAACAGTCAATTAAACCTGGTTTCGATCAATCTTTTAGAAGATAACACCGGTTAGGTCTGGGTTAGGTCTCGGTTATGCCCGCATCTGGCTCATCATTTTGCCTTTTCCGCAAACTTGTTGGCCAAATCCTTGGTTTTCTCTGGTTTGAATCGCGTAATAATGTGGTACCACAGTGAGACAGTCAATTAAACCTGGTTTCGATCAATATTTCAGAGGATAACACCGGTTAGGTCTGGGTTAGGTATGGGTTATGTCCACATCTGGCTCATGATTTTGCCTTTTCCGCATTCCTGTTGACCAGAACCTTGGTTTTATCTTGTTTGAGTCAGGTAGTAATGTGGTACCACACTGAAGCAGACAATTAAACTTGGTTTCGATCAATATTTTAGAGGATAAAACCGGTTAGGCCTGGGTTAGGTCAGGGTAATGCCCTCATCTGGTTCATGATTTTGCCTTCTTCGCATACTTGTTGGCCAGATCCTTGGTATTTTCGGGTTTGAATCACGTAGTAATGTGGTACCACGAAGTAACAGTGAATTAAACCTGGATTCGATCAGTATTTTAGTCGGTAACACCGGTTAGGCCTGGGTTAGGTCTGGGTTATGCCCCCATCTGGCTCATGATTTTGCCTTTTCCGCATTCCTGTTGACCAGAACCTTGGTTTTATCTTGTTTGAATCAGGTAGTAATGTGGTACCACACTGAAGCAGACAATTAAACTTGGTTTCGATCAATATTTTAGAGGATAAAACCGGTTAGGCCTGGGTTAAGTCTGGGTTATGCCCCCATCTGACTCATGATTTTACCTTCTTCGCATACTTGTTGGACAGATCCTGGTTTTTTCGGGTTTGAATCACGTAGTAATGTGGTACCACACTGAAACAGTCAATCAAACCTGGTATCGATCAATATTTTGGAAGATAACACCGGTTAGGTCTGGGTTATGCCCGCATCTGGCTCATGATTTTGCCTTTTCCGCATTCTTGTTGGCCAAATCCTTGGTTTTCTCTGGTTTGAATCGCGTAATAATGTGGTACCACAGTGAAACAGCCAATTAAACCTGGTTTCGATCAATATTTTAGAGGATAACACCGGTTAGGTCTAGGTTAGGCCTGGGTTATGGCCGCATCTCGCTCATGATTTTGCCTTTTTCATATACTTGTTGGCCAGATCTTGTGTTTTTTCGGGTTTGAATCATATAGTAATGTGGTACCAAACTGAAACAGTCAATTAAACCTGGTTTCGAACAATATTTCAGGGGATAACACCGGATAGGTCTGGGTTAGGTCTGGGTTATGCCCGCATCTCGCTCATAATTTTGCCTTCTTCGCATACTTGTTGGCCAGATCCTGGGTTTTTTCGGGTTTGAATCACGTAGTAATGTGGTACCACAGTGAAACAGTCAATTAAACTTGTTTTCGATCAATATTTTAGAGGATAACACCGGTTAGGTCAGGGTCAGGTCTGGGTTATGCCCGCATCTGGCTCATGATTTTGCCCACTTCGCATACATGTTCGACAGGTCCTGGGTTTTTTCGGGTTTGAATCACGTAGTAATGCGGTGCCACACAGTAACAGTCAATTAAACCTGGATTCGGTCAGTATTTTAGTCGGTAACACCGGTTAGGCCTGGGTTAGGTCTGGGTATGCCCCCATCTGACTCATGATTTTACCTTCTTCGTATACTTGTTGGACAGATCCTGGGTTTTTTCGGATTTGATTCACGTAGTAATTTGGTACCACACTGAAACAGACCATTAAACTTGATTTCGATCAATATTTTAGAGGATAACACCGGTTAGGTCTGGGTTAGGTCTGGGTTATGCCCGCATTTGGCTCATGATTTTGCCTTGCTCGCATACTTGTTGGCCAGATCCTTTTTTTTTTTTTGTCGTGGGGAAAATCTTCGAAAGACTCCCTCCCACCTCCTTGGGGAGTGGTGGGAGGGGTGTGTGGGATTCCCCGCGCCCGTACAACGACAGGCGCGGGACCTACCCACTAAAAACCCCACGGTGACCCTTCGGCACGCTTTGGGAGGATACCGGGAATCGCTCGAAGCATTCTCCCGGTATCCTCCCCGTGCCCGCGCTTTCGCGCCCATCTCCCGGGGGGACAATCGGTCCCCCCAGTAGACACACTGCCTCATAGCGGCGGGACGGGGCCACTCCATCCCGCCGCTATCCGTCCCGGGGCCGCGATTAGTGGCGGCTGCGAGCCCCAACTCGCAACCGCCCGCGACCCCGTTTCCACCCCTCGGCGGCCGGGCGTTCATGGCCGCACCAGACCGCCGAGGGTGCCTCCCCTTGCGTCGGACCGGTAGGGGGAGGCACTCCTACCCCCAACCGGTCCGACCCGGCGCCGCCTGGCTGGAGGAGGGTCCCCTCAGGACCCCCCTGCCAGCCTAGGTCATCCGCCACGCCGAGGCGGCCGCCCGCGACGCCTCGCGACCGGGCGACGACCTCGGGCCACTGCACGAGCGCGAGCTTCAGCGCGCCGCTGAAGCTCGCGCTCCCTCCCCGCGGCCTCCTTCTGCAACATTACGTTCTTGCAGAAGGAGGCCACGGCCCTCCACTTCTCCTCGCTGCCGAGCATGGCGCGCACCACGCCCGGCAGCGAGACATCCCGCCCGACGACGCCGACCAGGACACGGCGCTCCCCCTCCCACGCGGGGCATACCTCCAGGGTATGATCCGCCGTGTCCTGCTCAGCGTCGCAGTGGCAGCAACGCGCCGTCGGCTCCTTCCCTATCCGGCACAGGTATCTTCCGAAGCTGCCATGCCCGGAAAATACCTGTGCCAGCCGGTAGGTGAGGCTGCCATGGCCTCTGTCCAGCCACTCCTTCAGGAGTGGCCGAACAGCCCCGACAGTCCGGTGCCCCGCGGTTGGCAGAGCCAGCCGCTCCTGCCACGCGAGCAACACGGACTGCCGGGCCTGGCGCTTCAAATCGCCCCAAGCAGGTTCCTGCCCGCCCGGGACCGCCCCCACCCCCGCGCAACGGTCGACGCCGTGCCGGTACATCACCGCGTGCGACCGCGCGAGCAGGTCCATGGGCGGCATCCCCGCTAGAACCGTCGCCGCCCCATGTGACATGGTCCGATACCCGCGGACGACCCTGAGCGCCATGCGCCTCTGCACCCGACGCAGCATAGTCATGCTGCGCCGGGAGGCAGCCAGGTCGCCCGCCCAGACGGGGGCCCCGTATAGGGCCACCGACTGGACCATTGCCACATAGAGGCGACGAACTCGGCCCGCCGGGCCCCCCAGGTTGGGCAGGATCCGGCCCAGAGCCGCAACCATCCTTTCCAACCGGGGGACCAGGCAGCGGAAATGCTCCTCGAAACGCCAGTGGCTATCGAGGATCAGCCCCAGATACCTGATCTGGGGCTTCACCTCGATGTCAGCCCCACCCACCCGGATCAGAGGGGGTGGCGGATCCTGCCGAGGTGAATGAAACGCAATCACCTCGGTCTTATGGACCGCCACCGTCATCCCCATCCCCCTGATCCGGTCGACGACGCGTTGCGACCCCTCCTCCGCGCGACGCATGGCCCTCCCCCAGTGCGCCCCGACGGCCAGCACCAGTGTGTCATCCGCATAACACACCGTGCTGACGCCGTCGGGGAGGCCGGCCCGCAACACCGAGTCGTACGCGATGTTCCACAGGAGTGGCCCGAGGACCGACCCCTGCGGAACACCGCAGTACACCTCCCTCCGCATATCACCATCCCGGCCCGGATACTCGATCCACCTGCCGCGGAGATAATCCCCGACGACCGCCCTGAGACAAGGGGGGACTCGATGATATTCGAGTCCCCTCCTTATCTCTTCCCAGGGGAGGGTGTTAAAGGCATTGGCAATATCCAAGGATATTGCCAATGCCACCCCTCCCCGGGAGACGGCCGCCTCCGAGAGGGCCCTCACACGACCTATCGCGTCGATAGTCGATCGGCCCCCCCGGAAACCGAACTGGCAGTCGGCCATACCGGGATCACCCCGCGACAGGTGCTCGACGAGGCGGGCAGCAATCACACGCTCGAAGAGCTTGCCCACCTCGTCGAGGAGACAAATGGGCCGGTATGCGGAGGGAGACTCCGCGGGCCAACCCTCCTTCCGGAGGAGGACCATCCTCGCCACCTTCCAACTGGGGGGGAATCGCCCGTCCCTCAGGCAGCGGTCGAACAACCGCCTGAGGTCGGCCCCAAGGACGCCCTGGGTCAAGACCCAAACCCGGCCGGGCACACCATCCGGACCCAGGGCCGTGTTACGAACCCCGAGCCGTCTGATGGCCGCTGCCAGCTCCTCCTGCGTGACCCCCAGCTCGGCCGTCCACTCCACTGGGACAGCCGCCGCCGCCGGAGGACGCGGTCCCCTCTCCCCAATTGGGAAGAGTGTATTGACCACGTCCTCCAGCAGCCGGGGGTCAAGACCCTCGGTGACGGGGGGCGCCCACGGGCGGAGCTTATTCAGCACCACCTTATATGGGCGCCCCCATGGATCGTCATCAAGGGTCTGGAGGAGCTCCTTCCATGCCCGGGTCTTGGCCCGTTTGATGGCGACCTGCAGAGCAACCCGCGCCACGCGGTATGCTCCATACAGGTCATCAGCTGCCCTCGCTCGCGCCACGCCGTCGCCTGTACGTTGACGACGGCGCGCGCGGGTATACTGGCGTCCGGCGCGGACAGTCGCGACTCGCAACTCCGCGATCGCGTCCGACCACCAGTACACCGCCCAGCGAGGAGAAGCCCGCCCGACCCGAGGCATCGCCGCGTCGCAAATACCCGCGACCAATGCTCCGAGCCGGGCGACCTCCTCCTCTATGCTCGGCAACTCGGCCGCTCCCTGCGGCCAAGTTGCAGCGAGGGCAGCTGCCATCAGGGCGTCCTTGTCCAGGCGCCGAAGCGCCCAGCGGCGTGGTGGGGTGCCACGCAGGCGGCCGTGTCGGGATGCACTCGCGGCGGCAGAGACCTCCATCCGGATGTACCGGTGATCGGAGGGTGTCTCTGCCCCCGCGACCACGTGCCAACCCGACACCATGCGCACGGCGTTGGGGGTCGCGAATCCAACATCCACGATGGACCCCCCATATCGCCGCACGCATGTGTGCTCCGACCCCCGATTCAATACCCGGAGGTCGAGCCCCGCCGCCCAATCGCTCAGGATCCCGCCGTAAACGGAGGTCCTGGGGGATCCCCAAGCCACCGACTTGGCATTAAAATCCCCCAGGACCAGCACCGGCCGGGCCGCGTAGCGCTGCACGCATTCCGCGACCTCGGCCAAGTACAGCTCGAACGCAGCGTGACCGCTACGGGGCGAAATGTAGCACCCCACCACAGCGACTCCCCCCCAGTCCATGGCGACGAATCCCCGAACGCGCTCCAACAAGGAGAACGGTGGGGACTCGTCGCCCCCTCCCCATACCGTCGCCACCAAGCCGTCCGCGTCGCCCACCCAATGAGGGTGATCAGGGACGCGGTACGGCTCGGCGGCGACCGCCAGGCCAACCCCCCACTCCGCGAGGACTTGGGACATCAAGTCCTGTGCCGCGCGGCAGTGGTTGAGGTTGGCCTGGAGGAGGAGGCGGGGCGGCATTAATTAATGGCAGCGCCAGCCTCCTCCCGGCCGTCCGTCCCCGTAGCACCGTCCACCTCCATGGAGGACGATGCCACCGCCCTCGGCACCGGAGCCGGTGCAGCCCGCCTCTACCTCTCCTTCCGGGAGGGGGGGGGGGGAGCACTTCTTGCTCCCCACCCTGTGATCGGCTGGCCTCCCCATGTCCGCACACAGCGGGCAGTGGGGGGCCGCCGAGCACTGGCTCGCACGGTGCTCTTTGGCACCGCAGCGGTAACACTGACCGCTGCGGTCCACCGGCGAGGTGCACCACTGCCTCACGTGCCCCAATTCGAGGCAGCGGTGACACTGGAGCGGGCGCGGCGCGAGGATTTCCACTCGCGCCGTAACCCACCCCACCAACACCCTCCCGGATTCCGCCACCTTACGGGCGACGGAGAGGGGGCACCGGGCCCACACCGACCCGAGGCCGGAGGGCGACCTGCGGATCTCTCCGATCCGCAGGTCCTCCACAGGACAGTCCCCCGCCCTCGCAAGGGCACGGGACACATCCTGTGCGCTGACCGAGTCGTCCAGCCCACAAACGCGCACCTCCGTGCGCTTCGTGGGCCGGGCGACCCGGACACCTCGCTCGCCCAGCTGCTCCCGGAGCCTCTGGGCGAGACGATCCGCCTTCGCGCCGCCTTCTGCACCGGGGATCTCCAGCAAGAGACCCCCGGTCACGGCCCTCTTCGCCCTCACGGAGGCGATGCCCAGCTCTTCCAGGGAGATATTCTCCCTGGCGAGCCGCATCGCCTCCGCGAGGGTCAGGTCGCCCCCCTGCGCAACGGTCAGCGTCACCGCTGCCGTTTTTGGGGGACGACCTGGTCGTGCCTTCCCGACCTTCGCGGCCTTTACCTTGGCCGCCGGCGGCGGAGATGGAGGCTGCGGTTGCGAGGCCTTCCTCGCCGCCCGCTTAGCCTTCCGCCCCACCACCTCACTCCACGCCACCCCCCCTTGGGAGGGTGCTGTGGAGGACGCGACCACCGCGACCACGGGTACACCACCCCCCTTGGGGGTCGCGACCCGGGGCCCTGGTGCCGCAACGCTGGGCGGAGCCTTCACTCCGCCCTTCTTTGCCTTCCCCGACTGTACCGGAACAGGTCGGGGAGGCACCGCCTTCCTGCTGACCGCTCTTCCGGCGAGGAGCTCCTCCCGGAAGGCGGCCAGCTTGCCATCAATCATGTCCCCAATCCTCCTCAGAAGATCGTCTTCTGAGGAGGACGGGGACTTCTTCACGGGCGGAGTGCGGGTGGAGGGGCCCGCGGTGCCCCGCACCACTGCCGCCGCACTCCGCTTATTTACCTCCGCCGAGGGACGCGGCGGTGGAGGAGGAGGGAGGATGGGAGGGAGGGCCGCGCTGTTCCACAGCGCCTCTGCCCTCCTCCTCCCCTGTCGCTCCTCCTCCAACAGGAGCTGCAGACGGGCGTTCCGCCCTCTGAGCTCCCGCGCCGCCTCCCTCATTTCCTCCGCCGCGGCCATCAGGGCCTCCGCGCCACCGCTTTTCTGCCCCTTAAAGGCGCAGGCAGCGGCGACTTTCTCCACCCGCCTCAGGGACGAGGAGATCCTCTCCGATATCTCCTCGGTCACCTCGTCCCTGAGGCAACTCAGCCTCACCGACGGGCTCATCGCCCCGCCCACCTCGACGACGGCCTGCCCCGTCCTCTTCCTCTTAGAGCCTATGTGGCTCGTGCTGGAGGAGAAGGACGAGACCGACGCCGTCTCGTCGTCCTCCTCCACCCTCCACGAAGCCGGACCTGGCGCTGAGTGGGGCGCGAGCGCCGCCACCCTAACCCCAACCCCGTCTCCGTCCTCCCCAACCGACAAAACCCGCCCCATCCCCATTTTACTTTCAGTGTCCATAATAATCCTACGAGATGGTCGGAAATAAAGGTCCACCCGGGCAGAGCCGCCTTACCCGGGTAAGCCTAATACTCCGGGGGTTCGGCAGGTTCCCCGGAGGTGGTCGCTTGGAACTAGGCCTTCTCCCCCAACCATGCATCCCATCGCCGCGCACCATAGCTTAGGATTGGAGGGCGATTTTATAGAGTCGCCATACTCGTGGCCCAGGCGGTTAAGCCAAGACCCCCGTTCCTCCTGCCGTCACGTACCATTCACAAAACCAATAGGGAATTGTGAATGGGTCGTTGTGACGACCAACAGGAGGCTTACGGTGTGTGTATGACTCGGGTACCCCGGGTTCGTTAAGCCCGTACTGCAGCTGAAAGGCTGGCAGCCCCTGAGGGGATCTGGCTTATACTTTCGCCTTTTACGCATACTTGCTAGGCCAGATCCTGGATTTTTTCGTGTTTGAATCACGTTGTAATGAGGTACCTCACTGAAACACTCTACTAAACCTCATTTCGATGAATATTTTATAGGATAACACCGGTTAGGTCTGGGTTAGGTCTGGTTATGGCCGCATCTGGCTCATGATTTTGCCATTTTCGCATACTTGTTCTCCACATCCTGGCTTTTTTCTGGTTTGGATCACGTAGTAATGTGGTACCACACTGAAACAGTCAATTAAACATGGTTCTGATTATTATTTTAGGGGATAGCACCGCTTAGGCCTGGTATCGTCTGGGTTATGGCCGCATCACGCTCATGATTTTGCCTTCTTCGCATACTTGTTGGCCAGATCCTGGGTTTTTTCCTGCTTGAATCACGTAGTAATGTGGTACCTCAGCGAAACAGTCAACTAAACCTGGTTCGATCAATATTTTGCAGGGTAACACCGGTTAGATCTGGGTTAGGTCTGCGTTATGCCCGCATCTGGATCATGATTTTGCCTTTTCCGCATACTTGTTGGCGAGATCCTTGGTTTTCTCTGGTTTGAATCACGTAGTAATGTGGTACCACACTGAAACAGACAATTAAACCTGGTTTCGATCAAAATTTTAGAGGATAACACCGGTTAGGTCTCGGTTAGGTCTGGGTTATGCCCGCATCTGGCTCATGATTTTGCCTTTTCCGCATACTTGTTGGCGAGATCCTGGGTTTTTAGGGTTTGAATCACGTAGTAATGTGGTACCACACTGAAACAAACAATTAAACCTGGTTTCGATCAATATTTTAGAGGGTAACACCGGTTAGGTCTGGTTTAGGTCTGGATTATGGCCGCATCACGCTCATGATTTTGCCTTCTTCGCATACTTGTTGGCCAGATACTGGGTTTTTTCCTGCTTGAATCACGTAGTAATGTGGTACCTCAGCGAAACAGTCAACTAAACCTAGTTCGATCAATATTTTACAGGGTAACACCGGTTAGATCTGGGTTAGGTCAGCGTTATGCCCGCATCTGGCTCATGATTTTGCCATTTCCGCATACTTGTTGGCCAGATCCTGGGTTTTTAGGGTTTGAATCACGTAGTAATGTCGTACCACACTGAAACAGTCAATGAAACCTGGTTTCGATCAATATTTTAGAGGATAACACCGGTTAGGTCTGGGATAGGTCTGGGTTATGCCCGCATCTGGCTCATGATTTTGCCTTTTCCGCATTCTTGTTTGCCAGATCCGTGGTTTTCTCTAGTTTGATTCACGTAGTAATGTGGTACCATACTGAAACAGACAATTAAACCTGGTTTCGATCAATATTTTAGAGGATAACACCGGTTAGTTCTGGGTTAGGTCTGGGTTATGCCCGCATCTGGCTCATGATTTTAACTTTTCCGCATACTTGTTGGCCAGATCCTTGGTTTTCTCTGGTTTGAATCACGTAGTAATGTGGTACCACGAAGTAACAGTGAATTACACCTGGATTCGGTCAGTATTGTAATCGGTAACACCGGTTAGGCCTGGGTTAGGTCTGGGTATGCCCCCATCTGACACATGATTTTACCTTCTTCGTATACTTGTTGCACAGATCCAGGGTTTTTTCGGATTTGATTCACGTAGTAATTTGGTACCACACTGAAACAGACCATTAAACTTGGTTTCGATCAATATTTTAGAGGATAACACCGGTTAGGTCTGGGTTACGTCTGGGTTATGCCCGCATCTCGCGCATAATTTTGCCTTCTTCGCATACTTGTTGGCCAGATCCTGGGTTTTTTCGGGTTTGAACCACATGGTAACGTAGTACCAAACAGTTACTGTCAATTAAACCTGGTTTCGATCAATATTTTAGAGGATAACACCGGTTAGGTCTGGGATAGGTCTGGGTTATGCCCGCATCTGGCTCATGATTTTGCCTTCTTCGCATACTTGTTGGCCAGATCCTGTGATTTTTCTGGTTTGAACCACATAGTAACGTGGTACCAAACAGTTACAGTCAACTAAACCTGGTTTCGATCAATAGTTTAGAGGACAACAACGGTTACCCCTGGGTTAGGTCTGGGTTATGCCCGCATCTGGCTCATGATTTTGCCTTCTTGGCATACTTCTTGGCCAGATCCTTGGTTTTCTCTGGTCTGAATCACGTAGTAATACGGTACCACAGCGAAGCAGTCCACTAAACTTGGTTTCGATCAATATTTTAGAGGATAACACCGGTTAGGTCTGGGTTAGGTCTGGGTTATGCCCGCATCTGGCTCATGATAATGCCTTTTTCGCAAACTTGTTGGCCAGATCCTGGGTTTTTAGGGTTTGAATCACGTAGTAATGTGGTACCACAGCGAAACAGTCAACTAAACCTGGTTCGATCAATATTTTACAGGGTATCACCGGTTAGGTCAAGGTTAGGCCTGGGTTATGCCCGCATCTCGGTCATGGTTTTGCCTTCTTCGCATACTTGTTGGACAGATCCTGGGTTTTTTCGGGTTTGAATCACGTAGTAATGTGGCACCACACTGAAACTGTCCATTAAACTTGGTTTCGATCAATATTTTAGAGTATAACACCGGTTAGGTCTGGGTTACGTCTGGGTTATGCCCGCATCTGGCTCATGATTTTACCTTTTTCGCAAACTTGTTGGCCAGATCCTGGGTTTTTAGGGTTTGAATCACGTAGTAATGTGGTTCCACACTGAAACAGTCCATTAAACTTGGTTTCGATCAATATTTTAGAGGATAACACCGGTTATGTCTGGGTTACGTCTGGGTTATACCCGCATCTGGCTCATGATTTTGCCTTGTCCGCATTCTTGTTGGCGAGATCCTTGATTTTCTCTGGTTTGGATCACGGAGTAATGTGGAACCACACAGTAACAGTCAATTATACCTGGATTCGATGGATATTTTAGAGGATAAAACCGGTTAGGTCTGGGTTGGGTACGGGTCATGCCCGCATCTGGCTCATGATATTGCCATCTTCGCAAACTTGTTGGCCATATCCTTGGTTTTCTCTGGTTTGAATCACGTAGTAATGTGGTACCACACTGAGACAGACAATTAAACATGGTTTCGATCAATACTTTAGAGGATAACACCGGTTAGGTCAGGGATAGGTCTGGGTTATGCCCGCATCTGGCACATGATTTTACCTTCTTCGCATACTTGTTGGACAGGTCCAGGGTTTTTTCGGGTTTGAATCACGTAGTAATGTGGTACCACACTGTTACAGTCAATGAAACCTGGTTTCGATCAATATTTTAGAGGATAACACCGGTTTGGTCTAGGTTAGGCCTGGGTTATGCCCGCATCTCGCTCATGATTTTGCCTTTTTCATGTACTTGTAGGCCAGATCTTGTGTTTTTTCGGGTTTGAATCATATAGTAATGTGGTACCACACTGAAACAGTCCATTAAACTTTGTCTCGATCAATATTTTAGAGGATAACACCGGTTAGGACTGGGTTAGGTCTGGGTTATGCCCGCATCTGGCTCATGATATTGCCTTTTCCGCATTCTTGTTGGCCAGATCCTTGGTTTTCTCTGGTTTGAATCACGTAGTAATGTGGTACCACACTGTTACAGTCAATGAAACCTGGTTTCGATCAATATTTTAGAGGATAACACCGGTTTGGTCTAGGTTAGGCCTGGTTTATGCCCGCATCTCTCTCATGATTTTGCCTTTTTCATGTACTTGTAGGCCAGATCTTGTGTTTTTTCGGGTTTGAATCATATAGTAATGCGGTACCACACTGAAACAGACAATTAAACCTGGTTTCGATCAATATTTTAGAGGATAACACCGGTTAGGTCTGGGATAGGTCTGGGTTATGCCCGCATCTGGCTCATGATATTGTCTTTTCCGCATTCTTGTTGGCCAGATCCTTGGTTTTCTCTGGTTTGAATCACGTAGTAATGTGGTACCACACTGAGACAGACAATTAAACCTGGTTTCGATCAATACTTTAGAGGATAACACCGGTTAGGTCTGGGATAGGTTTGGGTTATGCCCGCATCTGGCACATGATTTTACCTTCTTCGCATACTTGTTGGACAGGTCCAGGGTTTTTTCGGGTTTGAATCACGTAGTAATGTGGCACCAAACTGAATCAGTCCATTAAACCTGGTTTCGATCAATATTTCAGAGGATAACACCGGTTAGGTCTGGGATAGGTCTGGGTTATGCCTGCATCTGGCTCAGGATTTTGCCTATTCCGCATTCTTGTTGGCCAGATCCTGGGTTTTTAGGGTTTGAATCACGTAGTAATGTGGTTCCACACTGAAACAGTCCATTAAACTTGGTTTCGATCAATATTTTAGAGGATAACACCGGTTAGGTCTGGGTTAGGTCTGGGTTATGCTCGCATCTGGCTCACGATTTTGCCTATTCCGCATTCTTGTTGGCCAGATCCTGGGTTTTTAGGGTTTGAATCACGTAGTAATGTGGTTCCACACTGAAACAGTCCATTAAACTTGGTTTCGATCAATATTTTAGAGGATAACACCGGTTAGGTCTGGGTCAGGTCTGGGTTATGCCCGCATCTGAATCATGATTTTGCGCATACTAGTTTGCGAGATCCTTGGTTTTTTCGGGTTTGAATCACGTAGTAATGTGGTACCACACTGAAACAGACAATTAAACCTGGTTTCGATCAATATTTTAGAGGGTAACACCGGTTAGGTCTGGGTTAGGTCTGGGTTATGGCCGCATCTCGCTCATGATTTTGCCTTCTTCGCATACCTGTTGGCCAGATCCTGGGTTTTTTCCTGCATGAATCACGTAGTAATGTGGTACCTCAGCGAAACAGTCAACTAAACCTGGTTCGATCAATATTTTGCAGGGTAACACCGGTTAGATCTGGGTTAGGTCTGCGTTATGCCCGCATCTGGCTCATGATTTTGCCTTTTCCGCATACTTGTTGGCGAGATCCTTGGTTTTCTCTGGTTTGAATCACGTAGTAATGTGGTACCACACTGAAACAGACAATTAAACCTGGTTTCGATCAAAATTTTAGAGGATAACACCGGTTAGGTCTCGGTTAGGTCTGGGTTATGCCCGCATCTGGCTCATGATTTTGCCTTTTCCGCATACTTGTTGGCGAGATCCTGGGTTTTTAGGGTTTGAATCACGTAGTAATGTGGTACCACACTGAAACAGACAATTAAACCTGGTTTCGATCAATATTTTAGAGGGTAACACCGGTTAGGTCTGGTTTAGGTCTGGGTTATGGCCGCATCACGCTCATGATTTTGCCTTCTTCGCATACTTGTTGGCCAGATACTGGGTTTTTTCCTGCTTGAATCACGTAGTAATGTGGTACCTCAGCGAAACAGTCAACTAAACCTGGTTCGATCAATATTTTACAGGGTAACACCGGTTAGGTCTAGGTTAGGCCTGGGTTATGCCCGCATCTCGCTCATGATTTTGCCTTTTTCATGTACTTCTAGGCCAGATCTTGTGTTTTTTCGGGTTTGAATCATATAGTAATGTGGTACCACACTGAAACAGTCCATTAAACTTTGTCTCGATCAATATTTTAGAGGATAACACCGGTTAGGACTGGGTTAGGTCTGGGTTATGCCCGCATCTGGCTCATGATATTGCCTTTTCCGCATTCTTGTGGGCCAGATCCTTGGTTTTCTCTGGTTTGAATCACGTAGTAATGTGGTACCACACTGTTACAGTCAATGAAACCTGGTTTCGATCAATATTTTAGAGGATAACACCGGTTTGGTCTAGGTTAGGCCTGGTTTATGCCCGCATCTCTCTCATGATTTTGCCTTTTTCATGTACTTGTAGGCCAGATCTTGTGTTTTTTCGGGTTTGAATCATATAGTAATGCGGTACCACACTGAAACAGACAATTAAACCTGGTTTCGATCAATATTTTAGAGGATAACACCGGTTAGGTCTGGGATAGGTCTGGGTTATGCCCGCATCTGGCTCATGATATTGTCTTTTCCGCATTCTTGTTGGCCAGATCCGTGGTTTTCTCTGGTTTGAATCACGTAGTAATGTGGTACCACACTGAGACAGACAATTAAACCTGGTTTCGATCAATACTTTAGAGGATAACACCGGTTAGGTCTGGGATAGGTTTGGGTTATGCCCGCATCTGGCACATGATTTTACCTTCTTCGCATACTTGTTGGACAGGTCCAGGGTTTTTTCGGGTTTGAATCACGTAGTAATGTGGCACCAAACTGAATCAGTCCATTAAACCTGGTTTCGATCAATATTTCAGAGGATAACACCGGTTAGGTCTGGGATAGGTCTGGGTTATGCCTGCATCTGGCTCAGGATTTTACCTTCTTCGCATACTTGTTGGACAGGTCCAGGGTTTTTTCGGGTTTGAATCACGTAGTAAGGTGGTGCCTGACAGTAACAGTCAATTAAAGCTGGATTCGGTCAGTATTTTTGTCGGTAACACCGGACAGGTCTGGGTTAGGTTTGGCATATGCCCGCATCTCGCTCATGATTTTGCATTCTTCGCATACTTGTTGGCCAGATCCTGGGTTTTTTCGGGTTTGAATCTCGTAGTAATGTGGCACCACACTGAACAGTCCATTAAACTTGGTTTCGATCAATATTTTAGAGGATAACACCGGTTAGGTCTGGGTTAGGTCTGGGTTATGCCCGCAACTGGCTCACGATTTTGCCTATTCCGCATTCTTGTTGGCCAGATCCTGGGTTTTTAGGGTTTGAATCACGTAGTAATGTGGTTCCACACTGAAACAGTCCATTAAACTTGGTTTCGATCAATATTTTAGAGGATAACACCGGTTAGGTCTGGGTCAGGTCTGGGTTATGCCCGCATCTGAATCATGATTTTGCGCATACTTGTTTGCGAGATCCTTGGTTTTCTCTGGTTTGAATCACGTAGTAATGTGGTACCACACTGAAACAGACAATTAAACCTGGTTTCGATCAAAATTTTAGAGGATAACACCGGTTAGGTCTCGGTTAGGTCTGGGTTATGCCCGCATCTGGCCCATGATTTTGCCTTTTCCGCATACTTGTTGGCGAGATCCTGGGTTTTTAGGGTTTGAATCACGTAGTAATGTGGTACCACACTGAAACAGACAATTAAACCTGGTTTCGATCAATATTTTAGAGGGTAACACCGGTTAGGTCTGGTTTAGGTCTGGGTTATGGCCGCATCACGCTCATGATTTTGCCTTCTTCGCATACTTGTTGGCCAGATACTGGGTTTTTTCCTGCTTGAATCACGTAGTAATGTGGTACCTCAGCGAAACAGTCAACTAAACCTGGTTCGATCAATACTTTAGAGGATAACACCGGTTAGGTCTGGGATAGGTTTGGGTTATGCCCGCATCTGGCACATGATTTTACCTTCTTCGCATACTTGTTGGACAGGTCCAGGGTTTTTTCGGGTTTGAATCACGTAGTAATGTGGCACCAAACTGAATCAGTCCATTAAACCTGGTTTCGATCAATATTTTAGAGGATAACACCGGTTAGGTCTGGGTTATGCCCGCATCTGGCTCATGATTTTGCCTTTTCATGTACTTGTAGGCCAGATCTTGTGTTTTTTCGGGTTTGAATCATATAGTAATGTGGTACCACACTGAAACAGACAATTAAACCTGGTTTCGATCAATATTTTAGTGGATAACACCGGTTAGGTCTGGGGTAGGTCTGGGTTATGCCCGCAACTGGCTCATGATATTGCCTTTTCCGTATTCTTGTTGGCCAGATCCTTGGTTATATCTAGTTTGAATCACGTAGTAATGGGGTACCACACTGTAACAGACAATTAAACCTGGTTTCGATGAATATTTTAGAGGATAAAACCGGTTAGATCTGGGTTAGGTCTGGGTTATGACCGCATCTGAATCATGATTTTGCATTTTCCGCATTCTTGTTGGCGTGATCCTTGGTTTTCTCTGGTTTGAATCACGTAGTAATGTGGTACCACACTGAAACAGCCAATTAAGCCCGGATTCGGTAAGTATTTTAGTCGGTAACGCCGGTAAGGTCTGGGATAGGTCTGGCTTATGCCCGCATCTGACTCATGATTTTGCCTTCTTCCCATACATGTTGGCCAGATCCTGTGTTTTTTCGGGTTTGAATCACGTTGTAATGTGGTACCACACTGAAACAGCCAATTAAACCTAGTTTCGATCAATATTTTAGAGGATAACATCGGTTAGGTCTGGGTTAGGTCTGGGTTATGCCCGCATCTGGCTCATGATTTTACCTTCTTCGCATACTTGTTGGACAGATCCAGGGTTTTTTCGGATTTGATTCACGTAGTAATTTGGTACCACACTGAAACAGACCATTAAACTTGGTTTCGATCAATATTTTAGAGGATAACACCTGTTAGGTCTGGGTTACGTCTGGGTTATGCCCGCATCTCGCGCATAATTTTGCCTTCTTCGCATACTTGTTGGCCAGATCCTGGGTTTTTTCGGGTTTGAACCACATGGTAACGTAGTACCAAACAGTTACTGTCAATTAAACCTGGTTTCGATCAATATTTTAGAGGATAACACCGGTTAGGTCTGGGATAGGTCTGGGTTATGCCCGCATGTGGCTCATGATTTTGCCTTCTTCGCATACTTGTTGGCCAGATCCTGGGTTTTTTCGGGTTTGAACCACATGGTAACGTAGTACCAAACAGTTACTGTCAATTAAACCTGGTTTCGATCAATATTTTAGAGGATAACACCGGTTAGGTCTGGGTCAGGTCTGGGTTATGACCGCATCTGAATCATGATTTTACCTTTTCCGCATACTTGTTGGCCAGATCCTTGGTTTTCTCTGGTTTGAATCACGTAGTAATGTGGTACCACGAAGTAACAGTGAATTACACCTGGATTCGGTCAGTATTGTAATCGGTAACACCGGTTAGGCCTGGGTTAGGTCTGGGTATGCCCCCATCTGACACATGATTTTACCTTCTTCGTATACTTGTTGGACAGATCCAGGGTTTTTTCGGATTTGATTCACGTAGTAATTTGGTACCACACTGAAACAAACCATTAAACTTGGTTTCGATCAATATTTTAGAGGATAACACCGGTTAGGTCTGGGTTACGTCTGGGTTATGCCCGCATCTCGCGCATAATTTTGCCATCTTCGCATACTTGTTGGCCAGATCCTGGGTTTTTTCTGGTTTGAACCATATAGTAACGTGGTACCAAACAGTTACAGTCAACTAAACATGGTTTCGATCAATAGTTTAGAGGACAACAACGGTTACCCCTGGGTTAGGTCTGGGTTATGCCCGCATCTGGCTCATGATTTTGCCTTCTTGGCATACTTCTTGGCCAGATCCTTGGTTTTCTCTGGTCTGAATCACGTAGTAATACGGTACCACAGCGAAGCAGTCCATTAAACTTGGTTTCGATCAATATTTTAGAGGATAACACCGGTTAGGTCTGGGTTAGGTCTGGGTTATGCCCGCATCTGGCTCATGATAATGCCTTTTTCGCAAACTTGTTGGCCAGATCCTGGGTTTTTAGGGTTTGAATCACGTAGTAATGTGGTACCACAGCGAAACAGTCAACTAAACCTGGTTCGATCAATATTTTACAGGGTATCACCGGTTAGGTCAAGGTTAGGCCTGGGTTATGCCCGCATCTCGGTCATGGTTTTGCCTTCTTCGCATACTTGTTGGACAGATCCTGGGATTTTTCGGGTTTGAATCACGTAGTAATGTGGTACCACACTGAAACTGTCCATTAAACTTGGTTTCGATCAATATTTTAGAGTATAACACCGGTTAGGTCTGGGTTACGTCTGGGTTATGCCCGCATCTGGCTCATGATTTTACCTTTTTCGCAAACTTGTTGGCCAGATCCTGGGTTTTTAGGATTTGAATCACGTAGTAATGTGGTTCCACACTGAAACAGTCCATTAAACTTGGTTTCGATCAATATTTTAGAGGATAACACCGGTTATGTCTGGGTTACGTCTGGGTTGTACCCGCATCTGGCTCATGATTTTGCCTTGTCCGCATTCTTGTTGGCGAGATCCTTGATTTTCTCTGGTTTGGATCACGGAGTAATGTGGAACCACACAGTAACAGTCAATTATACCTGGATTCGATGGATATTTTAGAGGATAAAACCGGTTAGGTCTGGGTTAGGTCCGGGTTATGCCCGCATCTGGCTCATGATATTGCCATTTCCGCATTCTTGTTGGCTATATCCTTGGTTTTCTCTGGTTTGAATCCCGTAATAATGTGGTACCACACTGAAACAGACAATTAAACCTGGTTTCGATCAAAATTTTAGAGGATAACACCGGTTAGGTCTCGGTTAGGTCTGGGTTATGCCCGCATCTGGCTCATGATTTTGCCTTTTCCGCATACTTGTTGGCGAGATCCTGGGTTTTTAGGGTTTGAATCACGTAGTAATGTGGTACCACACTGAAACAGACAATTAAACCTGGTTTCGATCAATATTTTAGAGGGTAACACCGGTTAGGACTGGTTTAGGTCTGGGTTATGGCCGCATCACGCTCATGATTTTGCCTTCTTCGCATACTTGTTGGCCAGATACTGGGTTTTTTCCTGCTTGAATCACGTAGTAATGTGGTACCTCAGCGAAACAGTCAACTAAACCTGGTTCGATCAATATTTTACAGGGTATCACCGGTTAGGTCAAGGTTAGGCCTGGGTTATGCCCGCATCTGGCTCATGATTTTGCCTTTTCCGCATACTTGTTGGCCAGATCCTTGGTTTTCTCTGGTTTGAATCACGTAGTAATGTGGCACCACACTGAAACTGTCCATTAAACTTGGTTTCGATCAATATTTTAGAGTATAACACCGGTTAGGTCTGGGTTACGTCTGGGTTATGCCCGCATCTGGCTCATGATTTTACCTTTTTCGCAAACTTGTTGGCCAGATCCTGGGTTTTTAGGGTTTGAATCACGTAGTAATGTGGTTCCACACTGAAACAGTCCATTAAACTTGGTTTCGATCAATATTTTAGAGGATAACACCGGTTATGTCTGGGTTACGTCTGGGTTGTACCCGCATCTGGCTCATGATTTTGCCTTGTCCGCATTCTTGTTGGCGAGATCCTTGATTTTCTCTGGTTTGGATCACGGAGTAATGTGGAACCACACAGTAACAGTCAATTAAACCTGGTTTCGATCAATATTTTAGAGGATAACACCGCTTAGGTCTAGGTTAGGCCTGGTTTATGCCCGCATCTCGCTCATGATTTTGCCTTTTTCATGTACTTGTAGGCCAGATCTTGTGTTTTTTCGGGTTTGAATCACGTAGTAATGTGGTACCACACTGAGACAGACAATTAAACCTGGTTTCGATCAATATTTTAGAGGATGACACCGGTTAGGTCTGGGATAGGTCTGGGTTATGCCCGCATCTGGCACATGATTTTACCTTCTTCGCATACTTGTTGGACAGGTCCAGGGTTTTTTCGGGTTTGAATCACGTAGTAATGTGGCACCAAACTGAATCAGTCCATTAAACCTGGTTTCGATCAATATTTCAGAGGATAACACCGGTTAGGTCTGGGATAGGTCTGGGTTATGCCTGCATCTGGCTCAGGATTTTACCTTCTTCGCATACTTGTTGGACAGGTCCAGGGTTTTTTCGGGTTTGAATCACGTAGTAAGGCGGTGCCTGACAGCAACAGTCAATTAAAGCTGGATTCGGTCAGTATTTTTGTCGGTAACACCGGACAGGTCTGGGTTAGGCCTGGGTTATGCCCGCATCTCGGTCATGGTTTTGCATTCTTCGCATACTTGTTGGCCAGATCCTTGGTTTTTAGGGTTTGAATCACGTAGTAATGTGGTTCCACACTGAAACAGTCCATTAAACTTGGTTTCGATCAATATTTTAGAGGATAACACCGGTTAGGTCTGGGTCAGGTCTGGGTTATGCCCGCATCTGAATCATGATTTTGCGCATACTTGTTTGCGAGATCCTTGGTTTTTTCGGGTTTGAATCACGTAGTAATGTGGTACCACACTGAAACAGACAATTAAACCTGGTTTCGATCAATATTTTAGAGGGTAACACCGGTTAGGTCTGGGTTAGGTCTGGGTTATGGCCGCATCTCGCTCATGATTTTGCCTTCTTCGCATACCTGTTGGCCAGATCCTGGGTTTTTTCCTGCTTGAATCACGTAGTAATGTGGTACCTCAGCGAAACAGTCAACTAAACCTGGTTCGATCAATATTTTGCAGGGTAACACCGGTTAGATCTGGGTTAGGTCTGCGTTATGCCCGCATCTGGCTCATGATTTTGCCTTTTCCGCATACTTGTTGGCGAGATCCTTGGTTTTCTCTGGTTTGAATCACGTAGTAATGTGGTACCACACTGAAACAGACAATTAAACCTGGTTTCGATCAAAATTTTAGAGGATAACACCGGTTAGGTCTCGGTTAGGTCTGGGTTATGCCCGCATCTGGCTCATGATTTTGCCTTTTCCGCATACTTGTTGGCGAGATCCTGGGTTTTTAGGGTTTGAATCACGTAGTAATGTGGTACCACACTGAAACAGACAATTAAACCTGGTTTCGATCAATATTTTAGAGGGTAACACCGGTTAGGACTGGTTTAGGTCTGGGTTATGGCCGCATCACGCTCATGATTTTGCCTTCTTCGCATACTTGTTGGCCAGATACTGGGTTTTTTCCTGCTTGAATCACGTAGTAATGTGGTACCTCAGCGAAACAGTCAACTAAACCTGGTTCGATCAATATTTTACAG
The DNA here is from genome assembly GCF_051014445.1 of Colletes latitarsis. Lineage (NCBI taxonomy): Eukaryota > Metazoa > Arthropoda > Insecta > Hymenoptera > Colletidae > Colletes > Colletes latitarsis. Next base: position 2,371,659 of record NC_135139.1, on the reverse strand, counting down.
GGTAACACCGGTTAGATCTGGGTTAGGTCAGCGTTATGCCCGCATCTGGCTCATGATTTTGCCTTTTCCGCATACTTGTTGGCCAGATCCTTGGTTTTCTCTGGTTTGAATCCCGTAATAATGTGGTTACACAGTGAAACAGTCAATTAAACCTGGTTTCGATCAATATTTTAGAGGATAACACCGGTTAGGTCTGGGTTATGCCCGCATCTGGCTCATGATTTTGCCTTTTCATGTACTTGTAGGCCAGATCTTGTGTTTTTTCGGGTTTGAATCATATAGTAATGTGGTACCACACTGAAACAGACAATTAAACCTGGTTTCGATCAATATTTTAGAGGATAACACCGGTTAGGTCTGGGATAGGTCTGGGTTATGCCCGCAACTGGCTCATGATATTGCCTTTTCCGTATCCTTGTTGGCCAGATCCTTGGTTATATCTAGTTTGAATCACGTAGTAATGGGGTACCACACTGTAACAGACAATTAAACCTGGTTTCGATGAATATTTTAGAGGATAAAACCGGTTAGATCTGGGTTAGGTCTGGGTTATGCCCGCATCTGGCTCATGATTTTACCTTCTTCGCATACGAGTTGGACAGGTCCAGGGTTTTTTCGGGTTTGAATCACGTAGTAATGTGGTGCCACACTGAAACAGCCAATTAAGCCCGGATTCGGTAAGTATTTTAGTCGGTAACGCCGGTAAGGTCTGGGTTAGGTCTGGCTTATGCCCGCATCTGGCTCATGATTTTGCCTACTTCGCAAATTTGTTGGCCAAATCCTGGATCTTTTCGGGTTTGAATCACGTAGTATTGTGGTACCACACTGAAACAGACAATTAAACCTGGTTTCGATCAATATTTTAGAGCATAACACCGGTTAGGTCTGGGATAGCTCTGGGTTATGCCCGCATCTGGCTCATGATTTTGCCTTTTCCGCATTCTTGTTGGCCAGATCCTTGGTTTTCTCTGGTTTGAATCACGTAGTAATGTGGCACCACACTGAAACAGACAATTGAACCTGGTTTCGATCAATATTTTAGAGGATAACACCGGTTAGGTCTGGGTCAGGTCTGGGTTATGACCGCATCTGAATCATGATTTTGCCTTTTCCGCATTCTTGTTGGCGAGATCCTTGGTTTTCTCTGGTTTGAATCACGTAGTAATGTGGTACCACACTGAAACAGCCAATTAAGCCCGGATTCGGTAAGTATTTTAGTCGGTAACGCCGGTAAGGTCTGGGTTAGGTCTGGCTTATGCCCGCATCTGACTCATGATTTTGCCTTCTTCCCATACATGTTGGCCAGATCCTGTGTTTTTTCGGGTTTGAATCACGTAGTAATGTGGTACCACACTGAAACAGACAATTAAACCTGGTTTCGATCAATATTTTAGAGGATAACGTCGGTTAGGTCTGGGTTAGGTCTGGGTTATGCCCGCATCTCGCTCATGATTTTGCCTTCTTCGCATACTTGTTGGCCAGATCCTGGGTTTTTTCGGGTTTGAATCACGTAGTAATGTGGCACCACACGGAAACAGTCCATTAAACTTGGTTTCGATCAATATTTTAGAGGATAACACCGGTTAGGTCTGGGTTAGGTCTGGGTTATGCCCGCATCTGGCTCATGATATTGCCTTTTCCGCGTTCTTGTTGGGCAGCTCCTTGGTTTTCTCTGGTTTGAATCACGTAGTAATGTGGTACCACACTGTTACAGTCAATGAAACCTGGTTTCGATCAATATTTTAGAGGATAACACCGGTTTGGTCTAGGTTAGGCCTGGGTTATGCCCGCATCTCGCTCATGATTTTGCCTTTTCCGCATTCTTGTGGGCCAGATCCTTGGTTTTCTCTGGTTTGAATCACGTAGTAATGTGGTACCACACTGAGACAGACAATTAAACCTGGTTTCGATCAATATTTTAGAGGATAACACCGGTTAGGTCTGGGTCAGGTCTGGGTCAGGTCTGGGTTATGCCCGCATCTGAATCATGATTTTGCCTTTTCCGCATACTTGTAGGCCAGCACCTTGGTTTTCTCTGGTTTGAATCACGTAGTAATGTGGTACCACACTGAAACAGCCAATTAAGCCTGGATTCGGTAAGTATTTTAGTCGGTAACACCGGTTAGTTCTGGGTTAGGTCTGGGTTATGCCCGCATCTGGCTCATGATTTTGCCTACTTCGCAAATTTGTTGGCCAAATCCTGGATCTTTTCGGGTTTGAATCACGTAGTATTGTGGTACCACACTGAAACAGACAATTAAACCTGGTTTCGATCAATATTTTAGAGCTTAACACCGGTTAGGTCTGGGATAGCTCTGGGTTATGCCCGCATCTGGCTCATGATTTTGCCTTTTCCGCATTCTTGTTGGCCAGATCCTTGGTTTTCTCTGGTTTGCATCACGTAGTAATGTGGTACCACGCTGAAACAGACAATTAAACCTGGTTTCGATCAATATTTTAGAGGATAACACCGGTTAGGTCTGGGTCACGTCTGGGTTATGCCCGCATCTGGCTCATGATTTTGCCTTTTCAGCATACTTGTTGGCCAGATCCTTGGTTTTCTCTGGTTTGAATCACGTAGTAATGTGGTACCACACTGAAACAGCCAATTAAGCCTGGATTCGGTAAGTATTTTAGTCGGTAACACCGGTAAGGTCTGGGTTAGGTCTGGGTTATGCCCGCATCTGGCTCATGATTTTGCCTTTTCCGCATACTTGTAGGCCAGATCCTTGGTTTTCTCTGGTTTGAATCACGAAGTAATGTGGTACCACACTGTAACAGTCAATGAAACCTGGTTTCGATCAATATTTTAGAGGATAACACCGGTTAGGTCTGGGTTAGGACTGGGTTGTGCCCGCATCTCGCTCATGATTTTGCCTTCCTCGCATACTTGTTGGCCAGATCCTGGGTTTTTTCCTGTTTGAATCACGTAGTAATGTGGTACCACACTGAAACAGTCAATTAAACCTGGTTTCGATCCACATTTTAGAGGATAACAACGGTTAGGTCTGGGTTATGCCCGCATCTGGCTCATGATTTTGCCTACTTCGCAAACTTGTTGGCCAGATCCTGGGTTTTTAGGGTTTGAATCACGTAGTAATGTGGTTCCACACTGAAACAGTCCATTAAACTTGGTTTCGATCAATATTTTAGAGGATAACACCGGTTATGTCTGGGTTACGTCTGGGTTGTACCCGCATCTGGCTCATGATTTTGCCTTGTCCGCATTCTTGTTGGCGAGATCCTTGATTTTCTCTGGTTTGGATCACGGAGTAATGTGGAACCACACAGTAACAGTCAATTATACCTGGATTCGATGGATATTTTAGAGGATAAAACCGGTTAGGTCTGGGTTAGGTCCGGGTTATGCCCGCATCTGGCTCATGATATTGCCTTCTTCGCAAATTTGTTGGCCAGATCCTGGATATTTTCGGGTTTGAATCACGTAGTATTGTGGTACCACACTGAAACAGACAATTAAACCTGGTTTCGATCAATATTTTAGAGGATAACACCGGTTAGTTCTGGGTTAGGTCTGTGTTATGCCCGCATCTGGCTCATGATTTTGCCTTCTTCGAAAATTTGTTGGCCAGATCCTGGATCTTTTCGGGTTTGAATCACGTAGTATTGTGGTACCACACTGAAACAGACAATTAAACCTGGTTCGATCAATATTTTAGAGGATGACACCGGTTAGGTCTGGGATAGGTCTGGGTTATGCCCGCATCTGGCTCATGATATTGCCATTTCCGCATTCTTGTTGGCCATATCCTTGGTTTTCTCTGGTTTGAATCCCGTAATAATGTGGTACCACAGTGAAACAGTCAATTAAACCTGGTTTCGATCAATATTTTAGAGGATAACACCGCTTAGGTCTAGGTTAGGCCTGGTTTATGCCCGCATCTCGCTCATGATTTTGCCTTTTTCATGTACTTGTAGGCCAGGTCTTGTGTTTTTTCGGGTTTGAATCACGTAGTAATGTGGTACCACACTGAGACAGACAATTAAACCCGGTTTCGATCAATATTTTAGAGGATAACACCGGTTAGGTCTGGGATAGGTCTGGGTTATGCCCGCATCTGGCACATGATTTTACCTTCTTCGCATACTTGTTGGACAGGTCCAGGGTTTTTTCGGGTTTGAATCACGTAGTAATGTGGCACCAAACTGAATCAGTCCATTAAACCTAGTTTCGATCAATATTTCAGAGGATAACACCGGTTAGGTCTGGGATAGGTCTGGGTTATGCCTGCATCTGGCTCAGGATTTTGCCTTTTCCGCATACTTGTTGGCGAGATCCTGGGTTTTTAGGGTTTGAATCACGTAGTAATGTGGTACCACACTGAAACAGACAATTAAACCTGGTTTCGATCAATATTTTAGAGGGTAACACCGGTTAGGACTGGTTTAGGTCTGGGTTATGGCCGCATCACGCTCATGATTTTGCCTTCTTCGCATACTTGTTGGCCAGATACTGGGTTTTTTCCTGCTTGAATCACGTAGTAATGTGGTACCTCAGCGAAACAGTCAACTAAACCTGGTTCGATCAATATTTTACAGGGTAACACCGGTTAGATCTGGGTTAGGTCAGCGTTATGCCCGCATCTGGCTCATGATTTTGCCTTTTCCGCATACTTGTTGGCCAGATCCTTGATTTCTCTGGTTTGAATCCCGTAATAATGTGGTACCACAGTGAAACAGTCAATTAAACCTGGTTTCGATCAATATTTTAGAGGATAACACCGGTTAGGTCTGGGTTATGCCCGCATCTGGCTCATGATTTTGCCTTTTCATGTACTTGTAGGCCAGATCTTGTGTTTTTTCGGGTTTGAATCATATAGTAATGTGGTACCACACTGAAACAGACAATTAAACCTGGTTTCGATCAATATTTTAGAGGATAACACCGGTTAGGTCTGGGATAGGTCTGGGTTATGCCCGCAACTGGCTCATGATATTGCCTTTTCTGTATCCTTGTTGGCCAGATCCTTGGTTATATCTAGTTTGAATCACGTAGTAATGGGGTACCACACTGTAACAGACAATTAAACCTGGTTTCGATGAATATTTTAGAGGATAAAACCGGTTAGATCTGGGTTAGGTCTGGGTTATGCCCGCATCTGGCTCATGATTTTACCTTCTTCGCATACTTGTTGGACAGGTCCAGGGTTTTTTCGGGTTTGAATCACGTAGTAATGTGGTACCACACTGAAACAGCCAATTAAGCCCGGATTCGGTAAGCATTTTAGTCGGCAACGCCGGTAAGGTCTGGGTTAGGTCTGGCTTATGCCCGCATCTGACTCATGATTTTGCCTTCTACCCATACATGTTGGCCAGATCCTGTGTTTTTTCGGGTTTGAATCACGTAGTAATGTGGTACCACACTGAAACAGACAATTAATCCTGGTTTCGATCAATATTTTAGAGGATAACGTCGGTTAGGTCTGGGTTAGGTCTGGGTTATGCCCGCATCTGGCTCATGATTTTGCCTTTTTCGCAAACTTGTTGGCCAGATCCTTGGTTTTCTCTGGTTTGAATCACGTAGTAATGTGGTACCACACTGAGACAGACAATTAAACCTGGCTTCGATCAATATTTTAGAGGATAACACCGTTTAGGTCTGGGTCAGGTCTGGGTCAGGTCTGGGTTATGCCCGTATCTGAATCATGATTTTGCCTTTTCCGCATACTTGTAGGCCAGCACCTTGGTTTTCTCTGGTTTGAATCACGTAGTAATGTGGTACCACAGCGAAACAGTCAACTAAACCTGGTTCGATCAATATTTTACAGGGTAACACCGGTTATATCTGGGTTAGGTCTGGTTTATGCCCGCATCTGGCTCATGATTTTGCCTTTTTCGCAAACTTGTTGGCCAGATCCTGGGGTTTTAGGGTTTGAATCACGTAGTAATGTGGTTCCACACTGAAACAGTCCATTAAACTTTGTCTCGATCAATATTTTAGAGGATAACACCGGTTAGGACTGGGTTAGGTCTGCGTTATGCCCGCATCTGGCTCATGATTTTGCCTTGTCCGCATTCTTGTTGGCGAGATCCATGGTTTTCTCTGGTTTGGATCACGGAGTAATGTGGAACCACACAGTAACAGTCAATTATACCTGGATTCGATGAATATTTTAGAGGATAATACCGGTTAGGTCTGGGTTAGGTCCGGATTATGCCCGCATCTGGCTCATGATTTTGCCTTCTTCGCATACTCGTTGGCCAGATCCTGGGGTTTTTCGGGTTTGAATCACGTTTGAATGTGGTACCACACCGAAACAGTCAATTAAACCTGGTTTCGATCAATATTTCAGATGATAAAACCGGTTAGGTCTAGGATAGGTCTGGGTTATGCCCGCATCTGGCTCATGATTTTGCCTTTTCCGCATTCTTGTTTGCCAGATCCGTGGTTTTCTCTAGTTTGAATCACGTAGTAATGTGGTACCACACTGAAACAGACAATTAAACCTGGTTTCGATCAATATTTTAGAGGATAACACCGGTTAGTTCTGGGTTAGGTCTGGGTTATGCCCGCATCTGGCTCATGATTTTGCCTACTTCGCAAATTTGTTGGCCAAATCCTGGATCTTTTCGGGTTTGAATCACGTAGTATTGTGGTACCACACTGAAACAGACAATTAAACCTGGTTTCGATCAATATTTTAGAGCATAACACCGGTTAGGTCTGGGATAGCTCTGGGTTATGCCCGCATCTGGCTCATGATTTTGCCTACTTCGCAAACTTGTTGGCCAGATCCTGGGTTTTTAGGGTTTGAATCACGTAGTAATGTGGTTCCTCACTGAAACAGTCCATTAAACTTGGTTTCGATCAATATTTTAGAGGATAACACCGGTTATGTCTGGGTTACGTCTGGGTTGTACCCGCATCTGGCTCATGATTTTGCCTTGTCCGCATTCTTGTTGGCGAGATCCTTGATTTTCTCTGGTTTGGATCACGGAGTAATGTGGAACCACACAGTAACAGTCAATTATACCTGGATTCGATGGATATTTTAGAGGATAAAACCGGTTAGGTCTGGGTTAGGTCCGGGTTATGCCCGCATCTGGCTCATGATATTGCCTTTTTCGCAAATTTGTTGGCCAGATCCTGGATATTTTCGGGTTTGAATCACGTAGTATTGTGGTACCACACTGAAACAGACAATTAAACCTGGTTTCGATCAATATTTTAGAGGATAACACCGGTTAGTTCTGGGTTAGGTCTGTGTTATGCCCGCATCTGGCTCATGATTTTGCCTTCTTCGAAAATTTGTTGGCCAGATCCTGGATCTTTTCGGGTTTGAATCACGTAGTATTGTGGTACCACACTGAAACAGACAATTAAACCTGGTTCGATCAATATTTTAGAGGATGACACCGGTTAGGTCTGGGATAGGTCTGGGTTATGCCCGCATCTGGCTCATGATATTGCCATTTCCGCATTCTTGTTGGCCATATCCTTGGTTTTCTCTGGTTTGAATCCCGTAATAATGTGGTACCACAGTGAAACAGTCAATTAAACCTGGTTTCGATCAATATTTTAGAGGATAACACCGCTTAGGTCTAGGTTAGGCCTGGTTTATGCCCGCATCTCGCTCATGATTTTGCCTTTTTCATGTACTTGTAGGCCAGGTCTTGTGTTTTTTCGGGTTTGAATCACGTAGTAATGTGGTACCACACTGAGACAGACAATTAAACCCGGTTTCGATCAATATTTTAGAGGATAACACCGGTTAGGTCTGGGATAGGTCTGGGTTATGCCCGCATCTGGCACATGATTTTACCTTCTTCGCATACTTGTTGGACAGGTCCAGGGTTTTTTCGGGTTTGAATCACGTAGTAATGTGGCACCAAACTGAATCAGTCCATTAAACCTAGTTTCGATCAATATTTCAGAGGATAACACCGGTTAGGTCTGGGATAGGTCTGGGTTATGCCTGCATCTGGCTCAGGATTTTGCCTTTTCCGCATACTTGTTGGCGAGATCCTGGGTTTTTAGGGTTTGAATCACGTAGTAATGTGGTACCACACTGAAACAGACAATTAAACCTGGTTTCGATCAATATTTTAGAGGGTAACACCGGTTAGGACTGGTTTAGGTCTGGGTTATGGCCGCATCACGCTCATGATTTTGCCTTCTTCGCATACTTGTTGGCCAGATACTGGGTTTTTTCCTGCTTGAATCACGTAGTAATGTGGTACCTCAGCGAAACAGTCAACTAAACCTGGTTCGATCAATATTTTACAGGGTAACACCGGTTAGATCTGGGTTAGGTCAGCGTTATGCCCGCATCTGGCTCATGATTTTGCCTTTTCCGCATACTTGTTGGCCAGATCCTTGATTTCTCTGGTTTGAATCCCGTAATAATGTGGTACCACAGTGAAACAGTCAATTAAACCTGGTTTCGATCAATATTTTAGAGGATAACACCGGTTAGGTCTGGGTTATGCCCGCATCTGGCTCATGATTTTGCCTTTTCATGTACTTGTAGGCCAGATCTTGTGTTTTTTCGGGTTTGAATCATATAGTAATGTGGTACCACACTGAAACAGACAATTAAACCTGGTTTCGATCAATATTTTAGAGGATAACACCGGTTAGGTCTGGGATAGGTCTGGGTTATGCCCGCAACTGGCTCATGATATTGCCTTTTCCGTATCCTTGTTGGCCAGATCCTTGGTTATATCTAGTTTGAATCACGTAGTAATGGGGTACCACACTGTAACAGACAATTAAACCTGGTTTCGATGAATATTTTAGAGGATAAAACCGGTTAGATCTGGGTTAGGTCTGGGTTATGCCCGCATCTGGCTCATGATTTTACCTTCTTCGCATACTTGTTGGACAGGTCCAGGGTTTTTTCGGGTTTGAATCACGTAGTAATGTGGTACCACACTGAAACAGCCAATTAAGCCCGGATTCGGTAAGCATTTTAGTCGGCAACGCCGGTAAGGTCTGGGTTAGGTCTGGCTTATGCCCGCATCTGACTCATGATTTTGCCTTCTACCCATACATGTTGGCCAGATCCTGTGTTTTTTCGGGTTTGAATCACGTAGTAATGTGGTACCACACTGAAACAGACAATTAATCCTGGTTTCGATCAATATTTTAGAGGATAACGTCGGTTAGGTCTGGGTTAGGTCTGGGTTATGCCCGCATCTGGCTCATGATTTTGCCTTTTTCGCAAACTTGTTGGCCAGATCCTTGGTTTTCTCTGGTTTGAATCACGTAGTAATGTGGTACCACACTGAGACAGACAATTAAACCTGGCTTCGATCAATATTTTAGAGGATAACACCGTTTAGGTCTGGGTCAGGTCTGGGTCAGGTCTGGGTTATGCCCGTATCTGAATCATGATTTTGCCTTTTCCGCATACTTGTAGGCCAGCACCTTGGTTTTCTCTGGTTTGAATCACGTAGTAATGTGGTACCACAGCGAAACAGTCAACTAAACCTGGTTCGATCAATATTTTACAGGGTAACACCGGTTATATCTGGGTTAGGTCTGGTTTATGCCCGCATCTGGCTCATGATTTTGCCTTTTTCGCAAACTTGTTGGCCAGATCCTGGGGTTTTAGGGTTTGAATCACGTAGTAATGTGGTTCCACACTGAAACAGTCCATTAAACTTTGTCTCGATCAATATTTTAGAGGATAACACCGGTTAGGACTGGGTTAGGTCTGCGTTATGCCCGCATCTGGCTCATGATTTTGCCTTGTCCGCATTCTTGTTGGCGAGATCCATGGTTTTCTCTGGTTTGGATCACGGAGTAATGTGGAACCACACAGTAACAGTCAATTATACCTGGATTCGATGAATATTTTAGAGGATAATACCGGTTAGGTCTGGGTTAGGTCCGGATTATGCCCGCATCTGGCTCATGATTTTGCCTTCTTCGCATACTCGTTGGCCAGATCCTGGGGTTTTTCGGGTTTGAATCACGTTTGAATGTGGTACCACACCGAAACAGTCAATTAAACCTGGTTTCGATCAATATTTCAGATGATAAAACCGGTTAGGTCTAGGATAGGTCTGGGTTATGCCCGCATCTGGCTCATGATTTTGCCTTTTCCGCATTCTTGTTTGCCAGATCCGTGGTTTCCTCTAGTTTGAATCACGTAGTAATGTGGTACCACACTGAAACAGACAATTAAACCTGGTTTCGATCAATATTTTAGAGGATAACACCGGTTAGTTCTGGGTTAGGTCTGGGTTATGCCCGCATCTGGCTCATGATTTTGCCTACTTCGCAAATTTGTTGGCCAAATCCTGGATCTTTTCGGGTTTGAATCACGTAGTATTGTGGTACCACACTGAAACAGACAATTAAACCTGGTTTCGATCAATATTTTAGAGCATAACACCGGTTAGGTCTGGGATAGCTCTGGGTTATGCCCGCATCTGGCACATGATTTTGCCTACTTCGCAAACTTGTTGGCCAGATCCTGGGTTTTTAGGGTTTGAATCACGTAGTAATGTGGTTCCTCACTGAAACAGTCCATTAAACTTGGTTTCGATCAATATTTTAGAGGATAACACCGGTTATGTCTGGGTTACGTCTGGGTTGTACCCGCATCTGGCTCATGATTTTGCCTTGTCCGCATTCTTGTTGGCGAGATCCTTGATTTTCTCTGGTTTGGATCACGGAGTAATGTGGAACCACACAGTAACAGTCAATTATACCTGGATTCGATGGATATTTTAGAGGATAAAACCGGTTAGGTCTGGGTTAGGTCCGGGTTATGCCCGCATCTGGCTCATGATATTGCCTTCTTCGCAAATTTGTTGGCCAGATCCTGGATATTTTCGGGTTTGAATCACGTAGTATTGTGGTACCACACTGAAACAGACAATTAAACCTGGTTTCGATCAATATTTTAGAGGATAACACCGGTTAGTTCTGGGTTAGGTCTGTGTTATGCCCGCATCTGGCTCATGATTTTGCCTTCTTCGAAAATTTGTTGGCCAGATCCTGGATCTTTTCGGGTTTGAATCACGTAGTATTGTGGTACCACACTGAAACAGACAATTAAACCTGGTTCGATCAATATTTTAGAGGATGACACCGGTTAGGTCTGGGATAGGTCTGGGTTATGCCCGCATCTGGCTCATGATATTGCCATTTCCGCATTCTTGTTGGCCATATCCTTGGTTTTCTCTGGTTTGAATCCCGTAATAATGTGGTACCACAGTGAAACAGTCAATTAAACCTGGTTTCGATCAATATTTTAGAGGATAACACCGCTTAGGTCTAGGTTAGGCCTGGTTTATGCCCGCATCTCGCTCATGATTTTGCCTTTTTCATGTACTTGTAGGCCAGGTCTTGTGTTTTTTCGGGTTTGAATCACGTAGTAATGTGGTACCACACTGAGACAGACAATTAAACCCGGTTTCGATCAATATTTTAGAGGATAACACCGGTTAGGTCTGGGATAGGTCTGGGTTATGCCCGCATCTGGCACATGATTTTACCTTCTTCGCATACTTGTTGGACAGGTCCAGGGTTTTTTCGGGTTTGAATCACGTAGTAATGTGGCACCAAACTGAATCAGTCCATTAAACCTAGTTTCGATCAATATTTCAGAGGATAACACCGGTTAGGTCTGGGATAGGTCTGGGTTATGCCTGCATCCGGCTCAGGATTTTGCCTTTTCCGCATACTTGTTGGCGAGATCCTGGGTTTTTAGGGTTTGAATCACGTAGTAATGTGGTACCACACTGAAACAGACAATTAAACCTGGTTTCGATCAATATTTTAGAGGGTAACACCGGTTAGGACTGGTTTAGGTCTGGGTTATGGCCGCATCACGCTCATGATTTTGCCTTCTTCGCATACTTGTTGGCCAGATACTGGGTTTTTTCCTGCTTGAATCACGTAGTAATGTGGTACCACAGTGAAACAGTCAATTAAACCTGGTTTCGATCAATATTTTAGAGGATAACACCGGTTAGGTCTGGGTTATGCCCGCATCTGGCTCATGATTTTGCCTTTTCATGTACTTGTAGGCCAGATCTTGTGTTTTTTCGGGTTTGAATCATATAGTAATGTGGTACCACACTGAAACAGACAATTAATCCTGGTTTCGATCAATATTTTAGAGGATAACGTCGGTTAGGTCTGGGTTAGGTCTGGGTTATGCCCGCATCTGGCTCATGATTTTGCCTTTTTCGCAAACTTGTTGGCCAGATCCTTGGTTTTCTCTGGTTTGAATCACGTAGTAATGTGGTACCACACTGAGACAGACAATTAAACCTGGCTTCGATCAATATTTTAGAGGATAACACCGTTTAGGTCTGGGTCAGGTCTGGGTCAGGTCTGGGTTATGCCCGTATCTAAATCATGATTTTGCCTTTTCCGCATACTTGTAGGCCAGCACCTTGGTTTTCTCTGGTTTGAATCACGTAGTAATGTGGTACCACAGCGAAACAGTCAACTAAACCTGGTTCGATCAATATTTTACAGGGTAACACCGGTTAGATCTGGGTTAGGTCTGGTTTATGCCCGCATCTGGCTCATGATTTTGCCTTTTTCGCAAACTTGTTGGCCAGATCCTGGGGTTTTAGGGTTTGAATCACGTAGTAATGTGGTTCCACACTGAAACAGTCCATTAAACTTTGTCTCGATCAATATTTTAGAGGATAACACCGGTTAGGACTGGGTTAGGTCTGCGTTATGCCCGCATCTGGCTCATGATTTTGCCTTGTCCGCATTCTTGTTGGCGAGATCCATGGTTTTCTCTGGTTTGAATCACGTAGTAATGTGGTACCACACTGAAACAGACAATTAAACCTGGTTTCGATCAATATTTTAGAGGATAACACCGGTTAGTTCTGGGTTAGGTCTGGGTTATGCCCGCATCTGGCTCATGATTTTGCCTACTTCGCAAATTTGTTGGCCAAATCCTGGATCTTTTCGGGTTTGAATCACGTAGTATTGTGGTACCACACTGAAACAGACAATTAAACCTGGTTTCGATCAATATTTTAGAGCATAACACCGGTTAGGTCTGGGATAGCTCTGGGTTATGCCCGCATCTGGCTCATGATTTTGCCTTTTCCGCATTCTTGTTGGCCAGATCCTTGGCTTTCTCTGGCTTGAATCACGTAGTAATGTGGCACCACACTGAAACAGACAATTGAACCTGGTTTCGATCAATATTTTAGAGGATAACACCGGTTAGGTCTGGGTCAGGTCTGGGTTATGACCGCATCTGAATCATGATTTTGCCTTTTCCGCATTCTTGTTGGCGAGGTCCTTGGTTTTCTCTGGTTTGAATCACGTAGTAATGTGGTACCACACTGAAACAGCCAACTAAGCCCGGATTCGGTAAGTATTTTAGTCGGTAACGCCGGTAAGGTCTGGGTTAGGTCTGGCTTATGCCCGCATCTGACTCATGATTTTGCCTTCTTCCCATACATGTTGGCCAGATCCTGTGTTTTTTCGGGTTTGAATCACGTAGTAATGTGGTACCACACTGAAACAGACAATTAAACCTGGTTTCGATCAATATTTTAGAGGATAACACCGGTTAGGTCTGGGTTAGGTCCGGGTTATGCCCGCATCTGGCTCACGACTTTGCCTATTCCGCATTCTTGTTGGCCAGATCCTTGGTTTTATCTTGTTTGAATCAGGTAGTAATGTGGTACCACACTGAAACAGACAATTAAAATTGTTTTCGATCAATATTTTAAAGGATAAAACCGGTTAGGTCTGGGTTAGGTCTGGGTTATGCCGGCATCTGGCTCATGATATTGCCTTTTCCGCATTCTTGTTGGGCAGCTCCTTGGTTTTCTCTGGTTTGAATCACGTAGTAATGTGGTACCACACTGTTACAGTCAATGAAACCTGGTTTCGATCAATATTTTAGAGGATAACACCGGTTTGGTCTAGGTTAGGCCTGGGTTATGCCCGCATCTCGCTCATGATTTTGCCTTTTCCGCATTCTTGTGGGCCAGATCCTTGGTTTTCTCTGGTTTGAATCACGTAGTAATGTGGTACCACACTGAGACAGACAATTAAACCTGGTTTCGATCAATATTTTAGAGGATAACACCGGTTAGGTCTGGGTCAGGTCTGGGTCAGGTCTGGGTTATGCCCGCATCTGAATCATGATTTTGCCTTTTCCGCATACTTGTAGGCCAGCACCTTGGTTTTCTCTGGTTTGAATCACGTAGTAATGTGGTACCACACTGAAACAGCCAATTAAGCCTGGATTCGGTAAGTATTTTAGTCGGTAACACCGGTTAGTTCTGGGTTAGGTCTGGGTTATGCCCGCATCTGGCTCATGATTTTGCCTACTTCGCAAATTTGTTGGCCAAATCCTGGATCTTTTCGGGTTTGAATCACGTAGTATTGTGGTACCACACTGAAACAGACAATTAAACCTGGTTTCGATCAATATTTTAGAGCATAACACCGGTTAGGTCTGGGATAGCTCTGGGTTATGCCCGCATCTGGCTCATGATTTTGCCTTTTCCGCATTCTTGTTGGCCAGATCCTTGGTTTTCTCTGGTTTGAATCACGTAGTAATGTGGTGCCACGCTGAAACAGACAATTAAACATGGTTTCGATCAATATTTTAGAGGATAACACCGGTTAGGTCTGGGTCAGGTCTGGGTTATGCCCGCATCTGGCTCATGATTTTGCCTTTTCCGCATTCTTGTTGGCCAGATCCTTGGTTTTCTCTGGTTTGAATCACGGAGTAATGGGGTACCACACTGAAACACTCAATGAAACCTGGTTTCGATCAATATTTTAGAGGATAACACCGGTTAGGTCTGGGTTAGGACTGGGTTGTGCCCGCATCTCGCTCATGATTTTGCCTTCCTCGCATACTTGTTGGCCAGATCCTGGGTTTTTTCCTGTTTGAATCACGTAGTAATGTGGTACCACACTGAAACAGTCAATTAAACCTGGTTTCGATCCACATTTTAGAGGATAACAACGGTTAGGTCTGGGTTATGCCCGCATCTGGCTCATGATTTTGCCTACTTCGCATACATGTTGGACAGGTCCTGGGTTTTTTCGGGTTTGAATCACGTAGTAATGTTGTGCCACACTGTAACAGTCAATTGAAGCTGGATTCGGTCAGTATTTTAGTCGGTAACACCGGATAGGTCTGGGTTAGGTCTGGCTTATGGCCGCATCTGACTCATGATTTTACCTTCTTCGCATTCTTGTTGGCCAGATCCTTGGTTTTCTCTGGTTTGAATCACGGAGTAATGGGGTACCACACTGAAACAGTCAATTAAACCTGGTTTCGATCCACATTTTAGAGGATAACAACGGTTAGGTCTGGGTTATGCCCGCATCTGGCTCATGATTTTGCCTACTTCGCATACATGTTGGACAGGTCCTGGGTTTTTTCGGGTTTGAATCACGTAGTAATGTTGTGCCACACAGTAACAGTCAAATTAAGCTGGATTCGGTCAGTATTTCAGTCGGTAACACCGGATAGGTCTGGGTTAGGTCCGGGTTATGCCCGCATCTGGCTCATGATTTTGCCTTCTTCGCATACTTGTTGGCCAGAACCTGGGTTTTTTCGGGTTTGAATCACGTAGTAATGTGGTACCACACTGAAACAGACAATTAAACCTGGTTTCGAACAATATTTTAGAGGATAACACCGGTTAGTTCTGGGTTAGGTCTGGGTTATGCCCGCATCTGGCTCATGATTTTGGCTACTTCGCAAATTTGTTGGCCAAATCCTTGATCTTTTCAGGTTTGAATCACGTAGTAATGTGGTACCACACTGAAACAGACTATTAAACTTGTTTTCGATCAATATTTTAGAGGATAAAACCGGTTAGGTCTGGGTTAGGTCCGGGTTATGCCCGCATCTTGCTCATGATTTTGCCTTCTTCGCATACTCGTTGGCCACAACCTGGGTATTTTCGGGTTTGAATCACGTAGTAATGTGATACCACACTGAAACAGACAATCAAACCTGGTTTCGATCAATATTTCACAGGATAACAACGGTTAGGTCTGGGATAGGTCTGGGTTATGCCCGCATCTGGCTCATGATTTTGCCTTTTCCGCATTCTTGTTGGCCAGATCCTTGGTTTTCTCTGGTTTGAATCACGTAGTAATGTGGTACCACACTGAAACAGACAATTAAACCTGGTTTCGATCAATATTTTAGAGGGTAACACCGGTTAGGACTGGTTTAGGTCTGGGTTATGGCCGCATCACGCTCATGATTTTGCCTTCTTCGCATACTTGTTGGCCAGATACTGGGTTTTTTCCTGCTTGAATCACGTAGTAATGTGGTACCTCAGCGAAACAGTCAACTAAACCTGGTTCGATCAATATTTTACAGGGTAACACCGGTTAGATCTGGGTTAGGTCAGCGTTATGCCCGCATCTGGCTCATGATTTTGCCTTTTCCGCATACTTGTTGGCCAGATCCTTGGTTTTCTCTGGTTTGAATCCCGTAATAATGTGGTACCACAGTGAAACAGTCAATTAAACCTGGTTTCGATCAATATTTTAGAGGATAACACCGGTTAGGTCTGGGTTATGCCCGCATCTGGCTCATGATTTTGCCTTTTCATGTACTTGTAGGCCAGATCTTGTGTTTTTTCGGGTTTGAATCATATAGTAATGTGGTACCACACTGAAACAGACAATTAAACCTGGTTTCGATCAATATTTTAGAGGATAACACCGGTTAGGTCTGGGATAGGTCTGGGTTATGCCCGCAACTGGCTCATGATATTGCCTTTTCCGTATCCTTGTTGGCCAGATCCTTGGTTATATCTAGTTTGAATCACGTAGTAATGGGGTACCACACTGTAACAGACAATTAAACCTGGTTTCGATGAATATTTTAGAGGATAAAACCGGTTAGATCTGGGTTAGGTCTGGGTTATGCCCGCATCTGGCTCATGATTTTACCTTCTTCGCATACTTGTTGGACAGGTCCAGGGTTTTTTCGGGTTTGAATCACGTAGTAATGTGGTACCACACTGAAACAGCCAATTAAGCCCGGATTCGGTAAGTATTTTAGTCGGTAACGCCGGTAAGGTCTGGGTTAGGTCTGGCTTATGCCCGCATCTGACTCATGATTTTGCCTTCTACCCATACATGTTGGCCAGATCCTGTGTTTTTTCGGGTTTGAATCACGTAGTAATGTGGTACCACACTGAAACAGACAATTAATCCTGGTTTCGATCAATATTTTAGAGGATAACGTCGGTTAGGTCTGGGTTAGGTCTGGGTTATGCCCGCATCTGGCTCATGATTTTGCCTTTTTCGCAAACTTGTTGGCCAGATCCTTGGTTTTCTCTGGTTTGAATCACGTAGTAATGTGGTACCACACTGAGAGAGACAATTAAACCTGGTTTCGATCAATATTTTAGAGGATAACACCGTTTAGGTCTGGGTCAGGTCTGGGTCAGGTCTGGGTTATGCCCGCATCTGAATCATGATTTTGCCTTTTTCGCAAACTTGTTGGCCAGATCCTGGGGTTTTAGGGTTTGAATCACGTAGTAATGTGGTTCCACACTGAAACAGTCCATTAAACTTTGTCTCGATCAATATTTTAGAGGATAACACCGGTTAGGACTGGGTTAGGTCTGGGTTATGCCCGCATCTGGCTCATGATTTTGCCTTGTCCGCATTCTTGTTGGCGAGATCCATGGTTTTCTCTGGTTTGGATCACGGAGTAATGTGGAACCACACAGTAACAGTCAATTATACCTGGATTCGATGAATATTTTAGAGGATAATACCGGTTAGGTCTGGGTTAGGTCCGGATTATGCCCGCATCTGGCTCATGATTTTGCCTTCTTCGCATACTCGTTGGCCAGATCCTGGGGTTTTTCGGGTTTGAATCACGTTTGAATGTGGTACCACATCGAAACAGTCAATTAAACCTGGTTTCGATCAATATTTCAGATGATAAAACCGGTTAGGTCTAGGATAGGTCTGGGTTATGCCCGCATCTGGCTCATGATTTTGCCTTTTCCGCATTCTTGTTTGCCAGATCCGTGGTTTTCTCTAGTTTGAATCACGTAGTAATGTGGTACCACACTGAAACAGACAATTAAACCTGGTTTCGATCAATATTTTAGAGGATAACACCGGTTAGTTCTGGGTTAGGTCTGGGTTATGCCCGCATCTGGCTCATGATTTTGCCTACTTCGCAAATTTGTTGGCCAAATCCTGGATCTTTTCGGGTTTGAATAACGTAGTATTGTGGTACCACAATGAAACAGACAATTAAACCTGGTTTCGATCAATATTTTAGAGCATAACACCGGTTAGGTCTGGGATAGCTCTGCGTTATGCCCGCATCTGGCTCATGATTTTGCCTTTTCCGCATTCTTGTTGGCCAGATCCTTGGTTTTCTCTGGTTTGAATCACGTAGTAATGTGGCACCACACTGAAACAGACAATTGAACCTGGTTTCGATCAATATTTTAGAGGATAACACCGGTTAGGTCTGGGTCAGGTCTGGGTTATGACCGCATCTGAATCATGATTTTGCATTTTCCGCATTCTTGTTGGCGAGATCCTTGGTTTTCTCTGGTTTGAATCACGTAGTAATGTGGTACCACACTGAAACAGCCAATTAAGCCCGGATTCGGTAAGTATTTTAGTCGGTAACGCCGGTAAGGTCTGGGTTAGGTCTGGCTTATGCCCGCATCTGACTCATGATTTTGCCTTCTTCCCATACATGTTGGCCAGATCCTGTGTGTTTTCGGGTTTGAATCACGTAGTAATGTGGTACCACACTGAAACAGACAATTAAACCTGGTTTCGATCAATATTTTAGAGGATAACGTCGGTTAGGTCTGGGTTAGGTCTGGGTTATGCCCGCATCTCGCTCATGATTTTGCCTTCTTCGCATACGTGTTGGCCAGATCCTGGGTTTTTTCGGGTTTGAATCACGTAGTAATGTGACACCACACGGAAACAGTCCATTAAACTTGGTTTCGATCAATATTTTAGAGGATAACACCGGTTAGGTCTGGGTTAGGTCTGGGTTATGCCCGCATCTGGCTCACGACTTTGCCTATTCCGCATTCTTGTTGGCCAGATCCTTGGTTTTATCTTGTTTGAATCAGGTAGTAATGTGGTACCACACTGAAACAGACAATTAAAATTGTTTTCGATCAATATTTTAAAGGATAAAACCGGTTAGGTCTGGGTTAGGTCTGGGTTATGCCGGCATCTGGCTCATGATATTGCCTTTTCCGCATTCTTGTTGGGCAGCTCCTTGGTTTTCTCTGGTTTGAATCACGTAGTAATGTGGTACCACACTGTTACAGTCAATGAAACCTGGTTTCGATCAATATTTTAGAGGATAACACCGGTTTGGTCTAGGTTAGGCCTGGGTTATGCCCGCATCTCGCTCATGATTTTGCCTTTTCCGCATTCTTGTGGGCCAGATCCTTGGTTTTCTCTGGTTTGAATCACGTAGTAGTGTGGTACCACACTGAGATAGACAATTAAACCTGGTTTCGATCAATATTTTAGAGGATAACACCGGTTAGGTCTGGGTCAGGTCTGGGTCAGGCCTGGGTTATGCCCGCATCTGAATCATGATTTTGCCTTTTCCGCATACTTGTAGGCCAGCACCTTGGTTTTCTCTGGTTTGAATCACGTAGTAATGTGGTACCACACTGAAACAGCCAATTAAGCCTGGATTCGGTAAGTATTTTAGTCGGTAACACCGGTTAGTTCTGGGTTAGGTCTGGGTTATGCCCGCATCTGGCTCATGATTTTGCCTACTTCGCAAATTTGTTGGCCAAATCCTGGATCTTTTCGGGTTTGAATCACGTAGTATTGTGGTACCACACTGAAACAGACAATTAAGCCTGGTTTCGATCAATATTTTAGAGCATAACACCGGTTAGGTCTGGGATAGCTCTGGGTTATGCCCGCATCTGGCTCATGATTTTGCCTTTTCCGCATTCTTGTTGGCCAGATCCTGGGGTTTTAGGGTTTGAATCACGTAGTAATGTGGTTCCACACTGAAACAGTCCATTAAACTTTGTCTCGATCAATATTTTAGAGGATAACACCGGTTAGGACTGGGTTAGGTCTGGGTTATGCCCGCATCTGTCTCATGATTTTGCCTTGTCCGCATTCTTGTTGGCGAGATCCATGGTTTTCTCTGGTTTGGATCACGGAGTAATGTGGAACCACACAGTAACAGTCAATTATACCTGGATTCGATGAATATTTTAGAGGATAATACCGGTTAGGTCTGGGTTAGGTCCGGATTATGCCCGCATCTGGCTCATGATTTTGCCTTCTTCGCATACTCGTTGGCCAGATCCTGGGGTTTTTCGGGTTTGAATCACGTTTGAATGTGGTACCACATCGAAACAGTCAATTAAACCTGGTTTCGATCAATATTTCAGATGATAAAACCGGTTAGGTCTAGGATAGGTCTGGGTTATGCCCGCATCTGGCTCATGATTTTGCCTTTTCCGCATTCTTGTTTGCCAGATCCGTGGTTTTCTCTAGTTTGAATCACGTAGTAATGTGGTACCACACTGAAACAGACAATTAAACCTGGTTTCGATCAATATTTTAGAGGATAACACCGGTTAGTTCTGGGTTAGGTCTGGGTTATGCCCGCATCTGGCTCATGATTTTGGCTACTTCGCAAATTTGTTGGCCAAATCCTTGATCTTTTCAGGTTTGAATCACGTAGTAATGTGGTACCACACTGAAACAGACTATTAAACTTGTTTTCGATCAATATTTTAGAGGATAAAACCGGTTAGGTCTGGGTTAGGTCCGGGTTATGCCCGCATCTGGCTCATGATTTTGCCTTCTTCGCATACTCGTTGGCCACAACCTGGGTATTTTCGGGTTTGAATCACGTAGTAATGTGATACCACACTGAAACAGACAATTAAACCTGGTTTCGATCAATATTTCACAGGATAACAACGGTTAGGTCTGGGATAGGTCTGGGTTATGCCCGCATCTGGCTCATGATTTTGCCTTTTCCGCATTCTTGTTGGCCAGATCCTTGGTTTTCTCTGGTTTGAATCACGTAGTAATGTGGTACCACACTGAAACAGACAAGTAAACCTGGTTTCGATCAATATTTTAGAGGATAACACCGGTTAGGTCTGGGACAGGTCTGCGTTATGCCCGCATCTGGCTCATGATTTTGCCTTTTCCGCATACTTGTTGGTCAGATCCTTGGTTTTCTCTGGTTTGAATCACGTAGTAATGTGGTACCACACTGAAACAGCCAATTAAGCCTGGATTCGGTAAGTATTTTAGTCGGTAACACCGGCAAGGTCTGGGTTAGGTCTGGGTTAGGTCTGGGTTATGCCCGCATCTGGCTCATGATTTTGCCTTCTTCGCATACTCGTTGGCCACAACCTGGGTATTTTCGGGTTTGAATCACGTAGTAATGTGATACCACACTGAAACAGACAATTAAACCTGGTTTCGGTCAATATTTCACAGGATAACAACGGTTAGGTCTGGGATAGGTCTGGGTTATGCCCGCATCTGGCTCATGATTTTGCCTTTTCCGCATACTTGTAGGCCAGATCCTTGGTTTTCTCTGGTTTGAATCACGTAGTAATGTGGTACCACACTGAAACAGTCAATGAAACCTGGTTTCGATCAATATTTTAGAGGATAACACCGGTTAGGTCTGGGTTAGGTCTGGGTTGTGCCCGCATCTCGCTCGTGATTTTGCCTTCTTCGCATACTTGCTGGCCAGATCCTGGGTATTTTCCTGTTTAAATCACGTAGTAATGTGGTACCACACTGAAAAAGTCAATTAAACCTGGTTTCGATCAATATTTTAGAGGATAACAACGGTTAGTTCTGGGTTAGGTCTGGGTTATGCCCGCATCTGGCTCATGATTTTGCCTTCTTGGCATACTTGTTGGCCAGATCCTTGGTTTCATCTGGTTTGAATCACGTAGTAATGTGGTACCACACTGAAACAGACAATTAAACCTAGTTTCGATCAATATTTTAGAGGATAACACCGGTTATGTCTGGGTTAGGTCTGGGTTATGCCCGCATCTGGCTCATGATTTTGCCTACTACGCGTACATGTTGGCCAGGTCCTAGGTTTTTTCGGGTTTGAATCACGTAATAATGTTGTGCCACACAGTAACAGTCAATTAAAGCTGGATTCGGTCAGTATTTTAGTCGGTAACACAGGATAGGTATGGGTTACGTCTGGGTTACACCCGCATCAGGCTCATGAATTTGCCTTTTCCGCATACTTGTAGGCCAGATCCTTGGTTTTCTCTGGTTTGAATCACGTAGTAATGGGGTACCACACTGAAACAGTCAATTAAACCTGGTTTCGATCCACATTTTACAGGATAACAACGGTTAGTTCTGGGTTATGCCCGCATCTGGCGCATGATTTTGCCTTCTTTGCATACTTGTTGGCCAGATTCTGGGTTTTTTCGGATTTGAATCACGTAATAATGTGGTACCACACAGTAACAGTCAATTAAACCGGGATTCGGTCAGTATTTTAGTCGGTACAACCGGTTAGGTCTGGGTTAGGTTTGGGTTATGCCCGCATCTGCCTCATGATTTTGCCTTTTCCGCATTCTTGTTTGCCAGATCCTTGGTTTTCTCTGGTTTGAATCACGTAGTAATGTGGTACCACACTGAAACAGACAATTAAACCTGGTTTCGATCAATATTTTAGAGGATAAAACCGTTTAGGTCTGGGTTAGGTGTGGGTTATGCCCGCATCTGGCTCATGATTTTGCCTTCTTCGCATACTTGTTGGACAGGTCCAGGGTTTTTTCGGGTTTGAATCACGTAGTAATGTGGTGCCTGACAGTAACAGTCAATTAAAGCTGGATTCCGTCAGTAGTTTAGTCGGTAACACCGGACAGGTCTGGGTTAGGTCTGGTTTATGCCCGCATCTGGCTCACGATTTTACCTTCTTCGCATCCTTGTTGGCCAGATCCTTGGTTTTATCTTGTTTGAATCAGGTAGTAATGTGGTACCACACTGAAACAGACTATTAAACTTGTTTTCGATCAATATTTTAGAGGATAAAACCGGTTAGGTCTGGGTTAGGTCCGGGTTATGCCCGCATCTGGCTCATGATTTTGCCTTCTTGGCATACTTGTTGGCCAGATCCTTGGTTTCATCTGGTTTGAATCACGTAGTAATGTGGTACCACACTGAAACAGACAATTAAACCTAGTTTCGATCAATATTTTAGAGGATAACACCGGTTATGTCTGGGTTAGGTCTGGGTTATGCCCGCATCTGGCTCATGATTTTGCCTACTACGCGTACATGTTGGACAGGTCCTAGGTTTTTTCGGGTTTGAATCACGTAGTAATGTTGTGCCACACAGTAACAGTCAATTAAAGCTGGATTCGGTCAGTATTTTAGTCGGTAACACAGGATAGGTATGGGTTACGTCTGGGTTACACCCGCATCAGGCTCATGAATTTGCCTTTTCCGCATACTTGTAGGCCAGATCCTTGGTTTTCTCTGGTTTGAATCACGTAGTAATGGGGTACCACACTGAAACAGTCAATTAAACCTGGTTTCGATCCACATTTTACAGGATAACAACGGTTAGTTCTGGGTTATGCCCGCATCTGGCGCATGATTTTGCCTTCTTTGCATACTTGTTGGCCAGATTCTGGGTTTTTTCGGATTTGAATCACGTAATAATGTGGTACCACACAGTAACAGTCAATTAAACCTGGATTCGGTCAGTATTTTAGTCGGTACAACCGGTTAGGTCTGGGTTAGGTTTGGGTTATGCCCGCATCTGCCTCATGATTTTGCCTTTTCCGCATTCTTGTTTGCCAGATCCTTGGTTTTCTCTGGTTTGAATCACGTAGTAATGTGGTACCACACTGAAACAGACAATTAAACCTGGTTTCGATCAATATTTTAGAGGATAAAACCGTTTAGGTCTGGGTTAGGTGTGGGTTATGCCCGCATCTGGCTCATGATTTTGCCTTCTTCGCATACTTGTTGGACAGGTCCAGGGTTTTTTCGGGTTTGAATCACGTAGTAATGTGGTGCCTGACAGTAACAGTCAATTAAAGCTGGATTCCGTCAGTAGTTTAGTCGGTAACACCGGACAGGTCTGGGTTAGGTCTGGTTTATGCCCGCATCTGGCTCACGATTTTACCTTCTTCGCATCCTTGTTGGCCAGATCCTTGGTTTTATCTTGTTTGAATCAGGTAGTAATGTGGTACCACACTGAAACAGACTATTAAACTTGTTTTCGATCAATATTTTAGAGGATAAAACCGGTTAGGTCTGGGTTAGGTCCGGGTTATGCCCGCATCTGGCTCATGATTTTGCCTTCTTCACATACTTGTTGGCCAGAACCTGGGTTTTTTCGGGTTTGAATCACGTTGTAATGTGGTGCCACACTGAAACAGTCAGTTAAACCTGGTTTCGATCAATATTTCAGATGATAAGACCGGTTAGGTCTGGGATAGGTCTGGGTTATGCCCGCATCTGGCTCATGATTTTGCCTTTTCCGCATTCTTGTTTGCCAGATCCGTGGTTTTCTCTAGTTTGAATCACGTAGTAATGTGGTACCACACTGAAACAGACAATTAAACCTGGTTTCGATCAATATTTCACAGGATAACAACGGTTAGGTCTGGGATAGGTCTGGGTTATGCCCGCATCTGGCTCATGATATTGCCTTTTCCGCATTCTTGTTGGCCAGATCCTTGGTTTTCTCTGGTTTGAATCACGTAGTAATGTGGTACCACACTGAAACAGACAATTAAAATTGTTTTCGATCAATATTTTAAAGGATAAAACCGGTTAGGTCTGGGTTAGGTCTGGGTTATGCCGGCATCTGGCTCATGATATTGCCTTTTCCGCATTCTTGTTGGGCAGCTCCTTGGTTTTCTCTGGTTTGAATCACGTAGTAATGTGGTACCACACTGTTACAGTCAATGAAACCTGGTTTCGATCAATATTTTAGAGGATAACACCGGTTTGGTCTAGGTTAGGCCTGGGTTATGCCCGCATCTCGCTCATGATTTTGCCTTTTCCGCATTCTTGTGGGCCAGATCCTTGGTTTTCTCTGGTTTGAATCACGTAGTAGTGTGGTACCACACTGAGATAGACAATTAAACCTGGTTTCGATCAATATTTTAGAGGATAACACCGGTTAGGTCTGGGTCAGGTCTGGGTCAGGCCTGGGTTATGCCCGCATCTGAATCATGATTTTGCCTTTTCCGCATACTTGTAGGCCAGCACCTTGGTTTTCTCTGGTTTGAATCACGTAGTAATGTGGTACCACACTGAAACAGCCAATTAAGCCTGGATTCGGTAAGTATTTTAGTCGGTAACACCGGTTAGTTCTGGGTTAGGTCTGGGTTATGCCCGCATCTGGCTCATGATTTTGCCTACTTCGCAAATTTGTTGGCCAAATCCTGGATCTTTTCGGGTTTGAATCACGTAGTATTGTGGTACCACACTGAAACAGACAATTAAGCCTGGTTTCGATCAATATTTTAGAGCATAACACCGGTTAGGTCTGGGATAGCTCTGGGTTATGCCCGCATCTGGCTCATGATTTTGCCTTTTCCGCATTCTTGTTGGCCAGATCCTTGGTTTTCTCTGGTTTGAATCACGTAGTAATGTGGTACCACGCTGAAACAGACAATTAGACCTGGTTTCGATCAATATTTTAGAGGATAACACCGGTTAGGTCTGGGTCAGGTCTGGGTTATGCCCGCATCTGGCTCATGATTTTGCCTTTTCAGCATACTTGTTGGCCAGATCCTTGGTTTTCTCTGGTTTGAATCACGTAGTAATGTGGTACCACACTGAAACAGCCAATTAAGCCTGGATTCGGTAAGTATTTTAGTCGGTAACACCGGTAAGGTCTGGGTTAGGTCTGGGTTATGCCCGCATCTGGCTCATGATTTTGCCTTTTCCGCATACTTGTAGGCCAGATCCTTGGTTTTCTCTGGTTTGAATCACGAAGTAATGTGGTACCACACTGTAACAGTCAATGAAACCTGGTTTCGATCAGTATTTCAGTCGGTAACACCGGATAGGTCTGGGTTAGGTCCGGGTTATGCCCGCATCTGGCTCATGATTTTGGCTACTTCGCAAATTTGTTGGCCAAATCCTTGATCTTTTCAGGTTTGAATCACGTAGTAATGTGGTACCACACTGAAACAGACTATTAAACTTGTTTTCGATCAATATTTTAGAGGATAAAACCGGTTAGGTCTGGGTTAGGTCCGGGTTATGCCCGCATCTGGCTCATGATTTTGCCTTCTTCGCATACTCGTTGGCCACAACCTGGGTATTTTCGGGTTTGAATCACGTAGTAATGTGATACCACACTGAAACAGACAATTAAACCTGGTTTCGATCAATATTTCACAGGATAACAACGGTTAGGTCTGGGATAGGTCTGGGTTATGCCCGCATCTGGCTCATGATTTTGCCTTTTCCGCATTCTTGTTGGCCAGATCCTTGGTTTTCTCTGGTTTGAATCACGTAGTAATGTGGTACCACACTGAAACAGACAAGTAAACCTGGTTTCGATCAATATTTTAGAGGATAACACCGGTTAGGTCTGGGTCAGGTCTGCGTT
This sequence comes from Colletes latitarsis, assembly GCF_051014445.1. Taxonomy (NCBI): domain Eukaryota; kingdom Metazoa; phylum Arthropoda; class Insecta; order Hymenoptera; family Colletidae; genus Colletes; species Colletes latitarsis. The sequence goes on along the minus strand of NC_135139.1, from coordinate 2,345,086 downwards.
ATGCCCGCATCTGGCTCATGATTTTGCCTTTTCCGCATACTTGTTGGTCAGATCCTTGGTTTTCTCTGGTTTGAATCACGTAGTAATGTGGTACCACACTGAAACAGCCAATTAAGCCTGGATTCGGTAAGTATTTTAGTCGGTAACACCGGCAAGGTCTGGGTTAGGTCTGGGTTAGGTCTGGGTTATGCCCGCATCTGGCTCATGATTTTGCCTTCTTCGCATACTCGTTGGCCACAACCTGGGTATTTTCGGGTTTGAATCACGTAGTAATGTGATACCACACTGAAACAGACAATTAAACCTGGTTTCGGTCAATATTTCACAGGATAACAACGGTTAGGTCTGGGATAGGTCTGGGTTATGCCCGCATCTGGCTCATGATTTTGCCTTTTCCGCATACTTGTAGGCCAGATCCTTGGTTTTCTCTGGTTTGAATCACGTAGTAATGTGGTACCACACTGAAACAGTCAATGAAACCTGGTTTCGATCAATATTTTAGAGGATAACACCGGTTAGGTCTGGGTTAGGTCTGGGTTGTGCCCGCATCTCGCTCATGATTTTGCCTTCTTCGCATACTTGCTGGCCAGATCCTGGGTATTTTCCTGTTTAAATCACGTAGTAATGTGGTACCACACTGAAAAAGTCAATTAAACCTGGTTTCGATCAATATTTTAGAGGATAACAACGGTTAGTTCTGGGTTAGGTCTGGGTTATGCCCGCATCTGGCTCATGATTTTGCCTTCTTGGCATACTTGTTGGCCAGATCCTTGGTTTCATCTGGTTTGAATCACGTAGTAATGTGGTACCACACTGAAACAGACAATTAAACCTAGTTTCGATCAATATTTTAGAGGATAACACCGGTTATGTCTGGGTTAGGTCTGGGTTATGCCCGCATCTGGCTCATGATTTTGCCTACTACGCGTACATGTTGGACAGGTCCTAGGTTTTTTCGGGTTTGAATCACGTAGTAATGTTGTGCCACACAGTAACAGTCAATTAAAGCTGGATTCGGTCAGTATTTTAGTCGGTAACACAGGATAGGTATGGGTTACGTCTGGGTTACACCCGCATCAGGCTCATGAATTTGCCTTTTCCGCATACTTGTAGGCCAGATCCTTGGTTTTCTCTGGTTTGAATCACGTAGTAATGGGGTACCACACTGAAACAGTCAATTAAACCTGGTTTCGATCCACATTTTACAGGATAACAACGGTTAGTTCTGGGTTATGCCCGCATCTGGCGCATGATTTTGCCTTCTTTGCATACTTGTTGGCCAGATTCTGGGTTTTTTCGGATTTGAAGCACGTAATAATGTGGTACCACACAGTAACAGTCAATTAAACCTGGATTCGGTCAGTATTTTAGTCGGTACAACCGGTTAGGTCTGGGTTAGGTTTGGGTTATGCCCGCATCTGCCTCATGATTTTGCCTTTTCCGCATTCTTGTTTGCCAGATCCTTGGTTTTCTCTGGTTTGAATCACGTAGTAATGTGGTACCACACTGAAACAGACAATTAAACCTGGTTTCGATCAATATTTTAGAGGATAAAACCGTTTAGGTCTGGGTTAGGTGTGGGTTATGCCCGCATCTGGCTCATGATTTTGCCTTCTTCGCATACTTGTTGGACAGGTCCAGGGTTTTTTCGGGTTTGAATCACGTAGTAATGTGGTGCCTGACAGTAACAGTCAATTAAAGCTGGATTCCGTCAGTAGTTTAGTCGGTAACACCGGACAGGTCTGGGTTAGGTCTGGTTTATGCCCGCATCTGGCTCACGATTTTACCTTCTTCGCATCCTTGTTGGCCAGATCCTTGGTTTTATCTTGTTTGAATCAGGTAGTAATGTGGTACCACACTGAAACAGACTATTAAACTTGTTTTCGATCAATATTTTAGAGGATAAAACCGGTTAGGTCTGGGTTAGGTCCGGGTTATGCCCGCATCTGACTCATGATTTTGCCTTCTTCACATACTTGTTGGCCAGAACCTGGGTTTTTTCGGGTTTGAATCACGTTGTAATGTGGTGCCACACTGAAACAGTCAGTTAAACCTGGTTTCGATCAATATTTCAGATGATAAAACCGGTTAGGTCTGGGATAGGTCTGGGTTATGCCCGCATCTGGCTCATGATTTTGCCTTTTCCGCATTCTTGTTTGCCAGATCCGTGGTTTTCTCTAGTTTGAATCACGTAGTAATGTGGTACCACACTGAAACAGACAATTAAACCTGGTTTCGATCAATATTTCACAGGATAACAACGGTTAGGTCTGGGATAGGTCTGGGTTATGCCCGCATCTGGCTCATGATATTGCCTTTTCCGCATTCTTGTTGGCCAGATCCTTGGTTTTCTCTGGTTTGAATCACGTAGTAATGTGGTACCACACTGAGACAGACAATTAAACCTGGTTTCGATCAATATTTTAGAGGATAACACCGGTTAGGTCTGGGTCAGGTCTGGGTTATGCCCGCATCTGAATCATGATTTTGCCTTTTCCGCATACTTGTTGGCCAGATCCTTGGTTTTCTCTGGTTTGAATCACGTAGTAATGTGGTACCACACTGAAAGAGCCAATTAAGCCTGGATTCGGTAAGTATTTTAGTCGGTAACACCGGTAAGGTCTGGGTTAGGTCTGGCTTATGCCCGCATCTGACTCATGATTTTGCCTTCTTCCCATACATGTTGGCCAGATCCTGTGTTTTTTCGGGTTTGAATCACGTAGTAATGTGGTACCACACTGAAACAGACAGTTAAACCTGGTTTCGATCAATATTTTAGAGGATAACACCGGTTAGGTCTGGGTTAGGTCTGGGTTATGCCCGCATCTCGCTCATGATTTTGCCTTCTGCGCATACTTGTTGGCCAGATCCTGGGTTTTTTCCTGCTTGAATCACGTAGTAATGTGGTACCTCAGCGAAACAGTCAACTAAACCTGGTTGGATCAATATTTTACAGGGTAACACCGGTTAGATCTGGGTTAAGTCTGCGTTATGCCCGCATCTGGCTCATGATTTTGCCTTTTCCGCATACTTGTTGGCCAGATCCTTGGTTTTCTCTGGTTTGAATCACGGAGTAATGGGGTACCACACTGAAACAGTCAATTAAACCTGGTTTCGATCCACATTTTAGAGGATAACAACGGTTAGGTCTGGGTTATGCCCGCATCTGGCGCATGATTTTGCCTTCTTCGCATATTTGTTGGCCAGATTCTGGGTTTTCTCGGATTTGAATCACGTAGTAATGTGGTACCACACAGTAACAGTCAATTAAACCTGGATTCGGTCAGTATTTTAGTCGGTAACACCGGTTAGGGCTGGGTTAGATCTGGGTTATGCCCGTGTCTGCCTCATGATTTTGCCTTTTCCGCATTCTTGTTTGCCAGATCCTTCGTTTTCTCTGGTTTGAATCACGTAGTAATGGGGTACCACACTGAAACAGACAATTAAACCTGGTTTCGATCAATATTTCACAGGATAACAACGGTTAGGGCTGGGTTAGGTCTGGGTTATGCCCGCATCTGGCTCATGATTTTGCCTTCTTCGCAAATTTTTTGGCCAGTTCCTGGATCTTCTCGGGTTTGAATCACGTAGTATTGTGGTACCACACTGAAACAGACAATTAAACCTGGTTTCGATCAATATTTTAGAGGATAACACCGGTTAGGTCTGGGTCAGGTCTGGGTTATGCCCGCATCTGAATCATGATTTTGCCTTTTCCGCATACTTGTTGGCCAGATCCTTGGTTTTCTCTGGTTTGAATCACGTAGTAATGTGGTACCACACTGAAAGAGCCAATTAAGCCTGGATTCGGTAAGTATTTTAGTCGGTAACACCGGTAAGGTCTGGGTTAGGTCTGGCTTATGCCCGCATCTGACTCATGATTTTGCCTTCTTCCCATACATGTTGGCCAGATCCTGTGTTTTTTCGGGTTTGAATCACGTAGTAATGTGGTACCACACTGAAACAGACAATTAAACCTGGTTTCGATCAATATTTTAGAGGATAACACCGGTTAGGTCTGGGTTAGGTCTGGGTTATGCCCGCATCTCGCTCATGATTTTGCCTTCTGCGCATACTTGTTGGCCAGATCCTGGGTTTTTTCCTGCTTGAATCACGTAGTAATGTGGTACCTCAGCGAAACAGTCAACTAAACCTGGTTGGATCAATATTTTACAGGGTAACACCGGTTAGATCTGGGTTAAGTCTGCGTTATGCCCGCATCTGGCTCATGATTTTGCCTTTTCCGCATACTTGTTGGCCAGATCCTTGGTTTTCTCTGGTTTGAATCACGGAGTAATGGGGTACCACACTGAAACAGTCAATTAAACCTGGTTTCGATCCACATTTTAGAGGATAACAACGGTTAGGTCTGGGTTATGCCCGCATCTGGCGCATGATTTTGCCTTCTTCGCATATTTGTTGGCCAGATTCTGGGTTTTCTCGGATTTGAATCACGTAGTAATGTGGTACCACACAGTAACAGTCAATTAAACCTGGATTCGGTCAGTATTTTAGTCGGTAACACCAGTTAGGTCTGGGTTAGGTCTGGGTTATGCCCGTGTCTGCCTCATGATTTTGCCTTTTCCGCATTCTTGTTTGCCAGACCCTTCGTTTTCTCTGGTTTGAATCACGTAGTAATGGGGTACCACACTGAAACAGACAATTAAACCTGGTTTCGATCAATATTTCACAGGATAACAACGGTTAGGTCTGGGATAGGTCTGGGTTATGCCCGCCCTCAGGGGCTGTGTCCGGCCAGGTGTCCGGCGCAGTACGGGGCGTAGCGACCCCGAGGTACCTGATGCTAATCACACCGTAAACCTCCTGTTGGTCGTCGCAACGACCCATTCACAACTCCATTTTTGGTTTTGTGAATGGTACGTGTCGGCAGGAGGAGCGGGGGTCTTGGCTTAACCGCCTGGGCCGCGAGGATGGTAACTCTATAAATTACCCTCTAATCCTAAGCTATGGTGCGCGGTGATGGGATGCATGGTTGGGAGAGAAGGCCCAATCCCTAGCGACCACCTCCGGGGGCACCTGCCGAACCTCCGGAGTACTAGGCTTCCCCAGGTGTGCTACATTTCGCCCCGTAGCGGTCACGCTGCGTTCGAGCTGTACTTGGCCGAGGTCGCGGAATGCGTGCAGCGCTACGCGGCCCGGCCGGTGCTGGTCCTGGGGGATTTTAATGCCAAGTCGGTGGCTTGGGGATCCCCCAGGACCTCCGTTCGCGGCGGGATCCTGGGCGATTGGGCGGCGGGGCTCGACCTCCGGGTATTGAATCGGGGGTCGGAGCACACATGCGTGCGGCGATATGGGGGGTCCATCGTGGATGTTGGATTCGCGACCCCCAACGCCGTGCGCATGGTGTCGGGTTGGCACGTGGTCGCGGGGGCAGAGACACTCTCCGATCACCGGTACATCCGGATGGAGGTCTCTGCCGCCACGAGTGCATCCCGACACGGCCGCCTGCGTGGCACCCCACCACGCCGCTGGGCGCTTCGGCGCCTGGACAAGGACGCCCTGATGGCAGCTGCCCTCGCTGCAACTTGGCCGCAGGGAGCGGCCGAGTTGCCGAGCATAGAGGAGGAGGTCGCCCGGCTCGGAGCATTGGTCGCGGGTATTTGCGACGCGGCGATGCCTCGGGTCGGGCGGGCTTCTCCTCGCCGGGCGGTGTACTGGTGGTCGGACGCGATCGCGGAGTTGCGAGTCGCGACTGTCCGCGCCCGACGCCAGTACACCCGCGCGCGCCGTCGTCAACGTACAGGCGACGGCGTGGCGCGAGCGAGGGCAGCTGATGACCTGTATGGAGCATACCGCGTGGCGCGGGTTGCTCTGCAGGTCGCCATCAAACGGGCCAAGACCCGGGCATGGAAGGAGCTCCTCCAGACCCTTGATGACGATCCATGGGGGCGCCCATATAAGGTGGTGCTGAATAAGCTCCGCCCGTGGGCGCCCCCCGTCACCGAGGGTCTTGACCCCCGGCTGCTGGAGGACGTGGTCAATACACTCTTCCTGATTGGGGAGAGGGGACCGCGTCCTCCGGCGGCGGCGGCTGTCCCAGTGGAGTGGACGGCCGAGCTGGGGGTCACGCAGGAGGAGCTGGCAGCGGCCATCAGACGGCTCGGGGTTCGTAACACGGCCCCGGGTCCGGATGGTGTGCCCGGCCGGGTTTGGGTCTTGACCCAGGGCGTCCTTGGGGCCGACCTCAGGCGGTTGTTCGACCGCTGCCTGAGGGACGGGCGATTCCCCCCCAGTTGGAAGGTGGCGAGGATGGTCCTCCTCCGGAAGGAGGGTCGGCCCGCGGAGTCTCCCTCCGCATACCGGCCCATTTGTCTCCTCGACGAGGTGGGCAAGCTCTTCGAGCGTGTGATTGCTGCCCGCCTCGTCGAGCACCTGTCGCGGGGTGATCCCGGTATGGCCGACTGCCAGTTCGGTTTCCGGGGGGGCCGATCGACTATCGACGCGATAGGTCGTGTGAGGGCCCTCTCGGAGGCGGCCGTCTCCCGGGGAGGGGTGGCATTGGCAATATCCTTGGATATTGCCAATGACTTTAACACCCTCCCCTGGGAAGAGATAAGGAGGGGGCTCGAATATCATCGAGTCCCCCCTTGTCTCAGGGCGGTCGTCGGGGATTATCTCCGCGGCAGGTGGATCGAGTATCCGGGCCGGGATGGTGATATGCGGAGGGAGGTGTACTGCGGTGTTCCGCAGGAGTCGGTCCTCGGGCCACTCCTGTGGAACATCGCGTACGACTCGGTGTTGCGGGCCGGCCTCCCCGACGGCGTCAGCACGGTGTGTTATGCGGATGACACACTGGTGCTGGCCGTCGGGGCGCACTGGGGGAGGGCCATGCGTCGCGCGGAGGAGGGGTCGCAACGCGTCGTCGACCGGATCAGGGGGATGGGGATGACGGTGGCGGTCCATAAGACCGAGGTGATTGCGTTTCATTCACCTCGGCAGGATCCGCCACTCCCTCTGATCCGGGTGGGTGGGGCTGACATCGAGGTGAAGCCCCAGATCAGGTATCTAGGGCTGATCCTCGATAGCCACTGGCGTTTCGAGGAGCATTTCCGCTGCCTGGTCCCCCGGTTGGAAAGGATGGTTGCGGCTCTGGGCCGGATCCTGCCCAACCTGGGGGGCCCGGCGGGCCGAGTTCGTCGCCTCTATGTGGCAATGGTCCAGTCGGTGGCCCTATACGGGGCCCCCGTCTGGGCGGACGACCTGGCTGCCTCCCGGCGCAGCATGACTATGCTGCGGCGGGTGCAGAGGCGCATGGCGCTCAGGGTCGTCCGCGGGTATCGGACCATGTCACATGAGGCGGCGACGGTTCTAGCGGGGATGCCGCCCATGGACCTGCTCGCGCGGTCGCACGCGGTGATGTACCGGCACCGCGTCGATCGTCGCGCGGGGGTGGGGGCGGTCCCGGGCGGGCAGGAACCTGCTTGGGGCGATTTGAAGCGCCAGGCCCGGCAGTCCATGTTGCTCGCGTGGCAGGAGCGGCTGGCTCTGCCAACCGCGGGGCACCGGACTGTCGGGGCGGTTCGGCCACTCCTGAAGGAGTGGCTGGACAGAGGCCATGGCAGCCTCACCTACCGGATGGCACAGGTGTTTTCCGGGCATGGCAGCTTCGGAAGATACCTGTGCCGGATAGGGAAGGAGCCGACGGCGCGTTGCTGCCACTGCGACGCTGAGCAGGACACGGCGGATCATGCCCTGGAGGTATGCCCCGCGTGGGAGGGGGAGCGCCGTGTCCTGGTCGGCGTCGTCGGGCGGGATGTCTCGCTGCCGGGCGTGGTGCGCGCCATGCTCGGCAGCGAGGAGAAGTGGAGGGCCGTGGCCTCCTTCTGCAAGAACGTAATGTTGCAGAAGGAGGCCGCGGGGAGGGAGCGCGAGCTTCAGCGGCGCGCTGAAGCTCGCGCTCGTGCGGTGGCCCGAGGTCGTCGCCCGGTCGCGAGGCGTCGCGGGCGGCCGCCTCGGCGTGGCGGATGACCTAGGCTGGGAGGGGGGTCCTGAGGGGACCCTCCTCCCGCCAGGCGGCGCCGGGTCGGACCGGTTGGGGGTAGGAGTGCCTCCCCCCTTCCGGTCCGACGCAAGGGTAGGCACCCTCGGCGGTCTGGTGCGGCCATGAACGCCCGGCCGCCGAGGGGTGGAAACGGGGTCGCGGGCGGTTGCGAGTTGGGGCTCACAGCCGCCACTAAACGCGGCCCCGGGACGGATAGCGGCGGGATGGAGTGGCCCCGTCCCGCCGCTATGAGGCAGTGTGTCTACTGGGGGGACCGATTGTTCCCCCGGGGGATGGGCGCGAAAGCGCGGGCACGGGGAGGATACCGGAAGAATGCTTCGAGCGATTCCCGGTATCCTCCCAAAGCGTGCCGAAGGGTCACCGTGGGGTTTTTAGTGGGTAGGTCCCGCGCCTGTCGTACGGGCGCGGGGAATCCCACACACCCCTCCCACCTCTCCCCAAGGAGGTGGGAGGGAGTCTTTCGAAGATTTTCCCCACGACAAAAAAAAAAAAAAAAAAAAAAAAGGCTTTCCCAGGTAAGGCGGCTCTGCCTGGGGTGACCTCACTTCCGACCACACTCGTGGGATGTATTATGGACTCCAGAATAACAAAACAGGGGGGGATGGTCGTAGATGGTGAGGAGAAAGGAGGCAGCGCGGAATCGCGGATCGCGGCCGCTGCTGCCTCACAGCAGGAGGAAAAGGTGGCGGGTCTGACGGTAAGGGGCAAGGCTGATCAGGTGCAGCGCACGAGTCAGGCAGGGCCGGGGGAGAGGTATACGGCACGGCGGAAGAGGCAGTTGGATCCTGTAGATCCGGAGTCGGTCTGTGCTGGTAATTCCGCCTCTTCGGGGGAGTGGCGGAACGTCACAGGCGGTAAGACGAAGATAAAGAGAAAGGACTTATTGGGGGAGGCTCTCCGGCAGGAGATTATGAAAAAGGAGGCGATGACCTTGTCCGTCGAAATATGCGACGAGACGGACAAGGTCATTGAGGTCGCTGAACGTTCCGCCAACCTCAAGGGCACCTGTGTACGCGACTTAAAGTTCGCGGCGGAATTTATCCGCGCCGCGACAACAGAACTGAGAAGTCGTGCGGCACCCATGGTAAACCAAGTGGCCTTGGAGGAGGAAGGCGAGAGGATGGCCTCTCAAATTCGCCAACTGACTGGGGAGCTGGCGGCTACAAGAAGCGAGCTAGAGGCGGTGAGGAGCCGAAGTGTCGGCGCGACACCCTCGTCTCCGTCCTTGTCGGAAGGCGTTGAAGTCTGTCCAGCCCAGTTGGCTTCCAAGGAGGCCAGGACCGCTGACAGCGCAATAGCAGCGAGGAGTGACGGAGGAGATTTCTCCCCGATTTCCGCTGATGTCGTCGCCCTGATAAAGGGTATCGAGGCCGCTATGGAGGCGCGGTTCCAGGCTATGAGGGAGGAGCTGCTCTCCTCTCTCAGACGCTCCACCGTTACTTCCTCGCTGTCGAAACGAGTTGGTCCGGCATCTGCGTCGAAGCAAAAGCGTCAGATGCCGGTGATTGGTGGGACTACCCAGCAGAAAGTGGCGGCGACTGGCCTAACTAGGTCGCAAAAAAGGAACGCCCAAAGGAGGCGGGCGCTAGAGAGGAAGAAGCAGGAGGCGGCAGCACTCCCTTCCGCCTCTAGAACGGTAGGCCAGCAGACTACGCGGCACATTGCGGCGACGGTCCGCAGGGGCAGGATGCCGTCGTCATCATCGTTGTTGTGTTCCTCACCAACTGCAGCCCTTGCACCAGTTCCTTTGGCCTCCCCTTCTCAGGCGGCCAAGGTGGGTCACGGAACCTGGGCGGATGCTGTGAGGCGGGGCAAGCAGGCCCCGAAGTCGGCCCAGGTCTCGCCTCCTGCGTCCCAGCAGCAGCGATCAAGGAGGACTGGATGTCAACCACAGGGGAGGACTGCAAGGAAGGCCCCGGTGGTCGGCCGCGCGCCGAAAATGGCTGCCGTGACCCTCGAGGTCACGGATGGGGCAACTGAAGTCCTGGCCTCGGCAATGACCCGAGCGCGGGCAAATATTAAGCTGACGGACCTTGGCATTGCCGAGGTCAGAACAAAGAGGGCAATAACTGGGGGTTTAATCTTAGAGATCCCCGGGCCCGAGGGGGAAGCTAAGGCTGATGCCCTGACCTTCGAAATGAAGAAGGCCCTGGCCGAGATGGCGGTCAGGGTGGCCCGACCCACCAAGCGGACTGAGTTGCGTGTGAGCGGCTTGGACGATGCCACCACTCCAGCGGAGGTCCGCGGAGCTATGGCGGCGCTGGGGGAATGCCCAGAGGACGGAGTCCAGGTGGGGGATATCCGCCGGACTCCCACAACTCTGGGCACTGTATGGGTAAGGTGCCCCATCAAGGCCGCCCGAATAATAGTGGCGGCTGGAAGGGTAAAGGTTGGGTGGACATCCGCGAGAGTGGAGGTCCTAGCACCGCGTCCACTGCAGTGCTACAGCTGCCTAGAGACAGGACATGTTAGACAGCGGTGCACGGCGACGGTGGATCGGAGTGGCCGCTGCTACAGATGCGGCTCCTCCGACCACCACGCCAAGCAGTGTGGCGCGGCGTCCCCGGTACGTCCGTTGTGTATTGATATACCGGGGAGACCTACGGGGCACCGATTAGGGGGGCCGAGTTGTGCTCCCCCGCCTAGGCAGGGCCGCCGAGGGCGTGCAACGGGGATGGCAAAGGGGCCTAAAGCCCCCGACAATCAAAGGGGAGAGACCGCTCTGGCCCCTCCAACTACTGTGCTGAAACAAGTGGAGAGGGTAGCTGTGTTACCTGCTGTCAAACAGGGAGATGCCGCTGCGGCCTCCCCGTCGATGGAGGTGGACGAAGCTGTCGGGGGGGATGGGCTCCTCCTGGCGTCGCAGTCGAAGGAGGAGGGGGAACGCCCCACCCCAACCGAGAATAAAGGCCTGGAGGAGGCTGTGAATGCTTAAAGTTCACTCTCCTGCAAGCCAATTTGGCGAGGGCCCGCAGGGCACACGACATGTTCGTCCACACCCTGCGGGCCCGAAGGGTAGGCTTGGCCATCGCCACTGAGCCGTACACAGTTCTTGATCAGCACAATTGGATCGGGAGCCTGTGCGGTTTGGTGGCGATGGTCTGGGCGTGGCCGCCAGACTCTCCTTCCCTATCCATCTTGTTCTGTGGGGAGGGGGTGCTGGCAGTCCAATGGGGGACCATCGCGGTTGTTGGTTGCTATGTGTCGCCCAACTGCGACCTCGTCACATATGCGGCATACCTGAGCGGGGTGGGCGATTGTATCAGGAGATGCCTACCCCGCCCAGTATTGGTCCTGGGGGACTTCAATGCTCATGCAGCTGCATGGGGCAACCCCAGGACCAGCCGCCGTGGCGAGGCGCTTTTGGGGTGGGCGGCCGAGCACGACCTCCGGCTGGTGAATCGGGGCTCCGAGGCCACGTTCGTAGGACCGCAGGGAACGTCCATCATCGATTTGGCGTGGGCAACCACTGCGGCCCTGCGACTCGTGTCGGGTTGGCGAGTGGCCGTAGAGGTGGCCACACTTAGTGACCACCTCTATATCACCATGTCGGTGAGGGCCACCCCGGCGCGAAGAGAGCCCCTGGGCCGGAGGCGTGTAGCAGATGCCGTGGCCCAATCGCGATGGTCCCTCAAGAGGGTGAGTTGGGCGATGGCGGAGGCAGCCGCAACAGTGGCAGCTTGGTCCCAGCCAGAGGATGGACCCGTCGACGACGTCGAGCGGGAGGCCGAGTGGTTCCGGGGCAAGTTCAAGGAGGTGTGCGATGCCTCCATGCCCCGGGCCAGGCCTCCCAGAACCCAGGGCGCGGCGTATTGGTGGTCGCCGCACATCGAGCTGTACAACGCTCGATGTGTGCGCGCCCGCCGAAGATATACCCGCGCCCGGAGATCACGTCGTCGACGCCCAACCGCGGAGCAGATGGCGCGGATGTACGAGGAGTTCGCCATAGAGCGGCGGAACCTCCAACGCGCCATCCGAGACGCCAAGGCACGGGCATGGAAAGACCTCATTGGGGAACTGAACAGAGATCCGTGGGGGCGCCCGTACAGGCTTGTAATGGACAAGCTTCGTCCATGGGCGCCCCCTCTGACGGAGACTCTCGACCTCCAGTTTTTAGAGGAGGTGGTATCAACCCTGTTCCCGGGGTCTAACCGGGTTGGGGTACCACCTCCTCGAGAACCCTGGGACCCTGCCATCTGGTCCCAGGAACTGGAGATCACCCCCGAGGAGATGGGCCGGGCCGTTCGTCGGATGAGGGCTCGGGGGGTTGCTCCGGGTCCCGACGGCATGCCCGGCCAGGTGTTGGCCTGTGCCCTTGGCGTCTTGAGCCCGCGGTTTGGGAGGCTGCTTAGCGGTTGCCTCCGCCGAGGGGAATTCCCCTCGCCCTGGAAAGCGGCACGGCTGGTCCTTCTTCGGAAGGCGGGAAGGCCCGCAGGTACGCCCTCTGCGTACCGGCCGGTGTGTTTGTTGGATGAGGCGGGCAAGCTCTTTGAGCGCATAGTGGCTGCCCGCCTCTCCAACCACCTGTCCACAGTGGGACCCGACTTGGCCCCCTGCCAATTCGGCTTTAGAGAGGGACGGTCCACCCTCGATGCCATCGAGCTGGTCCGTTCCCTCTCTCAGGGGGCCACCTCCCAGGGTAGGGTGGTTCTGGCGATATCACTAGATATCGTCAATGCCTTTAACACCCTGCCCTGGGAGGCGATTATGGGGGCGCTAGAGTTTCATCGGGTGCCCCCATATCTGAGGAGGATAGTTGGGTCCTACCTGAGCGACAGGTGGATCAGTTGCATCGGCCGAGACGGAGTTACGATGCGGAGGGGGGTTGTACGCGGTGTTCCGCAGGGGTCGGTTCTAGGACCCTTGCTATGGAACATCGGGTACGACTCGGTACTGCGGGCCCCTCTGCCCACTGACGTAGCGCTGGCGTGTTATGCCGATGACACGCTGGTGCTCGTCAGCGGGTCAGACTGGAGAGGGACAGCGCGCGCCGCGGAGGTGGCGGTGGCCACTGTCGTCGCCGAAATCCGCAGGCTGGGCCTAGAGGTGGCACCCCAGAAAACGGAGGCCATGTACTTTCAAAAACTTGGCCCCCGTGGGGTTCCGCCGGCCGGCCTGCAGATCCGAGTTGGGACAGCCTACGCCGAGGTGAAGGCCCATATGAAGTATCTGGGCCTGATCCTCGACAGCCGTTGGCGCTTCATCGAGCATTTCGACCGCTTGGCCCCCCGTGTGGAGAGGGCGGCTGCCGCGTTAGGCCGCCTTCTTCCGAATATCGGGGGGCCTGATGCTGGAGTCCGCCGCCTCTATGTGGAGGTGGTGCGTTCAATTGCCCTCTACGGGCCCCAATTTGGGCCCCGCAACTGGATGCCAGCCGGCGCAGCACGGAGATGCTGCGCCGCGTCAACCGTCGGCTGGCAATCCGGGTGGTAAGAGGGTATCGCACCATCTCCCACGAGGCGGCGACTACCCTGGCGTGTCTCCCGCCCTTGGAGCTCCTAGCCTGGAGAAACCAATTGGTTTTCCGGCATTCCAGGGAGCTTCAGGAGGCTGGGAGGCCGCCAGAGGAGAGGAGGCAAGCGGTCGAAGCGACGAGGCGCCATGCCCAACGGACCGTTTTGTTTGTGTGGTTCCGCCAACTAATTCAGGCTGGTGGAGCCGCACAACGGTCCGTTGGTGCAGTCCTGCTACATTGGCAAGAGTGGCAGGACAAACCGGGTAGGCTGTCCTACAGGATGACACAGGTGCTCACCGGGCATGGTTGCTTTGGTGAGTACCTGTGTCGAATCGGGAAGGAGGCGACGGCGGTGTGCCACCACTGTGGGGGCCCTCAAGACACGGCGCAGCACACGTTGGCAGCCTGCCCAGCGTGGGCAGACGAGCGCCGTGTCCTGCAACAGGAAGTTGGGAGGAACCTCTCGCTGGCCACAGTAATTGGCAAGATGATGGCCAGCGAGAGGGCATGGCAAGTGGTGGCCTCCTTCTGTGAGGTAGTTATGTCACAGAAGGAGGCCGCCGAGCGGGCGCGCGAGCTGGCCGCGCATCCCGCTCGGAGAGGGAGGGCTCAGAGAGGGGCGAGGGCGAGGCGACTTTCGCCTCCTGGCCCCCTTCAGTAGCTCCTGAAGAGGTGGGTCGGCCCGTCAGCTTTCACCTCCGGCCACCACGTCGATGGCCGGGGGATGGACGGGCTGCCCGTGGGGGTTGCAGGTGCTCGGCGTTAGGGGCCCGAGCAGCGAAGTCAGCCCCGGGGCCGCGGGCGTCGGGTGACCTGGCGTCCGCGGCGGAGAAATAAGGGGGGAATGATACGTTGTCGTTCCCCCCGGGATGAGCCTCGACAGGCAAGGCGCGGCGGGGGACTCTGTGATGTCTCACTAGAGTTCCCGGTCCCCCGCCGCAGCGCCCGAGGACGGTCACCGTGGGGTTTTAGCCGGTAGGAGTCCGGCACTACACCGAGGCCCAACCCTACTTAAGGGCCTCGGGGTGTCCATGAGGATTTCCCCACGTAAAAAAAAAAAAAAAAAAAAAAAAAAAAGGTCTGGGTTATGCCCGCAACTGACTCATGATTTTGCCTTCTTCGCATACTTGTTGGCCAGATCCTGGGTTTTTTTCGTGTTTGAATCACGTAGTAATGTGGTACCACACTGAAACAGTCAATCAAACCTGGTTTCGAGCAATATTTTAGAGAATAAAACCGGTTAGGTCTGGGTTAGGTCTGGGTTATGCCCGCATCTGGCTCATGATATTGCCTTTTCCGCATTCTTGTTGGCCAGATCCTTGGTTTTCTCTGGTTTGAATCACGTAGTAATGTGGTACCACACTGAGACAGACAATTATACCCGGTTTCGATCAATATTTTAGGGGATAACACCGGTTAGGTCTGGGTTAGGCCTGGGTTATGTCCGCATCTGGCTCATGATTTTGCCTTCTTCGCATACTTGTTGGCCAGATCCTTGGTTTTATCTTGTTTGAATCAGGTAGTAATCTGGTACCACACAGTAACAGTCAATTAAACCTGGATTCGGTCAGTATTTTAGTCGGTAACACCGGTTACGTCTGGGTTAGTTCTGGGTTAAGCCCGTATCAGCCTCATGATTTTGCCTTTTCCGCATTCTTGTTTGCCAGATCCTTCGTTTTCTCTGGTTTGAATCACGTAGTAATGAGGTACCACACTGAAACAGCCAATTAAACCTGGTTTCGATCAATATTTTAGAGGATAACACCGGTTAGGTCTGGGATAGGTCTCGGTTATGCCCGCATCTGGCTCATGATTTTGCCTTTTCCGCATTCTTGTTGGCCAGATCCCTGGTTTTCTCTGGTTTGAATCACGTAGTAATCTGGTACCACACAGTAACAGTCAATTAAACCTGGATTCGGTCAGTATTTTAGTCGGTAACACCGGTTACGTCTGGGTTAGTTCTGGGTTAAGCCCGTATCAGCCTCATGATTTTGCCTTTTCCGCATTCTTGTTTGCCAGATCCTTCGTTTTCTCTGGTTTGAACCACGTAGTAATGAGGTACCACACTGAAACAGCCAATTAAACCTGGTTTCGATGAATATTTTAGAGGATAAAATCGGTTAGGTCTGGGTTAGGCCTGGGTTATGTCCGCATCTGGCTCATGATTTTGCCTTCTTCGCATACTTGTTGGCCAGATCCTGGGTTTTTTCGGGTTTTAATCACGTAGTAATGTGGAACCACAGTGTAACAGTCCATTAAACTAGGTTTCGATCAATATTTTAGAGGATAACACCGGTTAGGTCTGGGTTAGGTCTGGGTTATGCCCGCATCTGGCTCATGATTTTGCCTTCTTCGCAAACTTGTTGGGCAGATCCTGGGTTTTTTAGGGTATGAATCATGTAGTAATGTGGTTCCACACTGAAACAGTCCATTAAACTTGGTTTCGATCAATATTTTAGAGGATAACACCGGTTAGGTCTGGGTTACGTCTGGGTTATACCCGCATCTGGCTCATGATTTTGCCTTGTCCGCATTCTTGTTTGCCAGATCCTTCGTTTTCTCTGGTTTGAATCACGTAGTAATGAGGTACCACACTGAAACAGACAATTAAACCTGGTTTCGATGAATATTTTAGAGGATAACACCGGTTAGGTCTGGGATAGGTCTGGGTTATGCCCGCATCTGGCTCATGATATTGCCTTTTCCGCATTCTTGTTGGCCAGATCCTTGGTTTTCTCTGGTTTGAATCACGTAGTAATGTGGTACCACACTGAGACAGACAATTATACCCGGTTTCGATCAATATTTTAGAGGATAACACCGGTTAGGTCTGGGTCAGGTCTGGCTTATGCCCGCATCTGAATCATGATTTTGCCTTTTCCGCATACTTGTAGGCCAGCACCTTGGTTTTCTCTGGTTTGAATCACGTAGTAATGTGGTACCACAGCGAAACAGTCAACTAAACCTGGTTCGACCAATATTTTAGAGGATAACACCGGTTAGGACTGGGTTAGGTCTGGGTTATGCCCGCATCTGGCTCATGATTTTGCCTTGTCCGCATACTTGTTGGCCAGATCCTGGGTTCTTTCGGGTTTGAATCACGTGGTAATGTGGAACCACACAGTAACAGTCAATCATACCTGGATTCGGTCAGTATTTTAGTCGGTAACACCGCTTAGGACTGGGTGAGGTCTGGGTTATGCCCGCATCTGGCTCACGATTTTGCCTATTCCGCATTCTTGTTGGCCAGATCCTTGGTTTTCTCTGGTTTGAATCACGTAGTAATGTGGTACCACACTGAAACAGTCCATTAAAATTGGTTTTGATCAATATTTTAGAGGATAACACCGGTTAGGTCTGGGTTATGCCGCATCTGGCTCATGATTTTGCCTTCTTCGCATACTTGTTGGCCAGATCCATGGTTTTTTTGGATTTGAATCACGTAGTAATGTGGTACCACGAATTAACAGTGATTTAAACCTGGATTCGGTCAGTATTTTAGTCGGTAACACCGGTTAGGCCTGGGTTAGGTCTGGGTTATGCCCCCATCTGACTCAAGATTTTACCTTCTTCGCATACTTGTTGACCAGAACCTTGGTTTTATCTTGTTTGAATCAGGTAGTAATGTGGTACCACACTGAAACAGACAATTAAACTTGTTTTCGATCAATATTTTAGAGGATAATACCGGTTAGGTCTGGGTTAGGTCCGGGTTATGCCCGCATCTGGCTCATGATTATGCCCTCTTCGCATACTCGTTGGCCAGATCTTGGGTTTTTAAGGGTTTGAATCACGTTTGAATGTGGTATCACACAGAAACAGTCAATTAAACCTGGTTTCGATCAATATTTCAGATGATAAAACCGGTTAGGTCTGGGATAGGTCTGGGTTATGCCCGCATCTGGCTCATGATTTTGCCTTTTCCGCATTCTTGTTTGCCAGATCCGTGGTTTTCTCTAGTTTGAATCACGTAGTAATGTGGTACCACACTGAAACAGACAATTAAACCTGGTTTCGATCAATATTTTAGAGGATAACACCGGTTAGTTCTGGGTTAGGTCTGGGTTATGCCCGCATCTGGCTCATGATTTTGCCTACTTCGCAAATTTGTTGGCCAAATCCTGGATCTTTTCGGGTTTGAATCACGTAGTATTGTGGTACCACACTGAAACAGACAATTAAACCTGGTTTCGATCAATATTTTAGAGGATAACACCGGTTAGGTCTGGGATAGGTCTGGGTTATGCCCGCATCTGGCTCATGATTTTGCCTTCTTCGCAAATTTGTTGGCCAGTTCCTGGATCTTTTCGGGTTTGAATCACGTAGTATTGTGGTACCACGCTGAAACAGACAATTAAACCTGGTTTCGATCAATATTTTAGAGGATAACACCGGTTAGGTCTGGGTCAGGTCTGGGTTCTGCCCGCATCTGGCTCATGATTTTGCCATTTCCGCATACTTGTTGGCCAGATCCTTGGTTTTCTCTGGTTTGAATCACGTAGTAATGTGGAACCACACTGAAACAGCCAATTAAGCCTGGATTCGGTAAGTATTTTAGTCGGTAACACCGGTAAGGTCTGGGTTAGGTCTGGGTTATGCCCGCATCTGGCTCATGATTTTGCCTTTTCCGCATACTTGTAGGCCAGATCCTTGGTTTTCTCTGGTTTGAATCACGTAGTAATGAGGTACCACACTGTAACAGTCCATGAAACCTGGTTTCGATCAATATTTTAGAGGATAACACCAGTAAGGTCTGGGTTAGGTCTGGGTTGTGCCCGCATCTCGCTCATGATTTTGCCTTCTTCGCATACTTGTTGGCCAGATCCTGGGTTTTCTCCTGTTTGAATCACGTAGTAATGTGGTACCACACTGAAACAGTCAATTAAACCTGGTTTCGATCCACATTTTAGAGGATAACAACGGTTAGGTCTGGGTTATGCCCGCATCTGGCGCATGATTTTGCCTTCTTCGCATACTTGTTGGCCAGATTCTGGGTTTTTTCGGATTTGAATCACGTAGTAATGTGGTTCCACACTGAAACAGTCCATTTAACTTGGTTTCGATCAATATTTTAGAGGATAACACCGGTTAGGTCTGGGTTACGTCTGGGTTATACCCGCATCAGGCTCATGAATTTGCCTTGTCCGCATTCTTGTTGGCCAGATCCTTGGTTTTCTCTGGTTTGAATCACGGAGTAATGGGGTACCACACTGAAACAGTCAATTAAACCTGGTTTCGATCCACATTTTAGAGGATAACAACGGTTAGGTCTGGGTTATGCCCGCATCTGGCGCATGATTTTGCCATCTTCGCATTCTTGTTTGCCAGATCCTTGGTTTTCTCTGGTTTGAATCACGTAGTAATGTGGTACCACACTGAAACAGCCAATTAAGCCTGGATTCGGTGAGTATTTTAGTCGGTAACACCGGTAAGGTCTGGGTTAGGTCTGGGTTATGCCCGCATCTGGCTCATGATTTTGCCTTTTCCGCATGCTTGTAGGCCAGATCCTTGGTTTTCTCTGGTTTGAATCACGTAGTAATGTGGTACCACACTGAAACAGTCAATGAAACCTGGTTTCGATCAATATTTTAGAGGATAACACCGGTTGGGTCTGGGTTAGGTCTGGGTTATGCCCGCATCTGGCTCATGATTTTGCCTTCTTCGCAAACTTGTTGGCCAGATCCTGGGTTTTTTAGGGTTTGAATCACGTAGTAATGTGGTTCCACACTGAAACAGTCCATTAAACTTGGTTTCGATCAATATTTTACAGGATAACACCGGTTAGGTCTGGGTTAGGTCTGGGTTATGCCCGCATCTGGCTCATGATTTTGCCTATTCCGCATTCTTGTTTGCCAGATCCTTGGTTTTCTCTGGTTTGAATCACGTAGTAATGTGGTACCACACTGAAACAGTCCATTAAAATTGGTTTTGATCAATATTTTAGAGGATAACACCGGTTAGGTCTGGGTTATGCCCGCATCTGGCTCATGATTTTGCCTTCTTCGCAAATTTGTTGGCCAGTTCCTGGATCTTTTCGGGTTTGAATCACGTAGTATTGTGGTACCACGCTGAAACAGACAATTAAACCTGGTTTCGATCAATATTTTAGAGGATAACACCGGTTAGGTCTGGGTCAGGTCTGGGTTATGCCCGCATCTGGCTCATGATTTTGCCATTTCCGCATACTTGTTGGCCAGATCCTTGGTTTTCTCTGGTTTGAATCACGTAGTAATGTGGAACCACACTGAAACAGCCAATTAAGCCTGGATTCGGTAAGTATTTTAGTCGGTAACACCGGTAAGGTCTGGGTTAGGTCTCGGTTATGCCCGCATCTGGCTCATGATTTTGCCTTTTCCGCATACTTGTAGGCCAGATCCTTGGTTTTCTCTGGTTTGAATCACGTAGTAATGTGGTACCACACTGTAACAGTCCATGAATCCTGGTTTCGATCAATATTTTAGAGGATAACACCAGTAAGGTCTGGGTTAGGTCTGGGTTGTGCCCGCATCTCGCTCATGATTTTGCCTTCTTCGCATACTTGTTGGCCAGATGCTGGGTTTTCTCCTGTTTGAATCACGTAGTAATGTGGTACCACACTGAAACAGTCAATTAAACCTGGTTTCGATCCACATTTTAGAGGATAACAACGGTTAGGTCTGGGTTATGCCCGCATCTGGCGCATGATTTTGCCATCTTCGCATACTTGTTGGCCAGATTCTGGGTTTTCTCGGATTTGAATCACGTAGTCATGTGGTACCACACAGTAACAGTCAATTAAACCTGGATTCGGTCAGTATTTTAGTCGGTAACACAGGTTAGGTCTGGGTTAGGTCTGCGTTATGCCCGTGTCTGCCTCATGATTTTGCCTTTTCCGCATTCTTGTTTGCCAGATCCTTGGTTTTCTCTGGTTTGAATCACGTAGTAATGTGGTACCACACTGAAACAGCCAATTAAGCCTGGATTCGGTGAGTATTTTAGTCGGTAACACCGGTAAGGTCTGGGTTAGGTCTGGGTTATGCCCGCATCTGGCTCATGATTTTGCCTTTTCCGCATGCTTGTAAACCAGATCCTTGGTTTTCTCTGGTTTGAATCACGTAGTAATGTGGTACCACACTGAAACAGTCAATGATACCTGGTTTCGATCAATATTTTAGAGGATAACACCGGTTAGGTCTGGGTTAGGTCTGGGTTATGCCCGCATCTGGCTCATGATTTTGCCTTCTTCGCAAACTTGTTGGCCAGATCCTGGGTTTTTTAGGGTTTGAATCACGTAGTAATGTGGTTCCACACTGGAACAGTCCATTAAACTTGGTTTCGATCAATATTTTACAGGATAACACCGGTTAGGTCTGGGTTACGTCTGGGTTATACCGGCATCTGGCTCATGATTTTGCCTTGTCCGCATTCTTGTTGGCCAGATCCTTGGTTTTTTAGGGTTTGAATCACGTAGTAATGTGGTCCCACACTGAAACAGTCCATTAAACTTGGTTTCGATCAATATTTTAGAGGATAACACCGGTTAGGTCTGGGTTACGTCTGGGTTATACCCGCATCTGAATCATGATTTTGCCTTCTTCGCATACTTGTTGGCCAGATCCTGGGTTTTTTCGGGTTTGAATCACGTAGTGTGGCACCACACTGAAACAGTCCATTAAACTTGGTTTCGATCAATATTTTAGAGGATAACACCGGTTAGGTCTGGGTTAGGTCTGGGTTATGCCCGCATCTGGTTCACGATTTTGCCTATTCCGCATTCTTGTTGGCCAGATCCTTGGTTTTATCTTGTTTGAATCAGGTAGTAATGTGGTACCACACTGAAACAGAGAATTAAACTTGCTTTCGATCAATATTTTAGAGGATAAAACCGGTTAGGTCTGGGTTAGGTCTGGGTTATGGCCGCATCTGGCTCATGATATTGCCTTTTCCGCATTCTTGTTGGCCAGATCCTTGGTTTTCTCTGGTTTGAATCACGTAGTAATGTGGTACCACACTGTAACAGTCAATGAAACCTGGTTTCGATCAATATTTTAGAGAATAACACCGGTTTGGTCTAGGTTAGGCCTGGGTTATGCCCGCATCTCGCTCATGATTTTGCCTTTTTCATGTACTTGTAGGCCAGATCTTGTGTTTTTTCGGGTTTGAATCATATAGTAATGTGGTACCACACTGAAACAGACAATTAAACCTGGTTTCGATCAATATTTTAGAGGATAACACCGGTTAGGTCTGGGTTACGTCTGGGTTATACCCGCATCAGGCTCATGAATTTGCCTTGTCCGCATTCTTGTTGGCCAGATCCTTGGTTTTCTCTGGTTTGAATCACGGAGTAATGGGGTACCATACTGAAACAGTCAATTAAACCTGGTTTCGATCCACATTTTAGAGGATAACAACGGTTAGGTCTGGGTTATGCCCGCATCTGGCGCATGATTTTGCCTTCTTCGCATACTTGTTGGCCAGATTCTGGGTTTTCTCGGATTTGAATCACGTAGTAATGTGATACCACACAGTAACAGTCAATTAAACCTGGATTCGGTCAGTATTTTAGTCGGTAACACCGGTTAGGTCTGGGTTAGGTCTGGGTTATGCCCGTGTCTGCCTCATGATTTTGCCTTTTCCGCATTCTTGTTTGCCAGATCCTTCGTTTTCTCTGGTTTAAATCACGTAGTAATGGGGTACCACACCGAAACAGACAATTAAACCTGGTTTCGATCAATATTTCACAGGATAACAACGGTTAGGTCTGGGATAGGTCTGGGTTATGCCCGCATCTGGCGCATGATTTTGCCTTCTTCGCATACTTGTTGGCCAGATTCTGGGTTTTCTCGGGTTTGAATCACGTAGTAATGTTGTGCCACACAGTAACGGTCAATTAAAGCTGGATTCGGTCAGTATTTTAGTCGGTAACACCGGATAGGTCTGGGTTAGGTCTGGCTTATGCCCGCATCTGACTCATGATTTTACCTTCTTCGCATTCTTGTTGGCCAGATCCTTGGTTTTCTCTGGTTTGATCACGGAGTAATGGGGTACCACACTGAAACAGTCAATTAAACCTGGTTTCGATCCACATTTTAGAGGATAACAACGGTTAGGTCTGGGTTATGCCCGCATCTGGCTCATGATTTTGCCTACTTCGCATACATGTTGGACAGGTCCTGGGTTTTTTCGGGTTTGAATCACGTAGTAATGTTGTGCCACACAGTAACAGTCAATTAAAGCTGGATTCGGTCAGTATTTTAGTCGGTAACACCAGATAGGTCTGGGTTAGGTCTGGCTTATGCCCGCATCTGACTCATGATTTTACCTTCTTCGCATTCTTGTTGGGCAGCTCCTTGGTTTTCTCTGGTTTGAATCACGTAGTAATGTGGTACCACACTGAAACAGACAATTAAACCTGGTTTCGATCCACATTTTAGAGGATAACAACGGTTAGGTCTGGGTTATGCCCGCATCTGGCGCATGATTTTGCCATCTTCGCATACTTGTTGGCCAGATTCTGGGTTTTCTCGGATTTGAATCACGTAGTCATGTGGTACCACACAGTAACAGTCAATTAAACCTGGATTCGGTCAGTATTTTAGTCGGTAACACCGGTTAGGTCTGGGTTAGGTCTGGGTTATGCCCGTGTCTGCCTCATGATTTTGCCTTTTCCGCATTCTTGTTTGCCAGATCCTTGGTTTTCTCTGGTTTGAATCACGTAGTAATGTGGTACCACACTGAAACAGCCAATTAAGCCTGGATTCGGTGAGTATTTTAGTCGGTAACACCGGTAAGGTCTGGGTCAGGTCTGGTTTATGCCCGCATCTGGCTCATGATTTTGCCTTTTCCGCATGCTTGTAGGCCAGATCCTTGGTTTTCTCTGGTTTGAATCACGTAGTAATGTGGTACCACACTGAAACAGTCAATGAAACCTGGTTTCGATCAATATTTTAGAGGATAACACCGGTTAGATCTGGGTTAGGTCTAGGTTATGCCCGCATCTGGCTCATGATTTTGCCTTCTTCGCAAACTTGTTGGCCAGATCCTGGGTTTTTTAGGGTTTGAATCACGTAGTAATGTGGTTCCACACTGAAACAGTCCATTAAACTTGGTTTCGATCAATATTTTAGAGGATAACACCGGTTAGGTCTGGGTTAGGTCTGGGTTATGCCCGCATCTGCTTCACGATTTTGCCTATTCCGCATTCTTGTTGGCCAGATCCTTGGTTTTATCTTGTTTGAATCAGGTAGTAATGTGGGACCACACTGAAACAGAGAATTAAACTTGTTTTCGATCAATATTTTAGAGGATAAAACCGGTTAGGTCTGGGTTAGGTCTGGGTTATGGCCGCATCTGGCTCATGATATTGCCTTTTCCGCATTCTTGTTGGCCAGATCCTTCGTTTTCTCTGGTTTGAATCACGTAGTAATGTGGTACCACACTGTAACAGTCAATGAAACCTGGTTTCGATCAATATTTTAGCGGATAACACCGGTTTGGTCTAGGTTAGGCCTGGGTTATGCCCGCATCTCGCTCATGATTTTGCCTTTTTCATGTACTTGTAGGCCAGATCTTGTGTTTTTTCGGGTTTGAATCATATAGTAATGTGGTACCACACTGAAACAGACAATTAAACCTGGTTTCGATCAATATTTTAGAGGATAACACCGGTTAGGTCTGGGTTACGTCTGGGTTATACCCGCATCAGGCTCATGAATTTGCCTTGTCCGCATTCTTGTTGGCCAGATCCTTGGTTTTCTCTGGTTTGAATCACGGTGTAATGGGGTACCATACTGAAACAGTCAATTAAACCTGGTTTCGATCCACATTTTAGAGGATAACAACGGTTAGGTCTGGGTTTTGCCCGCATCTGGCTCATGATTTTGCCTACTTCGCATACATGTTGGACAGGTCCTGGGTTTTTTCGGGTTTGAATCACGTAGTAATGTTGTGCCACACAGTAACAGTCAATTAAAGCTGGATTCGGTCAGTATTTTAGTCGGTAACACCGGATAGGTCTGGGTTAGGTCTGGCTTATGCCCGCATCTGACTCATGATTTTACCTTCTTCGCATTCTTGTTGGGCAGCTCCTTGGTTTTCTCTGGTTTGAATCACGTAGTAATGTGGTACCACACTGAAACAGACAATTAAACCTGGTTTCGATGAATATTTTAGAGGATAAAACCGTTTAGGACTGGGTTAGGACTGGGTTATGCCCGCATCTGGCTCATGATTTTGCCTACTTCGCATACTTGTTGGACAGGTCCAGTGTTTTTCCGGGTTTGAATCACGTAGTAATGTGGTGCCTGACAGTAACAGTCAATTAAAGCTGGTTTCGGTCAGTATTTTAGTCGGTAACACCGGACAGGTCTGGGTTAGGTCTGGCTTATGCCCGCATCTGGCTCACGATTTTACCTTCTTCGCATCCTTGTTGGCCAGATCCTTGGTTTTATCTTGTTTGAATCAGGTAGTAATGTGGTACCACACTGAAGCAGACTATTAAACTTGTTTTCGATCAATATTTTAGAGGATAAAACCGGTTAGGTCTGAGTTAGGTCCGGGTTATGCCCGCATCTGGCTCATGATTTTGCCTTCTTCGCATACTCGTTGGCCAGAACCTGGGTTTTTTCGGGTTTGAATCACGTTGTAATGTGGTACCACACTGAAACAGTCAGTTAAACCTGGTTTCGATCAATATTTCAGATGATAAAACCGGTTAGGTCTGGGATAGGCCTGGGTTATGCCCGCATCTGGCTCATGATTTTGCCTTTTCCGCATTCTTGTTTGCCAGCTCCGTGGTTTCCTCTAGTTTGAATCACGTTGTAATGTGGAACCACACTGAAACAGCCAATTAAGCCTGGATTCGGTGAGTATTTTAGTCGGTAACACCGGTAAGGTCTGGGTTAGGTCTGGGTTATGCCCGCATCTGGCTCATGATTTTGCCTTTTCCGCATGCTTGTAGGCCAGATCCTTGGTTTTCTCTGGTTTGAATCACGTAGTAATGTGGTACCACACTGAAACAGACTATTAAACTTGTTTTCGATCAATATTTTAGAGGATAAAACCGGTTAGTTCTGGGTTAGGTCTGGGTTATGCCAGCATCTGGCTCATGATTTTGCCTTCTTCGCAAATTTGTTGGCCAGATCCTGGATCTTTTCGGGTTTGAATCACGTAGTATTGTGGTACCACACTGAAACAGACAATTAAACCGGGTTTCGGTCAATATTTTAAAGGATAACACCGGTTAGGTCTGGGATAGGTCTCGGTTATGCCCGCATCTGGCTCATGATTTTGCCTTTTCCGCATTCTTGTTGGCCAGATCCTTGCTAATCTCATGTTTGAATCACGTAGTAATGTGGTACCACACTGAAACAGACAATTAAACCTGGTTTCGAACAATATTTTAGAGGATAACACCGGTTAGTTCTGGGTTAGGTCTGGGTAATGCCCGCATCTGGCTCATGATTTTGCCTTCTTCGCATTCTTGTTGGCCAGATCCCTGGTTTTCTCTGGTTTGAATCACGTAGTCATGTGGTACCACACTGAAACAGCCAATTAAGCCTGGATTCGGTGAGTATTTTAGTCGGTAACACCGGTAAGGTCTGGGTTAGGTCTGGGCTATGCCCGCATCTGGCTCATGATTTTGCCTTTCCGCATGCTTGTAGGCCAGATCCTTTTCTCTGGTTTGAATCACGTAGTAATGTGGTACCACACTGAAACAGTCAATTAAACCTGGATTCGGTCAGTATTTTAGTCGGTAACACCGGTTAGGTCTGGGTTAGTTCTGGGTTATGCCCGTATCAGCCTCATAATTTTGCCTTTTCCGCATTCTTGTTTGCCAGATCCTTCGTTTTCTCTGGTTTGAATCACGTAGTAATGAGGTACCACACTGAAACAGACAATTAAACCTGGTTTCGATGAATATTTTAGAGGATAAAACCGGTTACGCCTGTGTTAGTTCTGGGTTATGCCCGTATCAGCCACATGATTTTGCCTTCTCCGCATTCTTGTTTGCCAGATCCTTCGTTTTCTCTGGTTTGAATCACGTAGTAATGAGGTACCACACTGAAACAGACAACTAAACCTGGTTTCGATGAATATTTTAGAGGATAAAACCGGTTAGGTCTGGGTTAGGCCTGGGTTATGCCCGCATCTGGCTCATGATTTTGCCTTTTCCGCATACTTGTAGGCCAGCACCTTGGTTTTCTCGGGTTTGAATCACGTAGTAATGTGGTACCACAGCGAAACAGTCAACTAAACCTGGTTCGAACAATATTTTAGAGGATAACACAGGTTAGGACTGGGTTAGGTATGGGTTATGCCCGCATCTGGCTCATGATTTTGCCTTGTCCGCATTCTTGTTGGCGAGATCCATGGTTTTCTCTGGTTTGAATCACGTAGTAATGTGTTACCACACTGAAACAGCCAATTAAGCCTGGATTCGGTAAGTATTTTAGTCGGTAACACCGGTAAGGTCTGGGTTAGGTCTGGGTTATGCCCGCATCTGGCTCATGATTTTGCCTTTTCCGCATACTTGTAGGCCAGATCCTTGGTTTTCTCTGGTTTGAATCACGTAGTAATGTGGTACCACACTGAAACAGTCAATGAAACCTGGTTTCGATCAATATTTTAGAGGATAACACCGGTTAGGTCTGGGTTACGTCTGGGTTATACCCGCATCAGGCTCATGAATTTGCCTTCTTCGCATACTTGTTGGCCAGATCCTGGGTTTTTTCCTGTTTGAATCACGTAGTAATGTGGTACCACACTGAAAAAGTCAATTAAACCTGGTTTCGATCAATATTTTAGAGGATAACAACGGTTAGGTCTGGGTTAGGTCTGGGTTATGCCCGCATCTGGCTCATGATTTTGCCTTTTCCGCATTCGTGTTTGCCAGATCCGTGGTTTTCTCTAGTTTGAATCACGTAGTAATGTGGTACTACACTGAAACAGACAATTAAACTGGGTTTCGATCAATATTTCACAGGATAACAACGGTTAGGTCTGGGATAGGTCAGGGTTATGCCCGCATCTGACTCATGATTTTGCCTTCTTCGCATACTTGTTGGCCAGATTCTGGGTTTTTTCGGATTTGAATCATGTAGTAATGTGGTTCCACACTGAAACAGTCCATTAAACTTGGTTTCGATCAATATTTTAGAGGATAACACCGGTTAGGTCTGGGTTACGTCTGGGTTATACCCGCATCAGGCTCATGAATTTGCCTTGTCCGCATTCTTGTTGGCCAGATCCTTGGTTTTCTCTGGTTTGAATCACGGAGTAATGGGGTACCATACTGAAACAGTCAATTAAACCTGGTTTCGATCCACATTTTAGAGGATAACAACGGTTAGGTCTGGGTTATGCCCGCATCTAGCTCATGATTTTGCCTACTTCGCATACATGTTGGCCAGTTCCTGGATCTTCTCGGGTTTGAATCACGTAGTAATGTTGTGCCACAGCGAAACAGTCAACTAAACCTGGTTCGACCAATATTTTAGAGGATAACACAGGTTAGGACTGGGTTAGGTCTGGGTTATGCCCGCATCTGGCTCATGATTTTACCTTCTTCGCATTCTTGTTGGCCAGATCCTTGGTTTTCTGTGGTTTGGATCACGGAGTAATGGGGTACCACACTGAAACAGTCAATTAAACCTGGTTTCGATCCACATTTTAGAGGATAACAACGGTTAGGTCTGGGTTATGCCCGCATCTGGCTCATGATTTTTCCTACTTCGCATACATGTTGGTCAGTTCCTGGATCTTCTCGGGTTTGAATCACGTAGTAATGTTGTGCCACACAGTAACTGTCAATTAAAGCTGGATTCGGTCAGTATTTTAGTCGGTAACACCGGATAGGTCTGGGTTAGGTCTGGCTTATGCCCGCATCTGACTCATGATTTTACCTTCTTCGCATTCTTGTTGGCCAGATCCTTGGTTTTCTCTGGTTTGAATCACGGAGTAATGGGGTACCACACTGAAACAGTCAATTAAGCCTGGTTTCGATCCACATTTTAGAGGATAACAACGGTTAGGTCTGGGTTATGCCCGCATCTGACTCATGATTTTACCTTCTTCGCAATCTTGTTGGCCAGCTCCTTGGTTTTCTCTGGTTTGAATCACGTAGTAATGTGGTACCACACTGAAACAGACAATTAAACCTGGTTTCGATGAATATTTTAGAGGATAAAACCGTTTAGGACTGGGTTAGGTCTGGGTTATGCCCGCATCTGGCTCATGATTTTGCCTACTTCGCATACTCGTTGGCCAGAACCTGGGTTTTTTCGAGTTTGAATCACGTAGTAATGTGGTACCACACTGAAACAGTCAGTTAAACCTGGTTTCGATCAATATTTCAGATGATAAAACCGGTTAGGTCTGGGATAGGTCTGGGTTATGCCCGCATCTGGCTCATGATTTTGCCTTCTTCGCAAATTTGTTGGCCAGTTCCTGGATCTTCTCGGGTTTGAATCACGTAGTATTGTGGTACCACACTGAAACAGACAATTGAACCTGGTTTCGATCAATATTTTAGAGGATAATACCGGTTAGGTCTGGGATAGGTCTGGGTTATGCCCGCATCTGACTCATGATTTTGCCTTCTTCGCATACTTGTTGGCCAGATTCTGGGTTTTCTCGGATTTGAATCACGTAGTAATGTGGTACCACACAGTAACAGTCAATTAAACCTGTATTCGGTCAGTATTTTAGTCGGTAACACCGGTTACGTCTGGGTTAGTTCTGGGTTATGCCCGTATCAGCCTCATAATTTTGCCTTTTCCGCATTCTTGTTTGCCAGATCCTTCGTTTTCTCTGGTTTGAATCACGTAGTAATGAGGTACCACACTGAAACAGACAATTAAACCTGGTTTCGATGAATATTTTAGAGGATAAAACCGGTTACGTCTGTGTGAGTTCTGGGTTATGCCCGTATCAGCCACATGATTTTGCCTTCTCCGCATTCTTGTTTGCCAGATCCTTCGTTTTCTCTGGTTTGAATCACGTAGTAATGAGGTACCACACTGAAACAGACAACTAAACATGGTTTCGATGAATATTTTAGAGGATAAAACCGGTTAGGTCTGGGTTAGGCCTGGGTTATGCCCGCATCTGGCTCATGATTTTGCCTTTTCCGCATACTTGTAGGCCAGCACCTTGGTTTTCTCGGGTTTGAATCACGTAGTAATGTGGTACCACAGCGAAACAGTCAACTAAACCTGGTTCGACCAATATTTTAGAGGATAACACAGGTTAGGACTGGGTTAGGTCTGGGTTATGCCCGCATCTGGCTCATGATTTTGCCTTGTCCGCATTCTTGTTGGCGAGATCCATGGTTTTCTCTGGTTTGAATCACGTAGTAATGTGTTACCACACTGAAACAGCCAATTAAGCCTGGATTCGGTAAGTATTTTAGTCGGTAACACCGGTAAGGTCTGGGTTAGGTCTGGGTTATGCCCGCATCTGGCTCATGATTTTGCCTTTTCCGCATACTTGTAGGCCAGATCCTTGGTTTTCTCTGGTTTGAATCACGTAGTAATGTGGTACCACACTGAAACAGTCAATGAAACCTGGTTTCGATCAATATTTTAGAGGATAACACCGGTTAGGTCTGGGTTACGTCTGGGTTATACCCGCATCAGGCTCATGAATTTGCCTTCTTCGCATACTTGTTGGCCAGATCCTGGGTTTTTTCCTGTTTGAATCACGTAGTAATGTGGTACCACACTGAAAAAGTCAATTAAACCTGGTTTCGATCAATATTTTAGAGGATAACAACGGTTAGGTCTGGGTTAGGTCTGGGTTATGCCCGCATCTGGCTCATGATTTTGCCTTTTCCGCATACTTGTAGGCCAGCACCTTGGTTTTCTCGGGTTTGAATCACGTAGTAATGTGGTACCACAGCGAAACAGACAATTAAACCGGGTTTCGATCAATATTTCACAGGATAACAACGGTTAGGTCTGGGATAGGTCAGGGTTATGCCCGCATCTGACTCATGATTTTGCCTTCTTCGCATACTTGTTGGCCAGATTCTGGGTTTTTTCGGATTTGAATCATGTAGTAATGTGGTTCCACACTGAAACAGTCCATTAAACTTGGTTTCGATCAATATTTTAGAGGATAACACCGGTTAGGTCTGGGTTACGTCTGGGTTATACCCGCATCAGGCTCATGAATTTGCCTTGTCCGCATTCTTGTTGGCCAGATCCTTGGTTTTCTCTGGTTTGAATCACGGAGTAATGGGGTACCATACTGAAACAGTCAATTAAACCTGGTTTCGATCCACATTTTAGAGGATAACAACGGTTAGGTCTGGGTTATGCCCGCATCTAGCTCATGATTTTGCCTACTTCGCATACATGTTGGCCAGTTCCTGGATCTTCTCGGGTTTGAATCACGTAGTAATGTTGTGCCACAGCGAAACAGTCAACTAAACCTGGTTCGACCAATATTTTAGAGGATAACACAGGTTAGGACTGGGTTAGGTCTGGGTTATGCCCGTATCAGCCTCATAATTTTGCCTTTTCCGCATTCTTGTTTGCCAGATCCTTCGTTTTCTCTGGTTTGAATCACGTAGTAATGAGGTACCACACTGAAACAGACAATTAAACCTGGTTTCGATGAATATTTTAGAGGATAAAACCGGTTACGCCTGTGTTAGTTCTGGGTTATGCCCGTATCAGCCACATGATTTTGCCTTCTCCGCATTCTTGTTTGCCAGATCCTTCGTTTTCTCTGGTTTGAATCACGTAGTAATGAGGTACCACACTGAAACAGACAACTAAACCTGGTTTCGATGAATATTTTAGAGGATAAAACCGGTTAGGTCTGGGTTAGGCCTGGGTTATGCCCGCATCTGGCTCATGATTTTGCCTTTTCCGCATACTTGTAGGCCAGCACCTTGGTTTTCTCGGGTTTGAATCACGTAGTAATGTGGTACCACAGCGAAACAGTCAACTAAACCTGGTTCGAACAATATTTTAGAGGATAACACAGGTTAGGACTGGGTTAGGTATGGGTTATGCCCGCATCTGGCTCATGATTTTGCCTTGTCCGCATTCTTGTTGGCGAGATCCATGGTTTTCTCTGGTTTGAATCACGTAGTAATGTGTTACCACACTGAAACAGCCAATTAAGCCTGGATTCGGTAAGTATTTTAGTCGGTAACACCGGTAAGGTCTGGGTTAGGTCTGGGTTATGCCCGCATCTGGCTCATGATTTTGCCTTTTCCGCATACTTGTAGGCCAGATCCTTGGTTTTCTCTGGTTTGAATCACGTAGTAATGTGGTACCACACTGAAACAGTCAATGAAACCTGGTTTCGATCAATATTTTAGAGGATAACACCGGTTAGGTCTGGGTTACGTCTGGGTTATACCCGCACAAGGCTCATGAATTTGCCTTCTTCGCATACTTGTTGGCCAGATCCTGGGTTTTTTCCTGTTTGAATCACGTAGTAATGTGGTACCACACTGAAAAAGTCAATTAAACCTGGTTTCGATCAATATTTTAGAGGATAACAACGGTTAGGTCTGGGTTAGGTCTGGGTTATGCCCGCATCTGGCTCATGATTTTGCCTTTTCCGCATTCGTGTTTGCCAGATCCGTGGTTTTCTCTAGTTTGAATCACGTAGTAATGTGGTACTACACTGAAACAGACAATTAAACTGGGTTTCGATCAATATTTCACAGGATAACAACGGTTAGGTCTGGGATAGGTCAGGGTTATGCCCGCATCTGACTCATGATTTTGCCTTCTTCGCATACTTGTTGGCCAGATTCTGGGTTTTTTCGGATTTGAATCATGTAGTAATGTGGTTCCACACTGAAACAGTCCATTAAACTTGGTTTCGATCAATATTTTAGAGGATAACACCGGTTAGGTCTGGGTTACGTCTGGGTTATACCCGCATCAGGCTCATGAATTTGCCTTGTCCGCATTCTTGTTGGCCAGATCCTTGGTTTTCTCTGGTTTGAATCACGGAGTAATGGGGTACCATACTGAAACAGTCAATTAAACCTGGTTTCGATCCACATTTTAGAGGATAACAACGGTTAGGTCTGGGTTATGCCCGCATCTAGCTCATGATTTTGCCTACTTCGCATACATGTTGGCCAGTTCCTGGATCTTCTCGGGTTTGAATCACGTAGTAATGTTGTGCCACAGCGAAACAGTCAACTAAACCTGGTTCGACCAATATTTTAGAGGATAACACAGGTTAGGACTGGGTTAGGTCTGGGTTATGCCCGCATCTGGCTCATGATTTTACCTTCTTCGCATTCTTGTTGGCCAGATCCTTGGTTTTCTGTGGTTTGGATCACGGAGTAATGGGGTACCACACTGAAACAGTCAATTAAACCTGGTTTCGATCCACATTTTAGAGGATAACAACGGTTAGGTCTGGGTTATGCCCGCATCTGGCTCATGATTTTTCCTACTTCGCATACATGTTGGTCAGTTCCTGGATCTTCTCGGGTTTGAATCACGTAGTAATGTTGTGCCACACAGTAACTGTCAATTAAAGCTGGATTCGGTCAGTATTTTAGTCGGTAACACCGGATAGGTCTGGGTTAGGTCTGGCTTATGCCCGCATCTGACTCATGATTTTACCTTCTTCGCATTCTTGTTGGCCAGATCCTTGGTTTTCTCTGGTTTGAATCACGGAGTAATGGGGTACCACACTGAAACAGTCAATTAAGCCTGGTTTCGATCCACATTTTAGAGGATAACAACGGTTAGGTCTGGGTTATGC
This sequence comes from Colletes latitarsis, assembly GCF_051014445.1. NCBI lineage: Eukaryota > Metazoa > Arthropoda > Insecta > Hymenoptera > Colletidae > Colletes > Colletes latitarsis. Next base: position 2,311,877 of record NC_135139.1, on the reverse strand, counting down.
CCGCATCTGACTCATGATTTTACCTTCTTCGCAATCTTGTTGGCCAGCTCCTTGGTTTTCTCTGGTTTGAATCACGTAGTAATGTGGTACCACACTGAAACAGACAATTAAACCTGGTTTCGATGAATATTTTAGAGGATAAAACCGTTTAGGACTGGGTTAGGTCTGGGTTATGCCCGCATCTGGCTCATGATTTTGCCTACTTCGCATACTCGTTGGCCAGAACCTGGGTTTTTTCGAGTTTGAATCACGTAGTAATGTGGTACCACACTGAAACAGTCAGTTAAACCTGGTTTCGATCAATATTTCAGATGATAAAACCGGTTAGGTCTGGGATAGGTCTGGGTTATGCCCGCATCTGGCTCATGATTTTGCCTTCTTCGCAAATTTGTTGGCCAGTTCCTGGATCTTCTCGGGTTTGAATCACGTAGTATTGTGGTACCACACTGAAACAGACAATTGAACCTGGTTTCGATCAATATTTTAGAGGATAATACCGGTTAGGTCTGGGATAGGTCTGGGTTATGCCCGCATCTGACTCATGATTTTGCCTTCTTCGCATACTTGTTGGCCAGATTCTGGGTTTTCTCGGATTTGAATCACGTAGTAATGTGGTACCACACAGTAACAGTCAATTAAACCTGTATTCGGTCAGTATTTTAGTCGGTAACACCGGTTACGTCTGGGTTAGTTCTGGGTTATGCCCGTATCAGCCTCATAATTTTGCCTTTTCCGCATTCTTGTTTGCCAGATCCTTCGTTTTCTCTGGTTTGAATCACGTAGTAATGAGGTACCACACTGAAACAGACAATTAAACCTGGTTTCGATGAATATTTTAGAGGATAAAACCGGTTACGTCTGTGTGAGTTCTGGGTTATGCCCGTATCAGCCACATGATTTTGCCTTCTCCGCATTCTTGTTTGCCAGATCCTTCGTTTTCTCTGGTTTGAATCACGTAGTAATGAGGTACCACACTGAAACAGACAACTAAACATGGTTTCGATGAATATTTTAGAGGATAAAACCGGTTAGGTCTGGGTTAGGCCTGGGTTATGCCCGCATCTGGCTCATGATTTTGCCTTTTCCGCATACTTGTAGGCCAGCACCTTGGTTTTCTCGGGTTTGAATCACGTAGTAATGTGGTACCACAGCGAAACAGTCAACTAAACCTGGTTCGACCAATATTTTAGAGGATAACACAGGTTAGGACTGGGTTAGGTCTGGGTTATGCCCGCATCTGGCTCATGATTTTGCCTTGTCCGCATTCTTGTTGGCGAGATCCATGGTTTTCTCTGGTTTGAATCACGTAGTAATGTGTTACCACACTGAAACAGCCAATTAAGCCTGGATTCGGTAAGTATTTTAGTCGGTAACACCGGTAAGGTCTGGGTTAGGTCTGGGTTATGCCCGCATCTGGCTCATGATTTTGCCTTTTCCGCATACTTGTAGGCCAGATCCTTGGTTTTCTCTGGTTTGAATCACGTAGTAATGTGGTACCACACTGAAACAGTCAATGAAACCTGGTTTCGATGAATATTTTAGAGGATAACACCGGTTAGGTCTGGGTTAGGTCTGGGTTGTGCCCGCATCTCGCTCATGATTTTGCCTTCTTCGCATACTTGTTGGCCAGATCCTGGGTTTTTTCCTGTTTGAATCACGTAGTAATGTGGTACCACACTGAAAAAGTCAATTAAACCTGGTTTCGATCAATATTTTAGAGGATAACAACGGTTAGGTCTGGGTTAGGTCTGGGTTATGCCCGCATCTGGCTCATGATTTTGCCTTTTCCGGATTCGTGTTTGCCAGATCCGTGGTTTTCTCTAGTTTGAATCACGTAGTAATGTGGTACTACACTGAAACAGACAATTAAACCGGGTTTCGATCAATATTTCACAGGATAACAACGGTTAGGTCTGGGATAGGTCAGGGTTATGCCCGCATCTGACTCATGATTTTGCCTTCTTCGCATACTTGTTGGCCAGATTCTGGGTTTTTTCGGATTTGAATCATGTAGTAATGTGGTTCCACACTGAAACAGTCCATTAAACTTGGTTTCGATCAATATTTTAGAGGATAACACCGGTTAGGTCTGGGTTACGTCTGGGTTATACCCGCATCAGGCTCATGAATTTGCCTTGTCCGCATTCTTGTTGGCCAGATCCTTGGTTTTCTCTGGTTTGAATCACGGAGTAATGGGGTACCATACTGAAACAGTCAATTAAACCTGGTTTCGATCCACATTTTAGAGGATAACAACGGTTAGGTCTGGGTTATGCCCGCATCTAGCTCATGATTTTGCCTACTTCGCATACATGTTGGCCAGTTCCTGGATCTTCTCGGGTTTGAATCACGTAGTAATGTTGTGCCACAGCGAAACAGTCAACTAAACCTGGTTCGACCAATATTTTAGAGGATAACACAGGTTAGGACTGGGTTAGGTCTGGGTTATGCCCGCATCTGGCTCATGATTTTACCTTCTTCGCATTCTTGTTGGCCAGATCCTTGGTTTTCTCTGGTTTGGATCACGGAGTAATGGGGTACCACACTGAAACAGTCAATTAAACCTGGTTTCGATCCACATTTTAGAGGATAACAACGGTTAGGTCTGGGTTATGCCCGCATCTGGCTCATGATTTTGCCTACTTCGCATACATGTTGGTCAGTTCCTGGATCTTCTCGGGTTTGAATCACGTAGTAATGTTGTGCCACACAGTAACTGTCAATTAAAGCTGGATTCGGTCAGTATTTTAGTCGGTAACACCGGATAGGTCTGGGTTAGGTCTGGCTTATGCCCGCATCTGACTCATGATTTTACCTTCTTCGCATTCTTGTTGGCCAGATCCTTGGTTTTCTCTGGTTTGAATCACGGAGTAATGGTGTACCACACTGAAACAGTCAATTAAGCCTGGTTTCGATCCACATTTTAGAGGATAACAACGGTTAGGTCTGGGTTATGCCCGCATCTGACTCATGATTTTACCTTCTTCGCAATCTTGTTGGCCAGCTCCTTGGTTTTCTCTGGTTTGAATCACGTAGTAATGTGGTACCACACTGAAACAGACAATTAAACCTGGTTTCGATGAATATTTTAGAGGATAAAACCGTTTAGGACTGGGTTAGGTCTGGGTTATGCCCGCATCTGGCTCATGATTTTGCCTACTTCGCATACTCGTTGGCCAGAACCTGGGTTTTTTCGTGTTTGAATCACGTAGTAATGTGGTACCACACTGAAACAGTCAGTTAAACCTGGTTTCGATCAATATTTCAGATGATAAAACCGGTTAGGTCTGGGATAGGTCTGGGTTATGCCCGCATCTGGCTCATGATTTTGCCTTTTCCGCATTCTTGTTTGCCAGCTCCGTGGTTTTCTCTAGTTTGAATCACGTAGTAATGTGGTGCCGCACTGAAACAGACAATTAAACCTGGTTTCGATCAATATTTTAGAGGATAACACCGGTTAGGTCTGGGTTATGCCCGCATCTGGCTCATGATTTTGCCTTCTTCGCAAATTTGTTGGCCAGTTCCTGGATCTTCTCGGGTTTGAATCACGTAGTATTGTGGTACCACACTGAAACAGACAATTGAACCTGGTTTCGATCAATATTTTAGAGGATAATACCGGTTAGGTCTGGGATAGGTCTGGGTTATGCCCGCATCTGGCTCATGATTTTGCCTTTTCCGCATTCTTGTTGGCCAGATCCTTGGTTTTCTCTGGTTTGAATCACGTAGTAATGTGGTACCACACTGAAACAGACAATTAAACCTGGTTTCGATCAATATTTTAGAGGATAACACCGGTTAGGTCTGGGTCAGGTCTGGGTTATGCCCGCATCTGGCTCATGATTTTGCCTTTTCCGCATACTTGTTGGCCAGATCCTTGGTTTTCTCTGGTTTGAATCACGTAGTAATGTGTTACCACACTGAAACAGCCAATTAAGCCTGGATTCGGTAAGTATTTTTGTCGGTACCACCGGTAAGGTCTGGGTTAGGTCTGGGTTATGCCCGCATCTGGGTCATGATTTTGCCTTTTCCGCATACTTGTAGGCCAGATCCTTGGCTTTCTCTGGTTTGAATCACGTAGTAATGTGGTACCACACTGAAACAGTCAATGAAATCTGGTTTCGATCAATATTTTAGAGGATAACACCGGTTAGGTCTGGGTTAGGTCTGGGTTGTGCCCGCATCTCGCTCATGATTTTGCCTTCTTCGCATACTTGTTGGCCAGATCCTGGGTTTTTTCCTGTTTGAATCACGTAGTAATGTGGTACCACACTGAAAAAGTCAATTAAACCTGGTTTCGATCAATATTTTAGAGGATAACAACGGTTAGGTCTGGGTTAGGTCTGGGTTATGCCCGCATCTGGCTCATGATTTTGCCTTTTCCGCATTCTTGTTTGCCAGATCCGTGGTTTTCTCTAGTTTGAATCACGTAGTAATGTGGTACCACACTGAAACAGACAATTAAACCGGGTTTCGATCAATATTTCACAGGATAACAACGGTTAGGTCTGGGATAGGTCTGGGTTATGCCCGCATCTGGCTCATGATATTGCCTTTTCCGCATTCTTGTTGGCCAGATCCTTGGTTTTCTCTGGTTTGAATCACGTAGTGATGTTGTGCCACACAGTAACGGTCAATTAAAGCTGGATTCGGTCAGTATTTTAGTCGGTAACACCGGATAGGTCTGGGTTAGGTCTGGCTTATGCCCGCATCTGACTCATGATTTTACCTTCTTCGCATTCTTGTTGGCCAGATCCTTGGTTTTCTCTGGTTTGATCACGCAATAATGGGGTACCACACTGAAACAGTCAATTAAACCTGGTTTCGATCCACATTTTAGAGGATAACAACGGTTAGGTCTGGGTTATGCCCGCATCTGGCTCATGATTTTGCCTACTTCGCATACATGTTGGACAGGTCCTGGGTTTTTTCGGGTTTGAATCACGTAGTAATGTGGTACCACACTGAAACAGACAATTAAACCTGGTTTCGATGAATATTTTAGAGGATAAAACCGTTTAGGCCTGGGTTAGGTCTGGGTTATGCCCGCATCTGGCTCATGATTTTGCCTACTTCGCATACTTGTTGGACAGGTCCAGTGTTTTTTCGGGTTTGAATCACGTAGTAATGTGGTGCCTGACAGTAACAGTCAATTAAAGCTGGATTCGGTCAGTATTTTAGTCGGTAACACCGGACAGGTCTGGGTTAGGTCTGGCTTATGCCCGCATCTGGCTCACGATTTTACCTTCTTCGCATCCTTGTTGGCCAGATCCTTGGTTTTATCTTGTTTGAATCAGGTAGTAATGTGGTACCACACTGAGACAGACTATTAAACTTGTTTTCGATCAATATTTTAGAGGATAAAACCGGTTAGGTCTGGGTTAGGTCCGGGTTATGCCCGCATCTGGCTCATGATTTTGCCTTCTTCGCATACTCGTTGGCCAGAACCTGGGTTTTTTCGGGTTTGAATCACGTAGTAATGTGGTACCACACTGAAACAGTCAGTTAATCCTGGTTTCGATCAATATTTCAGATGATAAAACCGTTTAGGACTGGGTTAGGTCTGGGTTATGCCCGCATCTGGCTCATGATTTTGCCTACTTCGCATACTTGTTGGACAGGTCCAGTGTTTTTTCGGGTTTGAATCACGTAGTAATGTGGTGCCTGACAGTAACAGTCAATTAAAGCTGGATTCGGTCAGTATTTTAGTCGGTAACACCGGACAGGTCTGGGTTAGGTCTGGCTTATGCCCGCATCTGGCTCACGATTTTACCTTCTTCGCATCCTTGTTGGCCAGATCCTTGGTTTTATCTTGTTTGAATCAGGTAGTAATGTGGTACCACACTGAGACAGACTATTAAACTTGTTTTCGATCAATATTTTAGAGGATAAAACCGGTTAGGTCTGGGTTAGGTCCGGGTTATGCCCGCATCTGGCTCATGATTTTGCCTTCTTCGCATACTCGTTGGCCAGAACCTGGGTTTTTTCGGGTTTGAATCACGTAGTAATGTGGTACCACACTGAAACAGTCAGTTAATCCTGGTTTCGATCAATATTTCAGATGATAAAACCGGTTAGGTCTGGGATAGGTCTGGGTTATGCCCGCATCTGGCTCATGATTTTGCCTTTTCCGCATTCTTGTTTGCCAGCTCCGTGGTTTTCTCTAGTTTGAATCACGTAGTAATGTGGTACCACACTGAAACAGACAATTAAACCTGGTTTCGATCAATATTTTAGAGGATAACACCGGTTAGTTCTGGGTTAGGTCTGGGTTATGCCCGCATCTGGCTCATGATTTTGCCTTCTTCGCAAATTTGTTGGCCAGATCCTGGATCTTTTCGGGTTTGAATCACGTAGTAATGTGGTACCACACTGAAACAGCCAATGAAACCTGGTTTCGATCAATATTTTAGGGGATAACACCGGTTAGGTCTGGGTTAGGTCTGGATTATGCCCCGTCAGGGGCTGTGTCCGGCCAGGTGTCCGGCGCAGTACGGGGCGTAGCGACCCCGAGGTACCTGATGCTAATCACACCGTAAGTCTCCTGTTGGTCGTCGCAACGACCCATTCACAACTCCATTTTTGGTTTTGTGAATGGTACGTGACGGCAGGAGGACCGGGGGCCTTGGCTTAACCGCCTGGGCTGCGAGGATGGTAACTCTATAAATTACCCTGTAATCCCAAGTTATGGTGCGCGGCGATGGGATGCATGGTTGGGAGAGAAGGCCCAATCCCTAGCGACCACCTCCGGGAACACCTGCCGAACCCCCGGAGTATCAGGCTTCCCCAGGCAAGGCGGCTCTGCCTGGGGTGACCTCCATTCCGACCACACTCGTGGGAACGATTATGGCATTGAATCAATTTAATAACGACTGGACTGGCAACATTGATAACGGACTGGCACACGTATCGGCAAACGACAACGGAATGAATGGACCACTTCCTGGTGGGGACAAACCCGCGGTCAGGAGTGTGGAGGTGGTTAATCCTCCGCTGGGGATCCACCTGGAGGGTGTGGCTGATATACTCAGTGCCAGCCCCGCCCCTATTGTCAGCCTGGAGCGGCTGAATGTCGCCGAGTGTCGTAAGACTGGGAGGGAATCACCTCCCCGCAAAAGGCATGATGCCGTGGAGCAGACGTCTAGCCTCGGGGGGACTTTCGCCCTTCAAGACGACGACTCTCAGAATGGCGACGAGTGGGCTCCTCGTCATTCCACCGCCGACGACGCTGACAGCGTCGATTCAAGCGAGGAGGGTTTTGGACCCGGCAAGAGAAAGAGGAAGGGCCCCGGGGCGGGAAGACCCAGGGGAATCTTCGTGGACCCGCGTAAGCTGGGTCCAGGGATGAAGGCCCTGCCGAAGCAGGCGGACCTCCGCAATATAGCGGAGGTTATGAAGACAGACGAGCTCCTGGGCCGGCTCAAGGAGCAATTGGAGTCCGTCGTCCGTGTGGCAGACACTGCTAGCCACCTTAAGACGACGGATAACCGTGGGCTCCGTTTGGCTGCACGGGTGGCGATGGTCAGCGCCGAAGAGCTGCACGGCAGAGCTGACCGCGCCGAGAACCCGAACAGGCCGGCCCGGGAAGTGGTCATTCGCCAGGGCGAGTGGGAGAGGAGGGCGAAGGCCCTCGAGAAGAGGCTGAAGGTGGCTGATTCCACCGCCACCACCCTGTCCGAAACCGTTAGGGTGAAGGACAGGGAGCTGGAGCACCTCAGGCGGGAAGTGGGCCGCCTGAGGTACAAGCAGGAGCAGCGGAGGCTGCTCCGAGTGGGGCAGGAGTTGGCCGGCAAGGCGCCGCCGGACCATGATTTGCCCTGTGTCCCTCGCCCGCGGCGGAAGGATCTCCTTCCGTCTACGTTTGGGGACACAGGCATGGAGGTCGATACGGCGGTCCCTGGATCGTCGACCGCAGATGGGACCGCCTCACCTGAGAAGGAGAACCCCGCGTCCGGAAGCCCTTTAATGGTCGTTATGACCGAGATAGTCAAAAGGGTTTCCGAGATGGCGGGGCACATGTCGGCCGTCGAAAATCGGGTAGAGGCCCGTCTGGAAGCAGTCTGGCGGGCAGTATCCCGCCCGCCGCTGGGAAGGAGTGCATTGGCCCCAACTTCATCAGCGGAGGTGCCCCCGGCTCGACAGAGCTCGTCCAAGGGAGCTAAGTCGGCGGGGATGGTTACCCCGAAAGAGAAGGCGAAGGTGGCGACGGCGACAATACCTAGGGGCGCGTCTGCCTCTATGAAGGCGCTTGCCGCGCCACCGAAACCATCCCCGGGGAATAGGGGAGCTAGCAATGCTCAACATGGCGCATCAGCGAAGGTTGTGACGAAGCCCCACGCCCCGATTCCCAAGGCGCCAAAGAAGGACGCCATGGCAAAGCCCACCCCTGCTTCCACCAGCGAGAGGCAGGGTTCTTGGGCTGAGGTGGTTAGGCGTGGCAGGAAGAAGGGGTGTGGAAAGGGGGCGTCTGCTGTCGCACCAAGGCAGGTAAGACCTCTGCAGCCAATACTGCGGCTGGCAGCAGGATGAAAGACGGTGCCCAGACTGCGGCGGTCAAATTGCCGAGGTTGCCTAAAAAGGCAGCAGTCTCGGTGACCGCCGCCGTTGGACGCGAAGGAGAACTGGGCCCCCTCCTTAACAGGGTGATGCCGGGTATCTGTAAGGATCTCGGGATCACCGGGATGCAGCCCACAAGGGCGGTCACCGGGGCGCTACTGTTAGCGATCCCCGGTGAGAAAGGGAAGGAGAAGGCGACCGCTCTGCGGGCTCGACTTGAGAGGGCGCTCCAGGAGGAGGGTGTTCGGGTGGCTTGCCCCGAAAAACGGGCCGAGTTACGGGTGTCCGGCCTGTCGGAGGCAGCCACCCAGGACGCGGTTAGGGAGGCCCTTGCCACCGCCGGGGGTTGCGGCGCAGCGGAGGTCAACGTTGGTGACCTCCGCCGGGACAACTCGGGCATGTTTACTGCCTGGGCCCGCTGTCCGCTTCGCGCCGCAACCAAGCTCGCGAAGTCCGGCCGACTTACGGTCGGCTTCTTCGAGGCCCGGCTAGCGGTGCTCGCCGCGAGGCCGCTGCAGTGCCACCGCTGTTTGGAGTTCGGCCATGTCCGGCAGCGGTGCACCAGCACTGTTGATCGCAGCGGCCTCTGCTACCGCTGTGGAGGGGCCTCCCACACCGCAAGGGAGTGTACGGCCGCTCCTAAATGCCCCCTTTGTGTGGGCTTGGGGCGGCCAGCGGATCACCGCATCGGTGAGGCGGCGTGCCGTCCCCCCAAGCGGAAGGGGAAGAAGGCGAAAGGGGCGGGTGTGCCCCCATCCACGGTGCCGGCTGGTGTTGAGCCGGCACCGCTGCCCGTCGCGACGGAGGTCCAGGGGGCGACTTGTTCCCAGCCGTCCCCAGCTGTGGTGTCGGGAGTTTCTCCCGCCCCAGCATCTGTCGCGGCCGCGGTGAAAGTGGGGTGTGCATCCGCACCCCCGCCGGTGGCGGAGATGATGGAGGTGGACGTGGACCCTCCGGCAGTGGAACATTGGGATGGCAGTGATCGCCGAGCCCTATCGTGTCCCCAAACACCCATCTTGGGTGGGGGACCTTAACGGTGTCTCAGCGATCACTTGGCAGTACGGGGGCGGCACGTTGCCGTGCTCCGTTGTTGGGAGGGGCCACGGGTTTGTGGTGGTTAAATGGGGGGAACTGGTGGTTGCCGGGTGTTACGCGCCGCCCGCTATGGGCCTCAGCGATTTTGAGGCGTACCTCGACGAGGTGGGGAGATGCATCTCCCCACATCTCGCCAGTGCGGTACTCGTCCTGGGAGATATTAATGCCCTCGCTGCAGCGTGGGGCTGTCCCAGGACGACCGTCAAGGGCGACGCGATGCTCGTATGGGCGGCGGGTCACGGCCTCGTAGTGTTGAATGAAGGGGCCGTGAGCACGTGCGTGCACGCGCGGGGCGAGTCGATCGTCGACATTTCGTTGGCGAGCCCCGCCATAGCGCACCGTGTGTCCGACTGGAGGGTCGCGGAAGAGGTGGCCACGTTAAGCGACCACCTCTATATTACGTTTTCCGTATCCGCGACCCCCGGTGTAAATGGACCCCGCCAACTGGGCAGGGAAGTACACCCGGCGCCACGCTGGTCCGCCAAGAGGCTGGACCCGGACGCCCTAGCGATGGCAGCCTCCGTTGTGGCATGGCAGGAGATGCCACGCCGGACCCTCGGCAATCCTTCTGCCGGGGCGCGTTGGTTCCGCGAGACTATGACATCCTTGTGCGACGTAGTCATGCCGCGGGCCACCGCCCCTAGCCGCGGGGGGTCCGTGTACTGGTGGTCGGGCGAGATCGAAGACTTACGCACTCGGTGCGTTGTCGCCCGACGCCGGTACACCCGCGCAGGGAGACGGCGCGGGGCGACAGAGGCAGAGTTGGTGGGGTTGCGCGGAGAATTTTCCATTGCGCGCAGAACCCTCCGCCGGGCCATCGTGACCGCGAAAGCCCAGTTATGGACGGAGCTCCTCGGCTCTCTGGATGCAAATCCATGGGGTCGCCCGTATCATATGGTCGCCGGGAAGATGCGATCATGGGCGCCCCCGGTCACACAGAGCCTCGACCCCCAGCTGCTCGGGGAAACTATGAGCGTCCTCTTCCCCGTTGGGGGAGAGGCGTATCTGCATCCCCCCGAGCCACAGCCGGATCACCCGCCTTGGTGGTCAGACGAACTGGGGGTCTCCGAGGAGGAGCAGGCCAGGGCCGTCCGGAGAATGGCTGCCAAGAAGACGGCACCAGGACCGGACGGCATACCTGGCAGGGCCTGGGCTATAGCGGTGGGTGCTCTGGGGGCCGGCTTGATACGCGTTTTCGACGCGTGCCTCCGGACCGGCCAGTTCCCCCCCATATGGAAGGCGGCGAGGTTGGTCCTCCTCCACAAGCTAGGGAAGCCCGCGGATTCTCCATCCGCGTTCCGACCCATATGTCTTTTGGACGAGGCTGGAAAGCTCCTCGAGCGGGTTATTGTATCCCGACTCGAGGGGCACCTGTCCCGCGTCGGCCCCAATCTGGCCGACCGCCAGTTCGGCTTTCGCCGGGGCCGCTCCACAGTCGACGCCATAGCGACAGTGCGGACCCTGGCGGAATCGGCAATCTCCCGGGGGGGGGGGGGGCGTTGGCAGTCTCATTAGACATTGCCAACGCCTTCAATACCGTCTCCTGGGGGGCGATAGGTCGGGCACTCCAGTACCACCGGGTGCCCGACTATCTATGCCGACTGATCGGGGATTATCTGCGGGGCAGGGTAGTCCAATATCCGGGTCGGAACGGGATGGAGCAGAGAGCGGTGCACCGCGGGGTTCCACAGGGGTCGGTGCTCGGGCCGCTTCTGTGGAACTTGGCCTATGATGCGGTGCTGCGGGCTGATCTCCCCGTCGACGTGTCGTTGGTATGTTACGCCGACGACACTCTGGTGATAGCCGGCGGGGATACGTGGAGGAGGGCCGTGGCCCTCGCGAAGGAAGGGACGGCACGAGTCGTCGCCGAGGTAGAGCGTCTGGGGTTGCGCGTGGCACCCCAGAAGACCGAGGCCATCTGGCTGTGTAATGTCAGTGGTCGGGGGCTGCCGCGCCAGGCGTCTCTAAGGGTGGGCGGAGCCCAAGTCGGGGTGGGGCGCCGGATGATGTATCTGGGCCTCACCCTCGACAGCTACTGGCGGTTCGGGCATCATTTGGAAGGGTTGGGTCCCCGTATTGAAAGGGCAGCGGCCGCGTTAGGCCGCATAATGCCCAATCTCGGGGGGCCCAACATGGCGGCACGGCGGCTGTATTTGGGAGTCGTCCGGTCCATGGCGCTTTATGGCGCGCCTATATGGGCCGGCGGTCTGATGGCAAATCGGCGGGGTGCATTTGTTCCGCGCCGTTTCACCTGCTGGCGAAAATGGACGCAGAGGTCTATCAAAGCCTCTGCGACCTTCGCCAGCGGGGCGTAGATCCGCACGGCGAGGAGGCCGCCAGGGCCCGAAGCCAGGCGCGGCGACGCGTCTATAGTCGGTGGCTGGTCTGGTTATCGAAGCCAGACAAGCGGGATGATCGCGCCGCCGCGGCGGTCCGCCCAGTGTTTTATGCCTGGGTAGGCCTTAGCTGGGGTACGCCCACCTACCGCCTGACACAGGTACTGACCGGACACGGTTGCTTCGGTCGGTACCTGAATCGGATAGGGCGGGAAGCGACGGCTGCATGCCATCACTGCAGGGGACGGGAGGACACCGCGCAGCACACGCTGCAGTTTTGCCCGGCGTGGGCAGCGCAGCGCGGTGTCCTTATTAGAGCGATTGGAGCTGACCTCTCGCTGCCGGCCGTCATACGTGCGATGGTCGGCAGTGAGCAGGCATGGGCGGCCATGGCCCTGTTTTGTGAGGAGGTCATGGCCGCCAAGGAGGACGCCGAAAGGGCGCGTGAAGAGGTGGGGGACAGGCGGCGACGCCGACCGTAAGGCCCTACACCGCTCCCCGTGGCAGGGGGAGCGCGAAGGGGTCGGTGATGGTGTTTGTGGTGCTAGGTGAGGGACTTTATCACCTCATTCCCCCTCGCACCCAGCCCATCACCGGACCGGGGGCCCGTGGCAGGGGCCCCGTCTAGCGAGGGCGGCAGTGTTAGCCGGCCCCGCAGCCGTGGTCGCGATCGGGTGGGGGCCCGGTCGCGGCTAGTAGCAACGGCACGAGTGGGGGCGACGTCGCGTGTGACCGCGCGGCGTCGCCGGGGGCAATGAGTTTAGTTTGCAACCCATTGGGGGAGGAGGATCACATCTCCTCCCCCGGGAAGGGCCCGTAGTAGGGCGTTGCGCCAACGGGGAGAGTCACGGTAGTATCGCTAGTTTGGTTCCCGTGACTCTCCCCAGATAAAGGGCGCAGGCGGTCACCGTGGTGTTTTAGCCGGTAAGAGTCCGGCACTACCCCGGAGGATTTCACCACGTTAAAAAAAAATAAAAATAAAGGTCTGGGTTATGCTCGCATCTCGCTCATAATTTTGCCTTCTTCGCATACTTGTTGGCCAGATCCTCGGTTTTTTCCTGTTTGAATCACGTAGTAATGTGGTACCACAGCGAAACAGTCAATTAAACCTGGATTCGGTCAGTATTTTAGTTGGTAACACCGGTTAGGTCTGGCTTAGGTCTGGGTTATGCCCGCATCTGACTCATGATTTTGCCTTCTTCGCATACTTGTTGGCCAGATCCTGAGTTTTTTCGGTTTTTAATCACGTAGTAATCTGGTACCACACAGTAGCAATCAATTAAACCTGGATTTGGTCAGTATTTTAGTCGGTAACACCGGTTAGGTCTGGGTTAGGCCTGGGTTATGCCCGCATCTGGCTCATGATTTTGCCTCCTTCGCATACTTGTTGGCCAGATCCTGGGTTTTTTCGGGTTTGAATCACGTAGTAATGTGGAGCCACACAGTAAGAGTCAATTAAACCTGGATTCGGTCAGTATTTTAGTCGGTAACACCGGTTAGGTCTGGGTTAGGTCTGGGTTATGCCCGCATCTGGCTCATGATTTTACCTTCTTCGCATTCTTGTTGCCCAGATCCTTGGTTTTCTCTGGTTTGAATCACGGAGTAATGGGGTACCACACTGAAACAGTCGATTAAACCTGGTTTCGATCCACATTTTAGAGGATAACAACGGTTAGGTCTGGGTTATGCCCGCATCTGGCGCATGATTTTGCCTTCTTCGCATACTTGTTGGCCAGATTCTGGATTTTTTCGGATTTGAATCACGTAGTAATGTGGTACCACACAGTAACAGTCAATTAAACCTGGATTCGGTCAGTATTTTAGTCGGTAACACCGGTTAGGTCTGGGTTAGGTCTGGGTTATGCCCGTATCTGCCTCATGATTTTGCCTTTTCCGCATTCTTGTTTGTCAGATCCTTGGTTTTCTCAGGTTTGAATCACGTAGTAATGGGGTACCACACTGAAACAGACAATTAAACCTGGTTGCGATGAATACTTTAGAGGATAAAACCGGTTAGGTCTGGGTTAGGCCTGGGTTATGCCCGCATCTGGCTCATGATTTTGCCTTCTTCGCAAACATGTTGGCCAGATCCTGGGTTTTTTAGGGTTTGAATCACGTAGTAATGTGGTTCCACACTTAGACAGTCCATTAAACCTGGTTTCGGTCAGTATTTTAGTCGGTAACACCGGTTAGGTCTGGGTTAGGTCTGGATTATGCCCCCACGCACCCGTTTGGTTGTCCAGGCGGCAGGGGAGGTGAACCCCTACGTGGCGCGTCCCCAGGTGGCGGATAGGGGAAGCCGCTGGGATGGGATGCGGGGATGGGGTCATCAACATGAGAGTGCTGGTGACCGCATCCGCGCATGGCATCTCGGAGGTCGGAGCGGTAGCTCCCGCGGACCAAACACCCGTATGAATGTGTTGTGTGTGTGAATGGGCTGCGGCCGGTGACTCGTGGATATTCCCGTCAGACTAACCAAGGGGGGAGTAGTAGCCCCCCTCCGGGGTTGGTGAGTGATGTTAGTACCTGACCTCTGCGGGAGTAATATGGGGTAAGTGTAAGTCCTGAAACTATGGCATAAGTCCCCGTGAAACCGCATGTTAAACGTGGAAGAACCGCTCACTCACCAACTGACTGGAGCCTATGGCGGGGTTGAAGCGAACTCATCGGGCGCGGGTGTGGAGGATTATGCGGTCAATATTTCCTCATACCCGGAGCGTCGTAGGGTAAATCGGCGCACCGTCTAGCCTGAGGTTTGAGTTTGACGTCGGCTCGGATCCGGCGTCGCTCACACGATAGGGGTGACGTAAAACCTTTAGCATCAATTATGGCGCGGGCCTATCCCGTAATATTTTTCTGTAGAGTCACTTTGGTGTCGATAGGGTTGACCACCCGACAAGCTGCTTCTCAGCTTCGGCATCCTTCATTAGGTTTTTCTTTACCCGGGGATAGTACCCCCACTGCGGTGGGGGTCCCATGATGGGCGAACCGGAGGAAATCGATCACTGTAGTTATGGCATCAATAAAAATTAAAACAACCATGGGTACGGAGGGAGGCAGCGCGGGATCGCGTCTCGCGGCCGCTGCTGCCTCGCAGCGTGTGGAGAGGAGTGAAGGGGCTCGTGGGGCAGCTTCTAGGGGGAAGCGTCAGGCGGACCCGGAAGAGCCGGGTAGTGCTAGCTCGGCGGCTTCTTCGGAGGAGTGGCGCGTGGTAAGGGAAGGGCAGAGGAAGAAGAGAAAGCGGGACGTGTTGGGCGAAAAAATTCGCGCTGAGATGGGGAAGAAGGAGGGCGAGGCTCTTTATACGGAGATCCTCGATGAGGCGGAGAAGGTGGTCGAGGTGGCGGAGAAGTCGGCCAACTTGAAGGGGACGTCGGTGAGGGACCTCAAGTTTGCGGCGGAATTCATCCGGGTAGCTGCAACCGAACTGCAGAGTAGGATGACGGTCGCTTCCACCCGCAGGACACGGGAGCGACAGCTCGAAGCGGAGCTGCGGGAGGCGCGGCGAGAGCTGGACGCCCTTAGGGGTCGGGGAGCGGGCAATCTCCCCGAACCGGTAGTAATGCCGGAAGCGGTGGCCGCTCTCGCTTCGACCAGCCTTGCTGCGGAGGACACCCTGATGGCGCATCCGGGACAGGAGGCTTCCTCGCCCACAGCAAGGATTACGGGGAGGGGTGATGTGGTGGTGGTGATGGCAAAGGGGGGAGAGGGTGTTGGAGCTCCTCCATCTTTGTCACCAGTGACTCCCTCCCCAGGAGATGTTGAGGCCCTTGTAAGGGGCGTAGAGGCGGCGTTGGAGGGACGGTTCCGAGCGATGCGGGAGGAGATTATTCGCTCCCTCGCTCGCCCGGCCGCCTCATCCGCTGCTCTGGTGCGGTCGCGGGTCGGTAGGCCGAAGGACCCGGCGCGCATGTTGACAGCTGCGCCCCAAGCAGGGCAGGAGACGGCAGCGCAACCCCGGGTGGAGGGGGAAATAACGGCCACCAACAGGAGGACGAGGAAGAAACGGGAGCAGAGGGCTAGGCGGAAACTAAGGCTGGCGGCCAACCATCCAGCCACGTCCTCCTCCGTTGCGGGTGTGGGGGGGAAAGGAGCCCAGAGACGTCCCCAGTCCCGGGCAGCCATCCTCCCATCATCTGCCTCCCTAACCTTGCCGGCGGCTACGGTTCCGGCGGGGAGGGCGGCCGGGCAGTCGTAGGCGGAGGCGGTGAAGCGTGGACGCGCCAGTCAAAAGCCCGCCCAGCCCGCCGCGAAAGCTGCCCAGGTCCGACCGATACACGTCCGGGACAAACCCCCTGTGAAGCAGCCAGGCAATAGTGGTCCTCCTCCCCAACCTGTGCGGGAGGCAAAAGCACTTCCGATGGCCGGCCGTCCGCCAAAAACGGCGGCTGTTGCCATCGATGCCGAGGAGGGCTCGCCTGCCACATTGGCCGAGGCGATGTCGAGGGCGCGGGCGAGTATCAAGCTCGCGGACCTTGGCATCGCTGAGGTCAAGATGAAACGGGCAATTACGGGGGGGCTGTTGCTCGAGATCCCCGGACCAGAGGGGGAGGCTAAGGCGGATGCCTTGGCCGCTAAGTTGAAGGAGGCCATGACCGGGATGGCGGTCAAGGTGGCCCGCCCGGTGAAACGGACCGAGTTGCGGGTGAGCGGCCTAGATGATGCCGCCACCCCAGCGGAAGTCCGCGTAGCCATTGCGGCCTTGGGTGGGTGCCCAGAGGTGGGGGTGCAGGTAGGCGAGGTACGCCGGACCCCCACATCTCTGGGCACTATCTGGGTTAGGTGCCCCATCACAGCCGCCGTCAAAATTGCTGCGGCCGGCAGGGTTAAGGTGGGATGGACCTCCGCTAAGGTGGAGGTCCTTGCGCCGCGTCCCCTGCAGTGTTACCGCTGCCTTGAAACGGGTCACGGCAGTGGTGCACCGCGACGGTGGATCGGAGTGGCCGCTGCTACAAATGCGGCTCCTCCGACCACCGTGCCAAGCAGTGTGGAGCGGCGTCTCCGGTATGTCCACTGTGCGTGGATATACCGGGAAGACCCACGGGGCATCGACTGGGTGGGCCTGGGTGTGCACCCCCACCCAGGCGGAACCGTGTAGGACGGGCCACGGGGCGGAAACTCCCCGGCGGTAAGGTGGGAGACGGCGTTAATGTGCCTCCCGCTCCCACAGTTAAGGAGTTGGGACTGGGGGCTATGCCCCCAGCAGTCGAGCAAGGGGAGGTAGTAGTTACTCCCCCAGCAATGGAGGTGGATGAAGCTGCCGGGGGGGATGGGCTCCTCCCGGCGGCGGAGTCTAAGGGGGAGGTCACCTCTCCGTCAGTGGGTAATGGCCTGGAGGAGGTCGTGAAGGCCTAGAGTTCACCCTCCTCCAGGCCAATTTGGCGAGGGCTCGCAGGGCACAGGACATGTTTGTTCACGCCCTGCGGGCCCAAAGGGTTGGCCTGGCCATCGCCGCCGAGCCATACATGGTTCCCGACCAGCCCAATTGGGTCGGGAGCCTGTGCGGACTGGTAGCGATGGTCTGGGCGTGGCCGCCAGACTCCCCTCCCGTTACCATCCTGCATCGGGGGAGGGGGTTTCTGGCGGTCCAATGGGGGACAATCGCGGTGGTGGGCTGCTACGTGTCGCCCAACTGCGACCTCGCCACATATGCGGCATATCTGGACGGGGTGGGTTGTTGTATCAGGAGATGCCTACCCCGTCCGATACTGGTCCTGGGGGATTTCAATGCTCATGCAGCTGCATGGGGCAACCCCAGGACCAACCGCCGTGGCGAGGCGCTATTGGGGTGGGCGGCTGAGCACGACCTCCGGCTGGTGAATCGGGGCTCCGAAGCCACTTTCGTAGGGCCGCAGGGAACGTCCGTCATCGATTTGACGTGGGCAACCCCTGCGGCCCTGCGACTCGTGTCGGGGTGGCGAGTGGCCGTAGAGGTGGCCACACTTAGTGACCACCTCTACATCACCATGTCGGTGAAGGCCATCCCGGCACGAAGGGAGCCCCTGGGCCGGAGGCGTGTGGCGGATGCCGTGGCCCAACCGCGATGGTCCCTCAAGAGGGTGAGTTGGGAGATGGCAGAGGCAGCCGCAACGGTGGCAGCCTGGCCCCAGCCAGAGGATGGACCCGTCAACGACGTCGAGCAAGAGACCGAGTGGTTTCGGGGCACATTCAAGGAGGTGTGCGATGCCTCCATGCCCCGGACCAGGCCTCCCAGAAGACAGGGCGCGGCGTATTGGTGGTCGCCGCACATCGAGCAGTGCAACGCTCGTTGTGCGCGCGCCCGCCGTAGATACACTCGCGCCCGACGGTCACGTCGTCGACGCCCGACCGCGGAGAAGATGGCGCGCATATACGAGGAGTTCGCCAGGGAGCGGCGGATCCTCCAGCGCGCCATCCGAGACGCCAAGGCACAGGCATGGAAGGACCTCCTCGGGGAGCTGAACAGAGATCCGTGGGGGCGCCCGTATAAGCTTGTAATGGACAAGCTTTGTCCTTGGGCGCCCCCGCTGACAGAGACTCTCGACCTCCAGTTTTTAGAGGAGGTGGTATCAACCATGTTCCCGGGGTCGGGGTACCACCTCCCCGAGAACCCTGGGACCCTTCCATCTGGTCCCAGGAACTGGAGGTCACTCCCGAGGAGATGGGCCGGGTCGTTCGTCGGATGGGGTCACGGAGGGTTGCTCCGGGTCCCGACGGCGTGCCCGGCCAGGTGTTGGCCTGTGCTCTTGGCGCCTTGAGCCCGCGGTTCGGGAGGCTGCTCAGCGGTTGCCTCCGCCGGGGGGTATTTCCCTCACCCTGGAAGGCGGCGCGGCTGGTTCTTCTCCAGAAGGCGAGAAGGCCCGCAAGTACGCCCTCCGCGTACCGGCCGGTGTGTTTGTTGGATGAGGCGGGCAAGCTCTTTGAGCGCATAGTGGCAGCCCGCCTCTCCAACCACCTGTCCACAGTAGGACCCGACTTGGCCCCCTGCCAATTCGGCTTTAGAGAGGGACGCTCCACGCTCGATGCCGTCCAGCTGGTCCGGTCCCTCTCTCAGGGGGCCACCTCCCAGGGTAGGGTGGTTCTGGCGATATCGATAGATATCGTCAATGCGTTTAACACCCTACCCCGGGAGACGATTATGGGGGCGCTAGACTTTCATCGTGTGCCCCCATACCTGAAGAGGATAGTCGGGTCCTACCTTAGCGACAGGTGGATCAGTTGCACCGGCCGGGATGGAGTACACATGCGGAGGGGAGTCGTACGCGGTGTTCCGCAGGGGTCGGTTCTAGGGCCCCTGCTATGGAACATCGGGTACGACTCGGTACTGCGAGCCCCTCTGCCCGCTGACGTGGCGCTGGCGTGTTATGCCGATGACACGCTGGTGCTCGTCAGCGGGTCAGACTGGAGAGGGACAGCGCGCGCCGCGGAGGTGGCGGTGGACACCGTCGTCGCCGAAATTCGCAGGCTGGGCCTAGAAGTGGCACCCCAGAAAACGGAGGCCATGTATTTTGAAAAACTTGGCCCCCGTCGGGTGCCGCCGGCCGGCCTGCGGATACGAGTTAGGACAGCCTACGTTGAGGTGAAGGCCCATATGAAATACCTGAGCCTGATCCTCGACAGCCGGTGGCGCTTCGTCGAGCATTTCGACCGCTTGGCCCCCCGTGTGGAGAAGGCGGCTGCCGCGTTAGGCCGCCTTCTTCCAAATATTGGGGGGCCTGATGTTGGAGTCCGCCGCCTCTATGTGGAGGTGGTGCGTTCAATTGCCCTCTACGGGGCCCCAATCTGGGCCCCACAACTGGATGCCAGCCGGCGCAGCATCTCCGTGCTGCGCCGCGTCAACCGTCGGCTGGCAATCCGGGTTGTTAGAGGGTATCGCACCATCTCCCACGAGGCGGCGACTACCCTGGCGTGCCTCCCGCCCCTGGAGCTCCTAGCCTGGAGGAACCAATTGGTTTTCCGGCATTCCAGGGAGCTTCAGGAGGCTGGGAGGCCGCCAGAGGAGAGGAGGCAAGCGGTCGAAGCGACGAGGCGCCATGCCCAACGGATCGTTTTGTTTATGTGGTTCCACCAACTCATTCAGTCTGGTGGAGCCACACAACGGTCCGTTGGTGCAGTCCTGCCACATTGGCAACAGTGGCAGGACAAACCGGGTAGGCTGTCCTACAGGATGACACAGGTGCTCACCGGGCATGGTTGCTTTGGTGAGTACCTGTGTCGAATCGGGAAGGAGGCGACGGCGGTGTGCCACCACTGTGGGGACACTCAGGACACGGCGCAGCACACGCTGGCAGCCTGCCCAGCGTGGGCAGATGAGCGCCGTGTCCTGCAACAGGAAGTAGGGAGGAACCTCTCGCTGGCCACAGTAGTTGGCAAGATGGTGGCCAGCGAGAGGACATGGCAAGTGGTGGCCTCCTTCTGTGAGGTAGTCATGTGGGGGCTGCAGGTGCTGGGCGCTAGGGGCCCGAGCACCGAAAGCAGTCCCGGGGCCGCGGGCGTCGGGTGACCTGGCGTCTGCGGCGGAGAAATCATGGGGGGAGGGACACGTTGTCGTTCCCCCCGGGATGAGCCACGACAGGCAAGGCGCGGCGGGGGACTCCGTGATGTCTCACTAGAGTTCCCGGTCCCCCGCCGCTGCGCCCGAGAACGGTCACCGTGGGGTTTTAGCCGGTAGGAGTCCGGCACTACCCCGAGGCCCTCCCCTGCTTAAGGGCCTCGGGGTGTCCATGAGGATTTCCCCACGTAAAAAAAAAAAAAAAAAAAAAAAAAAGGTCTGGGTTATGCCCGTATCTGCCTCATGATTTTGCCTTTTCCGCATTCTTGTTTGCCAGATCCTTGGTTTTCTCTGGTATGAATCACGTAGTAATGGGGTACCACACTGAAACAGACAATTAAACCTGGTGTCGATGAATATTTTAGAGGATAAAACCGGTTAGGTCTGGGTTAGGCCTGGGTTATGCCCGCATCTGGCTCATGATTTTGCCTTCTTCGCAAACATGTTGGCCAGATCCTTGGTTTTCTCTGGTTTGAATCACGTAGTAATGTGGTACCACACTGAAACAGGCCATTAAGCTTGGTTTCGATGAATATTTTAGAGGATAACACCGGTTAGGTCTGGGTTAGGTCTGGGTTATGCCCGCATCTCGCTCATGATATTGCCTTTTCCGCATTCTTGTTTGCCAGATCAATGGTTATCTCTGGTTTGAACCACGTAGTAATGGGGTACCACACTGAAACAGACAATTAAACCTGGATTCGATGAATATTTTAGAGGATAAAACCGGTTAGGTCTGGGTTAGGCCTGGGTTATGCCCGCATCTGGCTCATGATTTTGCCTTTTCCGCATACTTGTTGGCTAGATCCTCGGTATTCTCTGGTTTGAATCAGGTAATAATGTGGTACCACATTGAAGAAGTCAATTAAACCTGGTTTCGATCAATATTTTAGAAGATAACACCGGTTAGGTCTGGGTTAGGTCTGGGTTATGCCCGCATCTCGCTCATGATTTTGCCTTTTCCGCATTCTTGTTTGCCAGATCAATGGTTATCTCTGGTTTGAACCACGTAGTAATGGGGTACCACACGGAAACAGACAATTAAACCTGGATTCGATGAATATTTTAGAGGATAAAACCGGTTAGGTCTGGGTTAGGCCTGGGTTATGCCCGCATCTGGCTCATGATTTTGCCTTCTTCGCATACTCGTTGGCCAGATTCTGGGTTTTTTCGGGTTTGAATCACGTAGTAATGTGGTACCACGCAGTAACAGTCAATTAAACCAGGATTCGGTCAGTATTTGAGTCGGTAACACCGGCTAGGACTGGGTTAGGCCTGGGTTATGCCCGCATCTGGCTCATGATTTTGCCTTCTTCGCATACTCGTTGGCCAGATCCTGGGTTTCTCCGGATTTGAATCTCGTAGTAATGTGGTACCACACAGTAACAGTCAATTAAACCAGGATTCGGTCAGTATTTTAGTCGGTAACACCGGTTAGGTCTGGGTTAGGTCTGTGTTATGCCCGCATCTGCCTCACGATTTTGCCTATTCCGCATTCTTGTTGGCCAGATCCTTGGTTTTCTCTGGTTTGAATCACGTAGTAATGTGGTACCACACTGAAACAGTCCATTAAACTTGGTTTCGATCAATATTTTAGAGGATAACACCGGTTACGTCTGGGTAGGTCTGGGTTATGCACGCATCTGGCTCATGATTTTGCCTTCTGCGCATACTTGTTGGCCAGATCCTGGGTTTTTTGGGGTTTGAATCACGTGGTATGTGGTACCACATTGAAACAGTCAATTAAACCTGGTTTCGATCAATATTTTAGAGGATAAAACCGGTTAGCTCTGGGTTAGGTTTGGGTTAGATCCACATCTGGCTCATGATTTTGACTTTTCCGCATTCCTGTTGACCAGAACCTTGGTTTTATCTTGTTTGGATCAGGTACTAATGTGGTACCACACTGAAACAGACAATTAAACTTGTTTTCGATCAATATTTTAGAGGATGAATCCGGTTAGGTCTGGGTTAGGTCCGGGTTGTGCCCGCATCTCGCTCATGATTTTGCCTTCTTCGCATACTTGTAGGCCATATCCTGGGTTTTTTCGGGTTGAATCACGTAGTAATGTGGTACCACATTGAAACAGTCAATGAAACCTGGTTTCGATCAATATTTTAGAGGATAACACCGGTTAGGTCTGGGTTAGGTCTGGGTTGTGCCCGCATCTCGCTCATGATTTTGCCTTCTTCGCATACTTGTAGGCCATATCCTGGGTTTTTTCCTGTTTGAATCACGTAGTAATGTGGTACCACAGCGAAACAGGCAATTAAACCTGGTTTCGATCAATATTTCAGAGGATAAAACCGGTTAGGTATGGATTAGGTCTAGGTTTTGCCCGCATCCGGCTCATGATTATGCCCATTCCGCATACTTGTTGGCCATATCGTTGGTTTTATCTGTTTTGAATCACGTAGTAATGTGGTACCACAGCGCAACAGTCAATTAAACCTGGTTTCGATCAATATTTTAGAGGATAACACCGGTTAGGTCTGGGTTAGGTCTGGGATATGCCCGCATCTGGCTCATGATTTTGCCTTCTGCGCATACTTGTTGGCCAGATCCTGGGTTTTTTCGGGTTTGAATCACGTAGTAATGTGGTACCACATTGAAACAGTCAATGAAACCTGGTTTCGATCAATATCATAGAGGATAACACCGGTTAGGTCTGGGTTAGGTCTGGGTTGTGCCCGCATCTGGCTCATGATTTTGCGTTCTGCGCATACTTGTTGGCCAGATCCTGGGTTTTTTCGGGTTTGAATCACGTAATAATGTGGTACCACATTGAAACAGTCAATTAAACCTGGTTTCGATCAATATTTTAGAAGATAATACCGGTTAGGTCTAGGTTAGGCCTGGGTTATGCCCGCATCTCGCTCATGATTTTGCCTTTTTCATGTACTTGTTGGCCAGATCCTGGGTTTTTTCCTGTTTGAATCACGTAGTAATGTGGTACCACAGCGAAACAGTCAACTAAACCTGGTTCGATCAATATTTTACAAGGTAACACCGGTTAGATCTGGGTTAGGTCTAGGTTATTTCCGCAACTGGGTCATGATTTTGCCTAATTCGCATAATTGTTGGCCAGATCCTGGGTTTTTTCGGGTTTGAATCACGTAGTAATGTGGTACCACACTGAAACAGACAATTAAAACTGGTTTCGATCAATATATTAGAGGATAAAACCGGT
Organism: Colletes latitarsis; assembly: GCF_051014445.1. Classification (NCBI taxonomy): domain Eukaryota; kingdom Metazoa; phylum Arthropoda; class Insecta; order Hymenoptera; family Colletidae; genus Colletes; species Colletes latitarsis. Next base: position 2,288,169 of record NC_135139.1, on the reverse strand, counting down.
TAGGTCTGGGTTAGGTCTGCGTTATGCCCGCATCTGGCTCATGATTTTGCCTTCTTCGCATACTTGTTGGCCAGATCCTTGGTTTTCTCTGGTTTGAATCACGTAGTAATGTGGTACCACACTGAAACAGACAATTAAACCTGGTTTCGATGAATATTTTAGAGGACAACACCGGTTAGATCTGGGTTAGGTCTGGATTATGCCCGCATCTCGCTCATGATTTTGCCTTCCTCGCATACTTGTTGGCCAGATCCTGGGTTTTTTCCTGTTTGAATCACGTAGTAATATGGTACCACAGCGAAACAATCAACTAAACCTGGTTCGATCAATATTTTACTGAGTAACACCGGTTAGATCTGGGTTAGGTATGGGTTATGCCCGCATCTGGCTCATGATTTTGCCTTTTCCGCATACTTGTTGGCCAGATCCTTGGTTTTCTCTGGCTTGAATTACGTAGTAATGTGGTACCACACTGGAACAGTCAATTAAACCAGGATTCGGTCAGTATTTGAGTCGGTAACACCGGCTAGGACTGGGTTAGGTCTGGGTTATGCCCGCATCTGGCTCATGATTTTGCCTTTTCCGCATACTTGTTGGCTAGATCCTCGGTATTCTCTGGTTTGAATCAGGTAATAATGTGGTACCACATTGAAGAAGTCAATTAAACCTGGTTTCGATCAATATTTTAGAAGATAATACCGGTTAGGTCCAGGTTTGGCCTGGGTTATGTCCGCATCTCGCTCATGATTTTGCCTTTTTCATGTACTTGTTGGCCAGATCTTGTGTTTTTTCGGGTTTGAATCATATAGTAATGTGGTACCACAGCGAAACAGGCAATTAAACCTGGTTTCGATCAATATTTTAGAGGATAAAACCGGTTAGGTCTGGGTTAGGTCTAGGTTATTCCCGCATCTGACTCATGATTTTACCTTCTTCACATTCTTGTTGGCCAGATCCTGGGTTTTTTCCTGTTTGAATCACGTAGTATTGTGGTACCACACTGAAACAGACAATTAAACCTGGTTTCGATCAATATTTTCGAGGATAACACCGGTTAGGTCTGGGTTAGGTCTGGGTTATGCCCGCATCAGGCTTATGATTTTGCCTTTTCCGCATACTTGTTGGCCAGATGCTTGGTTTTCTCTGGTTTGAATTACGTAGTAATGTGGTACCACACTGGAACAGTCCATTAAACTTGGTTTCGATCAATATTTTAGAGGATAACACCGGTTAGGTCTGGGTTAGGTCTGGGTTATGCCCGCATCTGGCTCATGATTTTGCCTTTTCCGCATACTTGTTGGCCAGATCCTTGGTTTTCTCTGGTTTGAATTACGTAGTAATGTGGTACCACACTGGAACAGTCCATTAAACCTGGTTTCGATCAGTATTTTCGAGGATAACACCGGTTTGGTCTGGGTTAGGTCTGGGTTATGCCCGCATCTGGCTCATGATTTTGCCTTTTCCGCATACTTGTTGGCCAGATCCTTGGTTTTCTCTGGTTTGAATTACGTAGTAATGTGGTACCACACTGGAACAGTCCATTAAACCTGGTTTCGATCAATATTTTCGAGGATAACACCGGTTAGATCTGGGTTAGGTCTGGGTTATGCCCGCATCAGGCTCATGATTTTGCCTTTTCCGCATACTTGTTGGCCAGATCCTTAATTTCTCTGGTTTGAATCACGTAGTAAAGTGGTACCACAGCGAAACAGTCAATTATACCTGGTTTCGACCCACATTTTAGGGGATAACACCGGTTAGGTCTGGGTTAGGTCTGGGTTAGGTCTGGGTTATGCCCGCAACTGGCTCATGATATTGCCTTCTTCGAATACTTGTTGGCCAGATCCTGGATTTTTTCGGGTTTGAATCACGTAGTATTGTGGTACCACACTGAAACAGACAATTAAACCTGGTTTCGATCAATATTTTAGAGGATAACACCGGTTAGGTCTGGGTTAGGTCTGGGTTATGCCCGCATCTGGCTCATGATTTTGCCTTCTTCGCAACCTTGTTGGTCAGATCCTGGGTTTTTTAGGGTTCGAGTCACGTAGTAATGAGGTACCACACTGAAACAGGCCATTAAACTTGGTTTCGATGCATATTTTAGAGGATAACACCGGTTAGGTCTGGGTTAGGTCCGGGTTATGCCAGCATCTGGCTCATGATTTTGCCTTCTTCGCAACCTTGTTGGTCAGATCCTGGGTTCTTTCGGGTTTGAATCACGCAGTAATGTGGTACCACATTGAAACAGTCAATTAAACCTGGTTTCGATCAATATATTAGAGGAAAACACCGGTTAGGTCTGGGTTAGGTCACGGGTTATGCCCGCGTCTGGCTCACGACTTTGCCAATTCCGCATACTTGTTGGACAGATCCTGGGTTTTTTCGGGTTTGAATCACGTAGTAATGTGGTACCACAGCGAAACAGTCCATTAAACTTGGTTTCGATCAATATTTTAGAAGATAATACCGGTTAGGTCTAGGTTAGGCCTGGGTTATGCCCGCATCTCGCTCATGATTTTGCCTTTTTCATGTACTTGTTGGCCAGATCTTGTGTTTTTTCGGGTTTGAATCATATAGTAATGTGGTACCACAGCGAAACAGGCAATTAAACCTGGTTTCTATCAATATATTAGAGGATAACACCGGTTAGGTCTGGGTTAGGTCACGGGTTATGCCCGCGTCAGGCTCACGACTTTGCCAATTCCGCATTCATGCTGGCCAGATCCTTGGTTTTCTCTGGTTTGAATCACGTAGTAATTTGGTACCACACTGAAACAGTCCATTAAACTTGGTTTCGATCAATATTTTAGAGGATTACACCGGTTAGGACTGGGTTAGGTCTGGGTTATGCCCGCATCTGGCCCATGATTTTAGCTTCTTCACATACTTGTTGGACAGATCCTGGGTTTTTTCGGGTTTGAATCACGTAGTAATGTGGTACCACACTGAAACAGTCAATTAAACCTGGTTTCGATCAATATTTCAGATGATAAAACCGGTTAAGTCTGGGATAGTTCTGGGTTATGCCCGCATCTAGCTCATGATTTTGCCTTTTCCGCATTCTTGTTGGCCAGATCCTGGATTTTTTCGGGTTTGAATCACGTAGTATTGTGGTACCACATTGAAACAGACAATTAAACCTGGTTTCGATCAATATTTTAGAGGATAACACCGGTTAGGTCTGGGTTAGGTCTGGGTTATGCCCGCATCAGGCTCATGCTTTTGGCTTTTCCGCATACTTGTTGGCCAGATCCTTAATTTCTCTGGTTTGAATCACGTAGTATTGTGGTACCAACTGAAACAGACAATTAAACCTGGTTTCGATCAATATTTTAGAGGATAACACCGGCTAGGTCTGGGTTAGGTCTGGGTTATGCCCGCAACTGGCTCATGATTTTGCCTTCTTCGAATACTTGTTGGCCAGATCCTTGGTTTTCTCTGGTTTGAATCACGTAGTAATGTGGTACCACGGCGAGACAGGCCATTAAACTTGGTTTCGATGCATATTTTAGAGGATAACACCGGTTAGGTCTGGGTTAGGTCCGGGTTATGCCCGCATCTGGCTCATGATTTTGCCTTCTTCGCATACTTGTTGGCCAGATCCTGGGTTTTTTCGGGTTTGAATCACGTAGTAATGTGGTACCACATTGAAACAGTCAATGAAACCTGGTTTCGATCAATATCATAGAGGATAACACCGGTTAGGTCTGGGTTAGGTCTGGGTTGTGCCCGCATCTGGCTCATGATTTTGCGTTCTGCGCATACTTGTTGGCCAGATCCTGGGTTTTTTCGGGTTTGAATCACGTAATAATGTGGTACCACATTGAAACAGTCAATTAAACCTGGTTTCGATCAATATTTTAGAAGATAATACCGGTTAGGTCTAGGTTAGGCCTGGGTTATGCCCGCATCTCGCTCATGATTTTGCCTTTTTCATGTACTTGTTGGCCAGATCCTGGGTTTTTTCCTGTTTGAATCACGTAGTAATGTGGTACCACAGCGAAACAGTCAACTAAACCTGGTTCGATCAATATTTTACAAGGTAACACCGGTTAGATCTGGGTTAGGTCTAGGTTATTTCCGCAACTGGGTCATGATTTTGCCTAATTCGCATAATTGTTGGCCAGATCCTGGGTTTTTTCGGGTTTGAATCACGTAGTAATGTGGTACCACACTGAAACAGACAATTAAAACTGGTTTCGATCAATATATTAGAGGATAAAACCGGTTAGGTCTGGGTTAGGTCTGCGTTATGCCCGCATCTGGCTCATGATTTTGCCTTCTTCGCATACTTGTTGGCCAGATCCTTGGTTTTCTCTGGTTTGAATCACGTAGTAATGTGGTACCACACTGAAACAGACAATTAAACCTGGTTTCGATGAATATTTTAGAGGATAACACCGGTTAGGTCTGGGTTAGGTATGGGTTATGCCCGCATCTGGCTCATGACTTTGCCTTTTCCGCAAACTTGTAGGCCAGATCCTTGGTTTTCTCTGGTTTGAATCACGTAGTAATGTGGTACCACACTGAAACAGTCAATTAAACCTGGTTTCGATCAATATTTTAGAGGACAACACCGGTTAGATCTGGGTTAGGTCTGGATTATGCCCGCATCTCGCTCATGATTTTGCCTTCCTCGCATACTTGTTGGCCAGATCCTGGGTTTTTTCCTGTTTGAATCACGTAGTAATATGGTACCACAGCGAAACAATCAACTAAACCTGGTTCGATCAATATTTTACTGAGTAACACCGGTTAGATCTGGGTTAGGTATGGGTTATGCCCGCATCTGGCTCATGATTTTGCCTTTTCCGCATACTTGTTGGCCAGATCCTTGGTTTTCTCTGGCTTGAATTACGTAGTAATGTGGTACCACACTGGAACAGTCAATTAAACCAGGATTCGGTCAGTATTTGAGTCGGTAACACCGGCTAGGACTGGGTTAGGTCTGGGTTATGCCCGCATCTGGCTCATGATTTTGCCTTTTCCGCATACTTTTTGGCTAGATCCTCGGTATTCTCTGGTTTGAATCAGGTAATAATGTGGTACCACATTGAAGAAGTCAATTAAACCTGGTTTCGATCAATATTTTAGAAGATAATACCGGTTAGGTCCAGGTTTGGCCTGGGTTATGTCCGCATCTCGCTCATGATTTTGCCTTTTTCATGTACTTGTTGGCCAGATCTTGTGTTTTTTCGGGTTTGAATCATATAGTAATGTGGTACCACAGCGAAACAGGCAATTAAACCTGGTTTCGATCAATATTTTAGAGGATAAAACCGGTTAGGTCTGGGTTAGGTCTAGGTTATTCCCGCATCTGACTCATGATTTTACCTTCTTCACATTCTTGTTGGCCAGATCCTGGGTTTTTTCCTGTTTGAATCACGTAGTATTGTGGTACCACACTGAAACAGACAATTAAACCTGGTTTCGATCAATATTTTCGAGGATAACACCGGTTAGGTCTGGGTTAGGTCTGGGTTATGCCCGCATCAGGCTTATGATTTTGCCTTTTCCGCATACTTGTTGGCCAGATGCTTGGTTTTCTCTGGTTTGAATTACGTAGTAATGTGGTACCACACTGGAACAGTCCATTAAACTTGGTTTCGATCAATATTTTAGAGGATAACACCGGTTAGGTCTGGGTTAGGTCTGGGTTATGCCCGCATCTGGCTCATGATTTTGCCTTTTCCGCATACTTGTTGGCCAGATCCTTGGTTTTCTCTGGTTTGAATTACGTAGTAATGTGGTACCACACTGGAACAGTCCATTAAACCTGGTTTCGATCAGTATTTTCGAGGATAACACCGGTTTGGTCTGGGTTAGGTCTGGGTTATGCCCGCATCTGGCTCATGATTTTGCCTTTTCCGCATACTTGTTGGCCAGATCCTTGGTTTTCTCTGGTTTGAATTACGTAGTAATGTGGTACCACACTGGAACAGTCCATTAAACCTGGTTTCGATCAATATTTTCGAGGATAACACCGGTTAGATCTGGGTTAGGTCTGGGTTATGCCCGCATCAGGCTCATGATTTTGCCTTTTCCGCATACTTGTTGGCCAGATCCTTAATTTCTCTGGTTTGAATCACGTAGTAAAGTGGTACCACAGCGAAACAGTCAATTATACCTGGCTTCGACCCACATTTTAGGGGATAACACCGGTTAGGTCTGGGTTAGGTCTGGGTTAGGTCTGGGTTATGCCCGCAACTGGCTCATGATATTGCCTTCTTCGAATACCTGTTGGCCAGATCCTTGGTTTTCTCTGGTTTGAATCACGTAGTAATGTGGTACCACGGCGAAACAGGCCATTAAACTTGGTTTCGATGCATATTTTAGAGGATAACACCGGTTAGGTCTGGGTTAGGTCCGGGTTATGCCAGCATCTGGCTCATGATTTTGCCTTCTTCGCATACTTGTTGGCCAGATCCTGGGTTTTTTCGGGTTTGAATCACGTAGTAATGTCGTACCACACTGAAACAGTCAATTAAACCTGGTTTCGATCAATATTTCAGACGATAAAACCGGTTAAGTCTGGGATAGTTCTGGGTTATGCCCGCATCTAGCTCATGATTTTGCCTTTTCCGCATTCTTGTTGGCCAGATCCTGGATTTTTTCGGGTTTGAATCACGTAGTATTGTGGTACCACACTGAAACAGACAATTAAACCTGGTTTCGATCAATATTTTAGAGGATAACACCGGTTAGGTCTGGGTTAGGTCTGGGTTATGCCCGCATCTGGCTCATGATTTTGCCTTCTTCGCAACCTTGTTGGTCAGATCCTGGGTTTTTTAGGGTTCGAGTCACGTAGTAATGAGGTACCACACTGAAACAGGCCATTAAACTTGGTTTCGATGCATATTTTAGAGGATAACACCGGTTAGGTCTGGGTTAGGTCCGGGTTATGCCAGCATCTGGCTCATGATTTTGCCTTCTTCGCAACCTTGTTGGTCAGATCCTGGGTTCTTTCGGGTTTGAATCACGCAGTAATGTGGTACCACATTGAAACAGTCAATTAAACCTGGTTTCGATCAATATATTAGAGGAAAACACCGGTTAGGTCTGGGTTAGGTCACGGGTTATGCCCGCGTCTGGCTCACGACTTTGCCAATTCCGCATACTTGTTGGACAGATCCTGGGTTTTTTCGGGTTTGAATCACGTAGTAATGTGGTACCACAGCGAAACAGTCCATTAAACTTGGTTTCGATCAATATTTTAGAAGATAATACCGGTTAGGTCTAGGTTAGGCCTGGGTTATGCCCGCATCTCGCTCATGATTTTGCCTTTTTCATGTACTTGTTGGCCAGATCTTGTGTTTTTTCGGGTTTGAATCATATAGTAATGTGGTACCACAGCGAAACAGGCAATTAAACCTGGTTTCTATCAATATATTAGAGGATAACACCGGTTAGGTCTGGGTTAGGTCACGGGTTATGCCCGCGTCAGGCTCACGACTTTGCCAATTCCGCATTCATGCTGGCCAGATCCTTGGTTTTCTCTGGTTTGAATCACGTAGTAATTTGGTACCACACTGAAACAGTCCATTAAACTTGGTTTCGATCAATATTTTAGAGGATTACACCGGTTAGGACTGGGTTAGGTCTGGGTTATGCCCGCATCTGGCCCATGATTTTAGCTTCTTCACATACTTGTTGGACAGATCCTGGGTTTTTTCGGGTTTGAATCACGTAGTAATGTGGTACCACACTGAAACAGTCAATTAAACCTGGTTTCGATCAATATTTCAGATGATAAAACCGGTTAAGTCTGGGATAGTTCTGGGTTATGCCCGCATCTAGCTCATGATTTTGCCTTTTCCGCATTCTTGTTGGCCAGATCCTGGATTTTTTCGGGTTTGAATCACGTAGTATTGTGGTACCACATTGAAACAGACAATTAAACCTGGTTTCGATCAATATTTTAGAGGATAACACCGGTTAGGTCTGGGTTAGGTCTGGGTTATGCCCGCATCAGGCTCATGCTTTTGCCTTTTCCGCATACTTGTTGGCCAGATCCTTAATTTCTCTGGTTTGAATCACGTAGTATTGTGGTACCAACTGAAACAGACAATTAAACCTGGTTTCGATCAATATTTTAGAGGATAACACCGGCTAGGTCTGGGTTAGGTCTGGGTTATGCCCGCAACTGGCTCATGATTTTGCCTTCTTCGAATACTTGTTGGCCAGATCCTTGGTTTTCTCTGGTTTGAATCACGTAGTAATGTGGTACCACGGCGAAACGGGCCATTAAACTTGGTTTCGATGCATATTTTAGAGGATAACACCGGTTAGGTCTGGGTTAGGTCCGGGTTATGCCCGCATCTGGCTCATGATTTTGCCTTCTTCGCATACTTGTTGGCCAGATCCTGGGTTTTTTCGGGTTTGAATCACGTAGTAATGTGGTACCACACTGAAACAGTCAATTAAACCTGGTTTCGATCAATATTTCAGACGATAAAACCGGTTAAGTCTGGGATAGTTCTGGGTTATGCCCGCATCTAGCTCATGATTTTGCCTTTTCCGCATTCTTGTTGGCCAGATCCTGGATTTTTTCGGGTTTGAATCACGTAGTATTGTGGTACCACACTGAAACAGACAATTAAACCTGGTTTCGATCAATATTTTAGAGGATAACACCGGTTAGGTCTGGGTTAGGTCTGGGTTATGCCCGCATCTGGCTCATGATTTTGCCTTCTTCGCAACCTTGTTTGTCAGATCCTGGGTTTTTTAGGGTTCGAGTCACGTAGTAATGAGGTACCACACTGAAACAGGCCATTAAACTTGGTTTTGATGCATATTTTAGAGGATAACACCGGTTAGGTCTGGGTCCGGGTTATGCCCACATCTGGCTCATGATTTTGCCTTCTTCGCAACCTTGTTGGTCAGATCCTGGGTTCTTTCGGGTTTGAATCACGCAGTAATGTGGTACCGCATTGAAACAGTCAATTAAACCTGGTTTCGATCAATATATTAGAGGAAAACACCGGTTAGGTCTGGGTTAGGTCACGGGTTATGCCCGCGTCTGGCTCACGACTTTGCCAATTCCGCATACTTGTTGGACAGATCCTGGGTTTTTTCGGGTTTGAATCACGTAGTAATGTAGAACCACAGCGAAACAGTCCATTAAACTTGGTTTCGATCAATATTTTAGAGGATAAAACCGGGTAAGTCTGGGTTAGGTCTAGGTTATTCCCGCATCTGGGTCATGATTTTGCCTAATTCGCATACTTGTTGGCCAGTTCCTGTGTTTTTTCGGGTTTGACTCAAGTAGTAATGTGGTACCACAGCGAAACAATCAACTAAACCTGGTTCGATCAATATTTTACACGGGTAACACCGGTTAGATCTGGGTTAGGCCTGGGTTATGCCCGCATCTGGCTCATGATTTTGCCTTCTTCGCATACTCGTTGGCCAGATTCTGGGTTTTTTCGGGTTTGAATCACGTAGTAATGTGGTACCACGCAGTAACAGTCAATTAAACCAGGATTCGGTCAGTATTTGAGTCGGTAACACCGGCTAGGACTGGGTTAGGCCTGGGTTATGCCCGCATCTGGCTCATGATTTTGCCTTCTTCGCATACTCGTTGGCCAGATCCTGGGTTTCTCCGGATTTGAATCTCGTAGTAATGTGGTACCACACAGTAACAGTCAATTAAACCAGGATTCGGTCAGTATTTTAGTCGGTAACACCGGTTAGGTCTGGGTTAGGTCTGTGTTATGCCCGCATCTGCCTCACGATTTTGCCTATTCCGCATTCTTGTTGGCCAGATCCTTGGTTTTCTCTGGTTTGAATCACGTAGTAATGTGGTACCACACTGAAACAGTCCATTAAACTTGGTTTCGATCAATATTTTAGAGGATAACACCGGTTACGTCTGGGTAGGTCTGGGTTATGCACGCATCTGGCTCATGATTTTGCCTTCTGCGCATACTTGTTGGCCAGATCCTGGGTTTTTTGGGGTTTGAATCACGTGGTATGTGGTACCACATTGAAACAGTCAATTAAACCTGGTTTCGATCAATATTTTAGAGGATAAAACCGGTTAGCTCTGGGTTAGGTTTGGGTTAGATCCACATCTGGCTCATGATTTTGACTTTTCCGCATTCCTGTTGACCAGAACCTTGGTTTTATCTTGTTTGGATCAGGTACTAATGTGGTACCACACTGAAACAGACAATTAAACTTGTTTTCGATCAATATTTTAGAGGATGAATCCGGTTAGGTCTGGGTTAGGTCCGGGTTGTGCCCGCATCTCGCTCATGATTTTGCCTTCTTCGCATACTTGTAGGCCATATCCTGGGTTTTTCGGGTTGAATCACGTAGTAATGTGGTACCACATTGAAACAGTCAATGAAACCTGGTTTCGATCAATATTTTAGAGGATAACACCGGTTAGGTCTGGGTTAGGTCTGGGTTGTGCCCGCATCTCGCTCATGATTTTGCCTTCTTCGCATACTTGTAGGCCATATCCTGGGTTTTTTCCTGTTTGAATCACGTAGTAATGTGGTACCACAGCGAAACAGGCAATTAAACCAGGTTTCGATCAATATTTCAGAGGATAAAACCGGTTAGGTATGGATTAGGTCTAGGTTTTGCCCGCATCCGGCTCATGATTATGCCCATTCCGCATACTTGTTGGCCATATCGTTGGTTTTATCTGTTTTGAATCACGTAGTAATGTGGTACCACAGCGCAACAGTCAATTAAACCTGGTTTCGATCAATATTTTAGAGGATAACACCGGTTAGGTCTGGGTTAGGTCTGGGATATGCCCGCATCTGGCTCATGATTTTGCCTTCTGCGCATACTTGTTGGCCAGATCCTGGGTTTTTTCGGGTTTGAATCACGTAGTAATGTGGTACCACATTGAAACAGTCAATGAAACCTGGTTTCGATCAATATCATAGAGGATAACACCGGTTAGGTCTGGGTTAGGTCTGGGTTGTGCCCGCATCTGGCTCATGATTTTGCGTTCTGCGCATACTTGTTGGCCAGATCCTGGGTTTTTTCGGGTTTGAATCACGTAATAATGTGGTACCACATTGAAACAGTCAATTAAACCTGGTTTCGATCGATATTTTAGAAGATAATACCGGTTAGGTCTAGGTTAGGCCTGGGTTATGCCCGCATCTCGCTCATGATTTTGCCTTTTTCATGTACTTGTTGGCCAGATCCTGGGTTTTTTCCTGTTTGAATCACGTAGTAATGTGGTACCACAGCGAAACAGTCAACTAAACCTGGTTCGATCAATATTTTACAAGGTAACACCGGTTAGATCTGGGTTAGGTCTAGGTTATTTCCGCAACTGGGTCATGATTTTGCCTAATTCGCATAATTGTTGGCCAGATCCTGGGTTTTTTCGGGTTTGAATCACGTAGTAATGTGGTACCACACTGAAACAGACAATTAAAACTGGTTTCGATCAATATATTAGAGGATAAAACCGGTTAGGTCTGGGTTAGGTCTGCGTTATGCCCGCATCTGGCTCATGATTTTGCCTTCTTCGCATACTTGTTGGCCAGATCCTTGGTTTTCTCTGGTTTGAATCACGTAGTAATGTGGTACCACACTGAAACAGACAATTAAACCTGGTTTCGATGAATATTTTAGAGGATAACACCGGTTAGGTCTGGGTTAGGTATGGGTTATGCCCGCATCTGGCTCATGACTTTGCCTTTTCCGCAAACTTGTAGGCCAGATCCTTGGTTTTCTCTGGTTTGAATCACGTAGTAATGTGGTACCACACTGAAACAGTCAATAAAACCTGGTTTCGATCAATATTTTAGAGGACAACACCGGTTAGATCTGGGTTAGGTCTGGATTATGCCCGCATCTCGCTCATGATTTTGCCTTCCTCGCATACTTGTTGGCCAGATCCTGGGTTTTTTCCTGTTTGAATCACGTAGTAATATGGTACCACAGCGAAACAATCAACTAAACCTGGTTCGATCAATATTTTACTGAGTAACACCGGTTAGATCTGGGTTAGGTATGGGTTATGCCCGCATCTGGCTCATGATTTTGCCTTTTCCGCATACTTGTTGGCCAGATCCTTGGTTTTCTCTGGCTTGAATTACGTAGTAATGTGGTACCACACTGGAACAGTCAATTAAACCAGGATTCGGTCAGTATTTGAGTCGGTAACACCGGCTAGGACTGGGTTAGGTCTGGGTTATGCCCGCATCTGGCTCATGATTTTGCCTTTTCCGCATACTTGTTGGCTAGATCCTCGGTATTCTCTGGTTTGAATCAGGTAATAATGTGGTACCACATTGAAGAAGTCAATTAAACCTGGTTTCGATCAATATTTTAGAAGATAATACCGGTTAGGTCCAGGTTTGGCCTGGGTTATGTCCGCATCTCGCTCATGATTTTGCCTTTTTCATGTACTTGTTGGCCAGATCTTGTGTTTTTTCGGGTTTGAATCATATAGTAATGTGGTACCACAGCGAAACAGGCAATTAAACCTGGTTTCGATCAATATTTTAGAGGATAAAACCGGTTAGGTCTGGGTTAGGTCTAGGTTATTCCCGCATCTGACTCATGATTTTACCTTCTTCGCATTCTTGTTGGCCAGATCCTGGGTTTTTTCCTGTTTGAATCACGTAGTATTGTGGTACCACACTGAAACAGACAATTAAACCTGGTTTCGATCAATATTTTCGAGGATAACACCGGTTAGGTCTGGGTTAGGTCTGGGTTATGCCCGCATCAGGCTTATGATTTTGCCTTTTCCGCATACTTGTTGGCCAGATGCTTGGTTTTCTCTGGTTTGAATTACGTAGTAATGTGGTACCACACTGGAACAGTCCATTAAACTTGGTTTCGATCAATATTTTAGAGGATAACACCGGTTAGGTCTGGGTTAGGTCTGGGTTATGCCCGCATCTGGCTCATGATTTTGCCTTTTCCGCATACTTGTTGGCCAGATCCTTGGTTTTCTCTGGTTTGAATTACGTAGTAATGTGGTACCACACTGGAACAGTCCATTAAACCTGGTTTCGGTCAGTATTTTCGAGGATAACACCGGTTTGGTCTGGGTTAGGTCTGGGTTATGCCCGCATCTGGCTCATGATTTTGCCTTTTCCGCATACTTGTTGGCCAGATCCTTGGTTTTCTCTGGTTTGAATTACGTAGTAATGTGGTACCACACTGGAACAGTCCATTAAACCTGGTTTCGATCAATATTTTCGAGGATAACACCGGTTAAATCTGGGTTAGGTCTGGGTTATGCCCGCATCAGGCTCATGATTTTGCCTTTTCCGCATACTTGTTGGCCAGATCCTTAATTTCTCTGGTTTGAATCACGTAGTAAAGTGGTACCACAGCGAAACAGTCAATTATACCTGGTTTCGACCCACATTTTAGGGGATAACACCGGTTAGGTCTGGGTTAGGTCTGGGTTAGGTCTGGGTTATGCCCGCAACTGGCTCATGATATTGCCTTCTTCGAATACTTGTTGGCCAGATCCTTGGTTTTCTCTGGTTTGAATCACGTAGTAATGTGGTACCACGGCGAAACAGACCATTAAACTTGGTTTCGATGCATATTTTAGAGGATAACACCGGTTAGGTCTGGGTTAGGTCCGGGTTATGCCAGCATCTGGCTCATGATTTTGCCTTCTTCGCATACTTGTTGGCCAGATCCTGGGTTTTTTCGGGTTTGAATCACGTAGTAATGTCGTACCACACTGAAACAGTCAATTAAACCTGGTTTCGATCAATATTTCAGACGATAAAACCGGTTAAGTCTGGGATAGTTCTGGGTTATGCCCGCATCTAGCTCATGATTTTGCCTTTTCCGCATTCTTGTTGGCCAGATCCTGGATTTTTTCGGGTTTGAATCACGTAGTATTGTGGTACCACACTGAAACAGACAATTAAACCTGGTTTCGATCAATATTTTAGAGGATAACACCGGTTAGGTCTGGGTTAGGTCTGGGTTATGCCCGCATCTGGCTCATGATTTTGCCTTCTTCGCAACCTTGTTGGTCAGATCCTGGGTTTTTTAGGGTTCGAGTCACGTAGTAATGAGGTACCACACTGAAACAGGCCATTAAACTTGGTTTCGATGCATATTTTAGAGGATAACACCGGTTAGGTCTGGGTTAGGTCCGGGTTATGCCAGCATCTGGCTCATGATTTTGCCTTCTTCGCAACCTTGTTGGTCAGATCCTGGGTTCTTTCGGGTTTGAATCACGCAGTAATGTGGTACCACATTGAAACAGTCAATTAAACCTGGTTTCGATCAATATATTAGAGGAAAACACCGGTTAGGTCTGGGTTAGGTCACGGGTTATGCCCGCGTCTGGCTCACGACTTTGCCAATTCCGCATACTTGTTGGACAGATCCTGGGTTTTTTCGGGTTTGAATCACGTAGTAATGTGGTACCACAGCGAAACAGTCCATTAAACTTGGTTTCGATCAATATTTTAGAAGATAATACCGGTTAGGTCTAGGTTAGGCCTGGGTTATGCCCGCATCTCGCTCATGATTTTGCCTTTTTCATGTACTTGTTGGCCAGATCTTGTGTTTTTTCGGGTTTGAATCATATAGTAATGTGGTACCACAGCGAAACAGGCAATTAAACCTGGTTTCTATCAATATATTAGAGGATAACACCGGTTAGGTCTGGGTTAGGTCACGGGTTATGCCCGCGTCAGGCTCACGACTTTGCCAATTCCGCATTCATGCTGGCCAGATCCTTGGTTTTCTCTGGTTTGAATCACGTAGTAATTTGGTACCACACTGAAACAGTCCATTAAACTTGGTTTCGATCAATATTTTAGAGGATTACACCGGTTAGGACTGGGTTAGGTCTGGGTTATGCCCGCATCTGGCCCATGATTTTAGCTTCTTCACATACTTGTTGGACAGATCCTGGGTTTTTTCGGGTTTGAATCACGTAGTAATGTGGTACCACACTGAAACAGTCAATTAAAACTGGTTTCGATCAATATTTCAGATGATAAAACCGGTTAAGTCTGGGATAGTTCTGGGTTATGCCCGCATCTAGCTCATGATTTTGCCTTTTCCGCATTCTTGTTGGCCAGATCCTGGATTTTTTCGGGTTTGAATCACGTAGTATTGTGGTACCACATTGAAACAGACAATTAAACCTGGTTTCGATCAATATTTTAGAGGATAACACCGGTTAGGTCTGGGTTAGGTCTGGGTTATGCCCGCATCAGGCTCATGCTTTTGCCTTTTCCGCATACTTGTTGGCCAGATCCTGGATTTTTTCGGGTTTGAATCACGTAGTATTGTGGTACCACATTGAAACAGACAATTAAACCTGGTTTCGATCAATATTTTAGAGGATAACACCGGTTAGGTCTGGGTTAGGTCTGGGTTATGCCCGCATCAGGCTCATGCTTTTGCCTTTTCCGCATACTTGTTGGCCAGATCCTTAATTTCTCTGGTTTGAATCACGTAGTATTGTGGTACCACACTGAAACAGACAATTAAACCTGGTTTCGATCAATATTTTAGAGGATAACACCGGCTAGGTCTGGGTTAGGTCTGGGTTATGCCCGCAACTGGCTCATGATTTTGCCTTCTTCGAATACTTGTTGGCCAGATCCTTGGTTTTCTCTGGTTTGAATCACGTAGTAATGTGGTACCACGGCGAAACAGGCCATTAAACTTGGTTTCGATGCATATTTTAGAGGATAACACCGGTTAGGTCTGGGTTAGGTCCGGGTTATGCCCGCATCTGGCTCATGATTTTGCCTTCTTCGCATACTTGTTGGCCAGATCCTGGGTTTTTTCGGGTTTGAATCACGTAGTAATGTCGTACCACACTGAAACAGTCAATTAAACCTGGTTTCGATCAATATTTCAGACGATAAAACCGGTTAAGTCTGGGATAGTTCTGGGTTATGCCCGCATCTAGCTCATGATGTTGCCTTTTCCGCATTCTTGTTGGCCAGATCCTGGATTTTTTCGGGTTTGAATCACGTAGTATTGTGGTACCACACTGAAACAGACAATTAAACCTGGTTTCGATCAATATTTTAGAGGATAACACCGGTTAGGTCTGGGTTAGGTCTGGGTTATGCCCGCATCTGGCTCATGACTTTGCCTTCTTCGCAACCTTGTTGGTCAGATCCTGGGTTTTTTAGGGTTCGAGTCACGTAGTAATGAGGTACCACACTGAAACAGGCCATTAAACTTGGTTTCGATGCATATTTTAGAGGATAACACCGGTTAGGTCTGGGTTAGGTCCGGGTTATGCCCGCATCTGGCTCATGATTTTGCCTTCTTCGCAACCTTGTTGGTCAGATCCTGGGTTCTTTCGGGTTTGAATCACGCAGTAATGTGGTACCACATTGAAACAGTCAATTAAACCTGGTTTCGATCAATATATTAGAGGAAAACACCGGTTAGGTCTGGGTTAGGTCACGGGTTATGCCCGCGTCTGGCTCACGACTTTGCCAATTCCGCATACTTGTTGGACAGATCCTGGGTTTTTTCGGGTTTGAATCACGTAGTAATGTGGTACCACAGCGAAACAGTCCATTAAACGTGGTTTCGATCAATATTTTAGAAGATAATACCGGTTAGGTCTAGGTTAGGCCTGGGTTATGCCCGCATCTCGCTCATGATTTTGCCTTTTTCATGTACTTGTTGGCCAGATCTTGTGTTTTTTCGGGTTTGAATCATATAGTAATGTGGTACCACAGCGAAACAGGCAATTAAACCTGGTTTCGATCAATATATTAGAGGATAACACCGGTTAGGTCTGGGTTAGGTCACGGGTTATGCCCGCGTCAGGCTCACGACTTTGCCAATTCCGCATTCATGCTGGCCAGATCCTTGGTTTTCTCTGGTTTGAATCACGTAGTAATTTGGTACCACACTGAAACAGTCCATTAAACTTGGTTTCGATCAATATTTTAGAGGATTACACCGGTTAGGTCTGGGTTAGGTCTGGGTTATGCCCGCATCTGGCCCATGATTTTAGCTTCTTCACATACTTGTTGGACAGATCCTGGGTTTTTTCGGGTTTGAATCACGTAGTAATGTGGTACCACACTGAAACAGTCAATTAAACCTGGTTTCGATCAATATTTCAGATGATAAAACCGGTTAAGTCTGGGATAGTTCTGGGTTATGCCCGCATCTAGCTCATGATTTTGCCTTTTCCGCATTCTTGTTGGCCAGATCCTGGATTTTTTCGGGTTTGAATCACGTAGTATTGTGGTACCACATTGAAACAGACAATTAAACCTGGTTTCGATCAATATTTTAGAGGATAACACCGGTTAGGTCTGGGTTAGGTCTGGGTTATGCCCGCATCTGGCTCATGATTTTGCCTTCTTCGCAACCTTGTTGGTCAGATCCTGGGTTTTTTAGGGTTCGAGTCACGTAGTAATGAGGTACCACACTGAAACAGGCCATTAAACTTGGTTTCGATGCATATTTTAGAGGATAACACCGGTTAGGTCTGGGTTAGGTCCGGGTTATGCCAGCATCTGGCTCATGATTTTGCCTTCTTCGCAACCTTGTTGGTCAGATCCTGGGTTCTTTCGGGTTTGAATCACGCAGTAATGTGGTACCACATTGAAACAGTCAATTAAACCTGGTTTCGATCAATATATTAGAGGAAAACACCGGTTAGGTCTGGGTTAGGTCACGGGTTATGCCCGCGTCTGGCTCACGACTTTGCCAATTCCGCATACTTGTTGGACAGATCCTGGGTTTTTTCGGGTTTGAATCACGTAGTAATGTGGTACCACAGCGAAACAGTCCATTAAACTTGGTTTCGATCAATATTTTAGAAGATAATACCGGTTAGGTCTAGGTTAGGCCTGGGTTATGCCCGCATCTCGCTCATGATTTTGCCTTTCTCATGTACTTGTTGGCCAGATCTTGTGTTTTTTCGGGTTTGAATCATATAGTAATGTGGTACCACAGCGAAACAGGCAATTAAACCTGGTTTCTATCAATATATTAGAGGATAACACCGGTTAGGTCTGGGTTAGGTCACGGGTTATGCCCGCGTCAGGCTCACGACTTTGCCAATTCCGCATTCATGCTGGCCAGATCCTTGGTTTTCTCTGGTTTGAATCACGTAGTAATTTGGTACCACACTGAAACAGTCCATTAAACTTGGTTTCGATCAATATTTTAGAGGATTACACCGGTTAGGACTGGGTTAGGTCTGGGTTATGCCCGCATCTGGCCCATGATTTTAGCTTCTTCACATACTTGTTGGACAGATCCTGGGTTTTTTCGGGTTGGAATCACGTAGTAATGTGGTACCACACTGAAACAGTCAATTAAAACTGGTTTCGATCAATATTTCAGATGATAAAACCGGTTAAGTCTGGGATAGTTCTGGGTTATGCCCGCATCTAGCTCATGATTTTGCCTTTTCCGCATTCTTGTTGGCCAGATCCTGGATTTTTTCGGGTTTGAATCACGTAGTATTGTGGTACCACATTGAAACAGACAATTAAACCTGGTTTCGATCAATATTTTAGAGGATAACACCGGTTAGGTCTGGGTTAGGTCTGGGTTATGCCCGCATCAGGCTCATGCTTTTGCCTTTTCCGCATACTTGTTGGCCAGATCCTTAATTTCTCTGGTTTGAATCACGTAGTATTGTGGTACCACACTGAAACAGACAATTAAACCTGGTTTCGATCAATATTTTAGAGGATAACACCGGCTAGGTCTGGGTTAGGTCTGGGTTATGCCCGCAACTGGCTCATGATTTTGCCTTCTTCGAATACTTGTTGGCCAGATCCTTGGTTTTCTCTGGTTTGAATCTCGTAGTAATGTGGTACCACGGCGAAACAGGCCATTAAACTTGGTTTCGATGCATATTTTAGAGGATAACACCGGTTAGGTCTGGGTTAGGTCCGGGTTATGCCCGCATCTGGCTCATGATTTTGCCTTCTTCGCATACTTGTTGGCCAGATCCTGGGTTTTTTCGGGTTTGAATCACGTAGTAATGTCGTACCACACTGAAACAGTCAATTAAACCTGGTTTCGATCAATATTTCAGACGATAAAACCGGTTAAGTCTGGGATAGTTCTGGGTTATGCCCGCATCTAGCTCATGATTTTGCCTTTTCCGCATTCTTGTTGGCCAGATCCTGGATTTTTTCGGGTTTGAATCACGTAGTATTGTGGTACCACACTGAAACAGACAATTAAACCTGGGTTCGATCAATATTTTAGAGGATAACACCGGTTAGGTCTGGGTTAGGTCTGGGTTATGCCCGCATCTGGCTCATGACTTTGCCTTCTTCGCAACCTTGTTGGTCAGATCCTGGGTTTTTTAGGGTTCGAGTCACGTAGTAATGAGGTACCACACTGAAACAGGCCATTAAACTTGGTTTCGATGCATATTTTAGAGGATAACACCGGTTAGGTCTGGGTTAGGTCCGGGTTATGCCCGCATCTGGCTCATGATTTTGCCTTCTTCGCAACCTTGTTGGTCAGATCCTGGGTTCTTTCGGGTTTGAATCACGCAGTAATGTGGTACCACATTGAAACAGTCAATTAAACCTGGTTTCGATCAATATATTAGAGGAAAACACCGGTTAGGTCTGGGTTAGGTCACGGGTTATGCCCGCGTCTGGCTCACGACTTTGCCAATTCCGCATACTTGTTGGACAGATCCTGGGTTTTTTCGGGTTTGAATCACGTAGTAATGTGGTACCACAGCGAAACAGTCCATTAAACGTGGTTTCGATCAATATTTTAGAAGATAATACCGGTTAGGTCTAGGTTAGGCCTGGGTTATGCCCGCATCTCGCTCATGATTTTGCCTTTTTCATGTACTTGTTGGCCAGATCTTGTGTTTTTTCGGGTTTGAATCATATAGTAATGTGGTACCACAGCGAAACAGGCAATTAAACCTGGTTTCGATCAATATATTAGAGGATAACACCGGTTAGGTCTGGGTTAGGTCACGGGTTATGCCCGCGTCAGGCTCACGACTTTGCCAATTCCGCATTCATGCTGGCCAGATCCTTGGTTTTCTCTGGTTTGAATCACGTAGTAATTTGGTACCACACTGAAACAGTCCATTAAACTTGGTTTCGATCAATATTTTAGAGGATTACACCGGTTAGGTCTGGGTTAGGTCTGGGTTATGCCCGCATCTGGCCCATGATTTTAGCTTCTTCACATACTTGTTGGACAGATCCTGGGTTTTTTCGGGTTTGAATCACGTAGTAATGTGGTACCACACTGAAACAGTCAATTAAACCTGGTTTCGATCAATATTTCAGATGATAAAACCGGTTAAGTCTGGGATAGTTCTGGGTTATGCCCGCATCTAGCTCATGATTTTGCCTTTTCCGCATTCTTGTTGGCCAGATCCTGGATTTTTTCGGGTTTGAATCACGTAGTATTGTGGTACCACATTGAAACAGACAATTAAACCTGGTTTCGATCAATATTTTAGAGGATAACACCGGTTAGGTCTGGGTTAGGTCTGGGTTATGCCCGCATCTGGCTCATGATTTTGCCTTCTTCGCAACCTTGTTGGTCAGATCCTGGGTTTTTTAGGGTTCGAGTCACGTAGTAATGTGGTTCCACACTGAAACAGTCCATTAAACCTGGTTTCGATGAATATTTTAGAGGATAACACCGGTTAGGTCTGGGTTAGGTCTGGGTTATGCCCGCATCAGGCTCATGCTTTTGCCTTTTCCGCATACTTGTTGGCCAGATCCTTAATTTCTCTGGTTTGAATCACGTAGTAATGTGGTACCACAGCGAAACAGTTAATTAAACCTGGTTCCGTTCCACATTTTAGAGGACAACACCGGTTAAGTCTGGGATAGTTCTGGGTTATGCCCGCATCTAGCTCATGATTTTGCCTTTTCCGCATTCTTGTTGGCCAGATCCTGGATTTTTTAGGGTTTGAATCACGTAGTATTGTGGTACCACACTGAAACAGACAATTAAACCTGGTTTCGATCAATATTTTAGAGGATAACACCGGCTAGGTCTGGGTTAGGTCTGGGTTATGCCCGCAACTGGCTCATGATTTTGCCTTCTTCGAATACTTGTTGGCCAGATCCTTGGTTTTCTCTGGTTTGAATCACGTAGTAATATGGTACCACAATGAAAGAGCCAATTAAACTTGGATTCGGTCTGTATTTTAGTCGGTAACACCGGTATGGTATGAGTTAGGTCTGGGTTATGCCCGCATCTGGCTCATGATTTTGCCTTCTTCCCTTACTTGTTGGCCAGATCCTGGGTTGTTTCGGGTTTGAATCACGTAGTAATGTGGTACCACGGCGAAACGGGCCATTAAACTTGGTTTCGATGCATATTTTAGAGGATAACACCGGTTAGGTCTGGGTTAGGTCCGGGTTATGCCCGCATCTGGCTCATGATTTTGCCTTCTTCGCATACTTGTTGGCCAGATCCTGGGTTTTTTCGGGTTTGAATCACGTAGTAATGTGGTACCACACTGAAACAGTCAATTAAACCTGGTTTCGATCAATATTTCAGACGATAAAACCGGTTAAGTCTGGGATAGTTCTGGGTTATGCCCGCATCTAGCTCATGATTTTGCCTTTTCCGCATTCTTGTTGGCCAGATCCTGGATTTTTTCGGGTTTGAATCACGTAGTATTGTGGTACCACACTGAAACAGACAATTAAACCTGGTTTCGATCAATATTTTAGAGGATAACACCGGTTAGGTCTGGGTTAGGTCTGGGTTATGCCCGCATCTGGCTCATGATTTTGCCTTCTTCGCAACCTTGTTTGTCAGATCCTGGGTTTTTTAGGGTTCGAGTCACGTAGTAATGAGGTACCACACTGAAACAGGCCATTAAACTTGGTTTTGATGCATATTTTAGAGGATAACACCGGTTAGGTCTGGGTCCGGGTTATGCCCACATCTGGCTCATGATTTTGCCTTCTTCGCAACCTTGTTGGTCAGATCCTGGGTTCTTTCGGGTTTGAATCACGCAGTAATGTGGTACCGCATTGAAACAGTCAATTAAACCTGGTTTCGATCAATATATTAGAGGAAAACACCGGTTAGGTCTGGGTTAGGTCACGGGTTATGCCCGCGTCTGGCTCACGACTTTGCCAATTCCGCATACTTGTTGGACAGATCCTGGGTTTTTTCGGGTTTGAATCACGTAGTAATGTAGTACCACAGCGAAACAGTCCATTAAACTTGGTTTCGATCAATATTTTAGAGGATAAAACCGGGTAAGTCTGGGTTAGGTCTAGGTTATTCCCGCATCTGGGTCATGATTTTGCCTAATTCGCATACTTGTTGGCCAGTTCCTGTGTTTTTTCGGGTTTGACTCAAGTAGTAATGTGGTACCACAGCGAAACAATCAACTAAACCTGGTTCGATCAATATTTTACAGGGTAACACCGGTTAGATCTGGGTTAGGCCTGGGTTATGCCCGCATCTGGCTCATGATTTTGCCTCTTCCGCATACTTGTTTGCCAGATCCTTGGTTTTCTCTGGTTTGAATCACGTAATAATGTGGTACCACAGTGAAACAGACAATTAATCCTGGTTTTGATCAATATTTTACAGGATAACACCGATTAGGTCTAGGTTAGGCCTGGGTTATGCCCACATCTGGCTCATGACTTTGCCTTTTCCGCAAACTTGTAGGCCAGATCCTTGGTTTTCTCTGGTTTGAATCACGTAGTAATGTGGTACCACACTGAAACAGTCAATAAAACCTGGTTTCGATCAATATTATAGAGGACAACACCGGTTAGGTCTGGGTTAGGTCTGGATTATGCCCGCATCTCGGTCGTGATTTTGCCTTCCACGCATACTTGTTGGCTAGATCCTGGGTTTTTTCCTGTTTGAATCACGTAGTAATGTGGTACCACAGCGAAACAGTCAACTAAACCTGGTTCGATCAATATTTTACAGGGTAACACCGGTTAGATCTGGGTTAGGACTGGGTTATGCCCGCATTTGGCTCATGATTTTGCCTTTTCCGCATACTTGTTGGCCAGATCCTTGGTTTTCTCTGGTTTGAAATACGTAGTAATGTGGTACCACACTGGAACAGTCCATTAAACTTGGTTTCGATCAATATTTTAGTCGGTAACACCGGTAAGGTCTGGGTTAGGTCTGGGATATGCCCAGATCTGGCTCATGATTTTGCATTCTGCGCATACTTGTTGGCCAGATCCTGGGTTTTTTCGGGTTTGAATCACGTAATAATGTGGTACCACATTGACACAGTCAATTAAACCTGGTTTCGATCAATATCTTAGAGGATAACACCGGTTAGGTCTTGGTTAGGTCTGGGTTATGCCCGCATCTGGCTCATGATTTTGCCTTCTTCGCATACTTGTTAGCCAGATCTTGGGTTTTTTAGGGTTCGAGTCACGTAGTAATGTGGTTCCACACTGAAACAATCCATTAAACCTGGTTTCGGTCAGTATTTTAGCCGGTAACACCGGTAAGGTCTGGGTTAGGTCTGGGATATGCCCACATCTGGCTCATGATTTTGCCTTTTCCGCATTCTTGTTGGCCAGATCCTGGATTTTTTCGGGTTTGAATCACGTAGTATTGTGGTACCACATTGAAACAGACAATTTAACCTGGTTTCGATCAACATTTTAGAGGATAACACCGGTTAAGTCTGGGTTAGGTCTGGGTTATGCCCGCATCTGGCTCATGATTTTGCCTTCTTCGCAACCTTGTTGGTCAGATCCTGGGTTGTTTAGGGTTCGAGTCACGTAGTAATGTGGTTCCACACTGAAACAGTCCATTAAACCTGGTTTCGATCAATATTTTAGAGGATAACACCGGTTAGGTCTGGGTTAGGTCTGGGTTATGCCCGCATCAGGCTCATGCTTTTGCCTTTTCCGCATACTTGTTGGCCAGATCCTTAATTTCTCTGGTTTGAATCACGTAGTAATGTGGTACCACAATGAAACAGCCAATTAAACCTGGTTCCGATCCACATTTTAGAGGACAACACCGGTTAGGTCTGGGTTAGGTCTGGGTTATGCCCGCATCAGGCTCATGCATTTGCCTTTTCCGCATACTTGTTGGCCAGATCCTTGGTTTTCTCTGGTTTGAATTACGTAGTAATGTGGTACCACACTGGAACAGTCCATTAAACTTGGTTTCGATCAATATTTTAGAGGATAACACCGGTTAGGTCTGGGTTAAGTCTGGGTTATGCCCGCATCTGGCTCATGATTTTGCCTTCTTCGCATACTTGTTAGCCAGATCCTGGGTTTTTTAGGGTTCGAGTCACGTAGTAATGTGGTTCCATACTGAAACAATCCATTAAACCTGGTTTCGGTCAGTATTTTAGCCGGTAACACCGGTAAGGTCTGGGTTAGGTCTGGGATATGCCCACATCTGGCTCATGATTTTGCCTTTTCCGCATTCTTGTTGGCCAGATCCTGGATTTTTTCGGGTTTGTATCACGTAGTATTGTGGTACCACATTGAAACAGACAATTAAACCTGGTTTCGATCCACATTTTAGAGGATAACACCGGTTAGGTCTGGGTTAGGTCTGGGTTATGCCCGCATCAGGCTCATGCTTTTGCCTTTTCCGCATACTTGTTGGCCAGATCCTTAATTTCTCAGGTTTGAATCACGTAGTAATGTGGTACCACAGCGAAACAGTTAATTAAACCTGGTTCCGATCCACATTTTAGAGGACAACACCGGTTAGGTCTGGGTTAGGTCTGGGTTATGCCCGCATCAGGCTCATGCATTTGCCTTTTCCGCATACTTGTTGGCCAGATCCTTGGTTTTCTCTGGTTTGAATTACGTAGTAATGTGGTACCACACTGGAACAGTCCATTAAACTTGGTTTCGATCAATATTTCAGAGGATAACACCGGTTAGGTCTGGGTTAAGTCTGGGTTATGCCCGCATCTGGCTCATGATTTTGCCTTTTCCGCATTCTTGTTGGCCAGATCCTGGATTTTTTCGGGTTTGTATCACGTAGTATTGTGGTACCACATTGAAACAGACAATTAAACCTGGTTTCGATCCACATTTTAGAGGATAACACCGGTTAGGTCTGGGTTAGGTCTGGGTTATGCCCGCATCAGGCTCATGCTTTTGCCTTTTCCGCATACTTGTTGGCCAGATCCTTAATTTCTCTGGTTTGAATCACGTAGTAATGTGGTACCACAGCGAAACAGTTAATTAAACCTGGTTCCGATCCACATTTTAGAGGACAACACCGGTTAGGTCTGGGTTAGGTCTGGGTTATGCCCGCATCAGGCTCATGCATTTGCCTTTTCCGCATACTTGTTGGCCAGATCCTTGGTTTTCTCTGGTTTGAATTACGTAGTAATGTGGTACCACACTGGAACAGTCCATTAAACCTGGTTTCGATCAATATTTTCGAGGATAACACCGGTTAGGTCTGGGTTAGGTCTGGTTTATGCCCGCATCAGGCTCATGATTTTGCCTTCTTCGCATACTTGTTGGCCAGATCCTGGGTTTTTTCGGGTTTGAATCACGTAGTAATCTGGTACCACACGGTATCAATCAATTATATCTGGATTCGGTCAGTATTTTAGTCGGTAACACCGGTTTGGTCTGGTTTAGGCCTGGGTTATGCCCGCATCTGGCTCATGATTTTGCCTTCTTCGCAGACTTGTTGGCCAGTTCCTGGGTTTTTTCGGATTTGACTCAAGTAGTAATGTGGTACCACAGCGAAACAGTCAACTAAACCTGGTTCGATCAATATTTTACAGGGTAACACCGGTTAGATCTGGGTTAGGCCTGGGTTATGCCCGCATCTGGCTCATGATTTTCCTTCTTCGCAAACTTGTTGGTCAGATCCTGGGTTCTTTCGGGTTTGAATCACGCAGTAATGTGGTACCACATTGAAACAGTCAATTAAACCTGGTTTCGATTAATATATTAGAGGAAAACACCGGTTAGTTCTGGGTTAGGTCACGGGTTATGCCCGCGTCTGGCTCACGACTTTGCCAATTCCGCATACTTGTTGGACAGATCCTGGGTTTTTTCGGGTTTGAATCACGTAGTAATGTGGTACCACAGCGAAACAGTCCATTAAACTTGGTTTCGATCAATATTTTAGAGGATAAAACCGGTTAGATCTGGGTTAGACCTGGGTTATGCCCGCATCTGGCTCATGATTTTGCCTTTTCCGCATACTTGTTTGCCAGATCCTTGGTTTTCCCTGGTTTGAATCACGTAATAATGTGGTACCACAGTGAAACAGACAATTAATCCTGGTTTTGATCAATATTTTACAGGATAACACCGATTAGGTCAAGGTTAGGCCTGGGTTATGCCCACATCTGGCTCATGACTTTGCCATTTCCGCAAACTTGTAGGCCAGATCCTGGGTTATTTCCTGTTTGAATCACGTAGTAATGTGGTACCACAGCGAAACAGTCAACTAAACCTGGTTCGATCAATATTTTACAGGGTAACACCGGTTAGATCTGGGTTAGGACTGGGTTATGCCCGCATCTGGCTCATGATTTTGCCTTTTCCGCATACTTGTTGGCCAGATCCTTGGTTTTCTCTGGTTTGAAATACGTAGTAATGTGGTACCACACTGGAACAGTCCATTAAACTTGGTTTCGATCAATATTTTAGAGGATAACACCGGCTAGGTCTGGGTTAGGTCTGGGTTATGCCCGCAACTGGCTCATGATTTTGCCTTCTTCGAATACTTGTTGGCCAGATCCTTGGTTTTCTCTGGTTTGAATCACGTAGTAATGTGGTACCACGGCGAAACAGGCCATTAAACTTGGTTTCGATGCATATTTTAGAGGATAACACCGGTTAGGTCTGGGTTAGGTCCGGGTTATGCCCGCATCTGGCTCATGATTTTGCCTTCTTCGCATACTTGTTGGCCAGATCCTGGGTTTTTTCGGGTTTGAATCACGTAGTAATGTCGTACCACACTGAAACAGTCAATTAAACCTGGTTTCGATCAATATTTCAGACGATAAAACCGGTTAAGTCTGGGATAGTTCTGGGTTATGCCCGCATCTAGCTCATGATTTTGCCTTTTCCGCATTCTTGTTGGCCAGATCCTGGATTTTTTCGGGTTTGAATCACGTAGTATTGTGGTACCACACTGAAACAGACAATTAAACCTGGTTTCGATCAATATTTTAGAGGATAACACCGGTTAGGTCTGGGTTAGGTCTGGGTTATGCCCGCATCTGGCTCATGATTTTGCCTTCTTCGCAACCTTGTTGGTCAGATCCTGGGTTTTTTAGGGTTCGAGTCACGTAGTAATGAGGTACCACACTGAAACAGGCCATTAAACTTGGTTTCGATGCATATTTTAGAGGATAACACCGGTTAGGTCTGGGTTAGGTCCGGGTTATGCCCGCATCTGGCTCATGATTTTGCCTTCTTCGCAACCTTGTTGGTCAGATCCTGGGTTCTTTCGGGTTTGAATCACGCAGTAATGTGGTACCACATTGAAACAGTCAATTAAACCTGGTTTCGATCAATATATTAGAGGAAAACACCGGTTAGGTCTAGGTTAGGTCACGGGTTATGCCCGCGTCTGGCTCACGACTTTGCCAATTCCGCATACTTGTTGGACAGATCCTGGGTTTTTTCGGGTTTGAATCACGTAGTAATGTGGTACCACAGCGAAACAGTCCATTAAACTTGGTTTCGATCAATATTTTAGAAGATAATACCGGTTAGGTCTAGGTTAGGCCCGGGTTATGCCCGCATCTCGCTCATGATTTTGCCTTTTTCATGTACTTGTTGGCCAGATCTTGTGTTTTTTCGGGTTTGAATCATATAGTAATGTGGTACCACAGCGAAACAGGCAATTAAACCTGGTTTCGATCAATATATTAGAGGATAACACCGGTTAGGTCTGGGTTAGGTCACGGGTTATGCCCGCGTCAGGCTCACGACTTTGCCAATTCCGCATTCATGCTGGCCAGATCCTTGGTTTTCTCTGGTTTGAATCACGTAGTAATTTGGTACCACACTGAAACAGTCCATTAAACTTGGTTTCGATCAATATTTTAGAGGATTACACCGGTTAGGTCTGGGTTAGGTCTGGGTTATGCCCGCATCTGGCCCATGATATTAGCTTCTTCACATACTTGTTGGACAGATCCTGGGTTTTTTCGGGTTTGAATCACGTAGTAATGTGGTACCACACTGAAACAGTCAATTAAACCTGGTTTCGATCAATATTTCAGATGATAAAACCGGTTAAGTCTGGGATAGTTCTGGGTTATGCCCGCATCTAGCTCATGATTTTGCCTTTTCCGCATTCTTGTTGGCCAGATCCTGGATTTTTTCGGGTTTGAATCACGTAGTATTGTGGTACCACATTGAAACAGACAATTAAACCTGGTTTCGAGCAATATTTTAGAGGATAACACCGGTTAGGTCTGGGTTAGGTCTGGGTTATGCCCGCATCTGGCTCATGATTTTGCCTTCTTCGCAACCTTGTTGGTCAGATCCTGGGTTTTTTAGGGTTCGAGTCACGTAGTAATGTGGTTCCACACTGAAACAGTCCATTAAACCTGGTTTCGATGAATATTTTAGAGGATAACACCGGTTAGGTCTGGGTTAGGTCTGGGTTATGCCCGCATCAGGCTCATGCTTTTGCCTTTTCCGCATACTTGTTGGCCAGATCCTTAATTTCTCTGGTTTGAATCACGTAGTAATGTGGTACCACAGCGAAACAGTTAATTAAACCTGGTTCCGTTCCACATTTTAGAGGACAACACCGGTTAAGTCTGGGATAGTTCTGGGTTATGCCCGCATCTAGCTCATGATTTTGCCTTTTCCGCATTCTTGTTGGCCAGATCCTGGATTTTTTCGGGTTTGAATCACGAAGTATTGTGGTACCACACTGAAACAGACAATTAAACCTGGTTTCGATCAATATTTTAGAGGATAACACCGGCTAGGTCTGGGTTAGGTCTGGGTTATGCCCGCAACTGGCTCATGATTTTGCCTTCTTCGAATACTTGTTGGCCAGATCCTTGGTTTTCTCTGGTTTGAATCACGTAGTAATATGGTACCACAATGAAAGAGCCAATTAAACCTGGATTCGGTCTGTATTTTAGTCGGTAACACCGGTATGGTATGAGTTAGGTCTGGGTTATGCCCGCATCTGGCTCATGATTTTGCCTTCTTCCCTTACTTGTTGGCCAGATCCTGGGTTGCTTCGGGTTTGAATCACGTAGTAATGTGGTACCACGGCGAAACAGGCCATTAAACTTGGTTTCGATGCATATTTTAGAGGATAACACCGGTTAGGTCTGGGTTAGGTCCGGGTTATGCCCGCATCTGGCTCATGATTTTGCCTTCTTCGCATACTTGTTGGCCAGATCCTGGGTTTTTTCGGGTTTGAATCACGTAGTAATGTGGTACCACACTGAAACAGTCAATTAAACCTGGTTTCGATCAATATTTCAGACGATAAAACCGGTTAAGTCTGGGATAGTTCTGGGTTATGCCCGCATCTAGCTCATGATTTTGCCTTTTCCGCATTCTTGTTGGCCAGATCCTGGATTTTTTCGGGTTTGAATCACGTAGTATTGTGGTACCACACTGAAACAGACAATTAAACCTGGTTTCGATCAATATTTTAGAGGATAACACCGGTTAGGTCTGGGTTAGGTCTGGGTTATGCCCGCATCTGGCTCATGATTTTGCCTTCTTCGCAACCTTGTTGGTCAGATCCTGGGTTTTTTAGGGTTCGAGTCACGTAGTAATGAGGTACCACACAGAAACAGGCCATTAAACTTGGTTTTGATGCATATTTTAGAGGATAACACCGGTTAGGTCTGGGTTAGGTCCGGGTTATGCCCACATCTGGCTCATGATTTTGCCTTCTTCGCAACCTTGTTGGTCAGATCCTGGGTTCTTTCGGGTTTGAATCACGCAGTAATGTGGTACCACATTGAAACAGTCAATTAAACCTGGTTTCGATCAATATATTAGAGGAAAACACCGGTTAGGTCTGGGTTAGGTCACGGGTTATGCCCGCGTCTGGCTCACGACTTTGCCAATTCCGCATACTTGTTGGACAGATCCTGGGTTTTTTCGGGTTTGAATCACGTAGTAATGTGGTACCACAGCGAAACAGTCCATTAAACTTGGTTTCGATCAATATTTTAGAGGATAAAACCGGCTAAGTCTGGGTTAGGTCTAGGTTATTCCCGCATCTGGGTCATGATTTTGCCTAATTCGCATACTTGTTAGCCAGTTCCTGTGTTTTTTCGGGTTTGAATCAGGTACAAATATGGTACCACACTGAAATGGTCAACTAAACCTGGTTTCGATCCACATTTTCGAGGATTACACCGGTTAGGTCTGGGTTAGGTCTGGGATATGCCCGCATCTGGCTCATGATTTTACCTTCTTCGCATACTTGTTGGACAGATCCCGGGTTTGAATCACGTAGTAATATGGTACCACACTGAAACAGGCCATTACACTTGGTTTCGATGAATATTTTAGAGGATAACACCGGCTAGGTCTGGGTTAGGTCTGGGTTATGTCCGCATCTGGCTCATGATTCTGCCTTCTTCGCATACTTGTTGGCCAGATCCTGGGTTTTTTCGGGTTTGAATCACGTAGTAATCTGGTACCACACGGTATCAATCAATTATATCTGGATTCGGTCAGTATTATAGTCGGTAACACCGGTTTGGTCTGGTTTAGGCCTGGGTTATGCCCGCATCTGGCTCATGATTTTGCCTTCTTCGCAGACTTGTTGGCCAGTTCCTGGGTTTTTTCGGATTTGACTCAAGTAGTAATGTGGTACCACAGCGAAACAGTCAACTAAACCTGGTTCGATCAATATTTTACAGGGTAACACCGGTTAGATCTGGGTTAGGCCTGGGTTATGCCCGCATCTGGCTCATGATATTGCCTTCTTCGCAACCTTGTTGGTCAGATCCTGGGTTCTTTCGGGTTTGAATCACGCAGTAATGTGGTACCACATTGAAACAGTCAATTAAACCTGGTTTCGATCAATATATTAGAGGAAAACACCGGTTAGTTCTGGGTTAGGTCACGGGTTATGCCCGCGTCTGGCTCACGACTTTGCCAATTCCGCCTACTTGTTGGACAGATCCTGGGTTTTTTCGGGTTTGAATCACGTAGTAATGTAGTACCACAGCGAAACAGTCCATTAAACTTGGTTTCGATCAATATTTTAGAGGATAAAACCGGCTAAGTCTGGGTTAGGTCTAGGTTATTCCCGCATCTGGGTCATGATTTTGCCTAATTCGCATACTTGTTGGCCAGTTCCTGGGTTTTTTCGGATTTGACTCAAGTAGTAATGTGGTACCACAGCGAAACAATCAACTAAACCTGGTTCGATCAATATTTTACAGGGTAACACCGGTTAGATCTGGGTTAGGCCTGGGTTATGCCCGCATCTGGCTCATGATTTTGCCTCTTCCGCATACTTGTTTGCCAGATCCTTTGTTTTCTCTGGTTTGAATCACGTAATAATGTGGTACCACAGTGAAACAGACAATTAATCCTGGTTTTGATCAATATTTTACAGGATAACACCGATTAGGTCTAGGTTAGGCCTGGGTTATGCCCACATCTGGCTCATGACTTTGCCTTTTCCGCAAACATGTAGGCCAGATCCTTGGTTTTCTCTGGTTTGAATCACGTAGTAATGTGGTACCACACTGAAACAGTCAATAAAACCTGGTTTCGATCAATATTATAGAGGACAACACCGGTTAGGTCTGGGTTAGGTCTGGATTATGCCCGCATCTCGCTCGTGATTTTGCCTTCCACGCATACTTGTTGGCCAGATCCTGGGGTTTTTCCTGTTTGAATCACGTAGTAATGTGGTACCACAGCGAAACAGTCAACTAAACCTGGTTCGATCAATATTTTACAGGGTAACACCGGTTAGATCTGGGTTAGGACTGGGTTATGCCCGCATCTGGCTCATGATTTTGCCTTTTCCGCATACTTGTTGGCCAGATCCTTGGTTTTCTCTGGTTTGAAATACGTAGTAATGTGGTACCACACTGGAACAGTCCATTAAACTTGGTTTCGATCAATATTTTAGAGGATAACACCGGTTAGGTCTGGGTTAGGTCTGGGTTATGCCCGCATCTGGCTCATGATTTTGCCTTTTCCGCATACTTGTTGGCCAGATCCTTGGTTTTCTCTGGTTTGAATTGGGTAGTAATGTGGTACCACACTGGAACAGTCCATTAAAGTTGGTTTCGGACAGTATTTTAGTCGGTAACACCGATTAGGTCTGGGTTAGGTCTGGGTTATGCCCGCATCTGGCTCATGATTTTTCCTTCTTCGGATACTTGTTAGCCAGATCCTGGGTTTTTTAGGGTTCGAGTCACGTAGTAATGTGGTTCCACACTGAAACAATCCATTAAACCTGGTTTCGGTCAGTATTCTAGCCGGTAACACCGGTAAGGTCTGGGTTAGGTCTGGGATATGCCCACATCTGGCTCATGATTTTGCCTTTTCCGCATTCTTGTTGGCCAGATCCTGGATTTTTTCGGGTTTGAATCACGTAGTATTGTGGTACCACATTGAAACAGACAATTAAACCTGGTTTCGATCAACATTTTAGAGGATAACACCGGTTAGGTCTGGGTTAGGTCTGGGTTATGCCCGCATCTGGCTCATGATTTTGCCTTCTTCGCAACCTTGTTGGTCAGATCCTGGGTTTTTTAGGGTTCGAGTCACGTAGTAATGTGGTTCCACACTGAAACAGTCCATTAAACCTGGTTTCGATCAATATTTTAGAGGATAACACCGGTTAGGTCTGGGTTAGGTCTGGGTTATGGCCGCATCAGGCTCATGCTTTTGCCTTTTCCGCATACTTGTTGGCCAGATCCTTAATTTCTCTGGTTTGAATCACGTAGTAATGTGGTACCACAGCGAAACAGTTAATTAAACCTGGTTCCGATCCACATTTTAGAGGACAACACCGGTTAGGTCTGGGTTAGGTCTGGGTTATGCCCGCAACTGGCTCATGATTTTGCCTTCTTCGAATACTTGTTGGCCAGATCCTTGGTTTTCTCTGGTTTGAATCACGTAGTAATATGGCACCACAATGAAACAGCCAATTAAACCTGGTTCCGATCCACATTTTAGAGGACAACACCGGTTAGGTCTGGGTTAGGTCTGGGTTATGCCCGCATCAGGCTCATGCATTTGCCTTTTCCGCATACTTGTTGGCCAGATCCTTGGTTTTCTCTGGTTTGAATTACGTAGTAATGTGGTACCACACTGGAACAGTCCATTAAACTTGGTTTCGATCAATATTTTAGAGGATAACACCGGTTAGGTCTGGGTTAAGTCTGGGTTATGCCCGCATCTGGCTCATGATTTTGCCTTTTCCGCATACTTGTTGGCCAGATCCTTGGTTTTCTCTGGTTTGAATTACGTAGTAATGTGGTACCACACTGGAACAGTCCATTAAACCTGGTTTCGATCAATATTTTCGAGGATAACACCGGTTAGGTCTGGGTTAGGTCTGGGTTATGCCCGCAACTGGCTCATGATTTTGCCTTCTTCGAATACTTGTTGGCCAGATCCTTGGTTTTCTCTGGTTTGAATCACGTAGTAATATGGCACCACAATGAAACAGCCAATTAAACCTGGTTCCGATCCACATTTTAGAGGACAACACCGGTTAGGTCTGGGTTAGGTCTGGGTTATGCCCGCAACTGGCTCATGATTTTGCCTTCTTCGAATACTTGTTGGCCAGATCCTTGGTTTTCTCTGGTTTGAATCACGTAGTAATATGGCACCACAATGAAACAGCCAATTAAACCTGGTTCCGATCCACATTTTAGAGGACAACACCGGTTAGGTCTGGGTTAGGTCTGGGTTATGCCCGCATCAGGCTCATGCATTTGCCTTTTCCGCATACTTGTTGGCCAGATCCTTGGTTTTCTCTGGTTTGAATTACGTAGTAATGTGGTACCACACTGGAACAGTCCATTAAACTTGGTTTCGATCAATATTTTAGAGGATAACACCGGTTAGGTCTGGGTTAAGTCTGGGTTATGCCCGCATCTGGCTCATGATTTTGCCTTCTTCGCATACTTGTTAGCCAGATCCTGGGTTTTTTAGGGTTCGAGTCACGTAGTAATGTGGTTCCATACTGAAACAATCCATTAAACCTGGATTCGGTCAGTATTTTAGCCGGTAACACCGGTAAGGTCTGGGTTAGGTCTGGGATATGCCCACATCTGGCTCATGATTTTGCCTTTTCCGCATTCTTGTTGGCCAGATCCTGGATTTTTTCGGGTTTGTATCACGTAGTATTGTGGTACCACATTGAAACAGACAATTAAACCTGGTTTCGATCCACATTTTAGAGGATAACACCGGTTAGGTCTGGGTTAGGTCTGGGTTATGCCCGCATGAGGCTCATGCTTTTGCCTTTTCCGCATACTTGTTGGCCAGATCCTTAATTTCTCTGGTTTGAATCACGTAGTAATGTGGTACCACAGCGAAACAGTTAATTAAACCTGGTTCCGATCCACATTTTAGAGGACAACACCGGTTAGGTCTGGGTTAGGTCTGGGTTATGCCCGTATCAGGCTCATGCATTTGCCTTTTCCGCATACTTGTTGGCCAGATCCTTGGTTTTCTCTGGTTTGAATTACGTAGTAATGTGGTACCACACTGGAACAGTCGATTAAACTTGGTTTCGATCAATATTTTAGAGGATAACACCGGTTAGGTCTGGGTTAAGTCTGGGTTATGCCCGCATCTGGCTCATGATTTTGCCTTTTCCGCATACTTGTTGGCCAGATCCTTGGTTTTCTCTGGTTTGAATTACGTAGTAATGTGGTACCACACTGGAACAGTCCATTAAACCTGGTTTCGATCAATATTTTCGAGGATAACACCGGTTTGGTCTGGGTTAGGTCTGGGTTATGCCCGCATCTGGCTCATGATTTTGCCTTTTCCGCATACTTGTTGGCCAGATCCTTGGTTTTCTCTGGTTTGAATTACGTAGTAATGTGGTACCACACTGGAACAGTCCATTAAACCTGGTTTCGATCAATATTTTCGAGGATAACACCGGTTAGGTCTGGGTTAGGTCTGGTTTATGCCCGCATCAGGCTCATGATTTTGCCTTCTTCGCATACTTGTTGGCCAGATCCTGGGTTTTTTCGGGTTTGAATCACGTAGTAATCTGGTACCACACGGTATCAATCAATTATATCTGGATTCGGTCAGTATTTTAGTCGGTAACACCGGTTTGGTCTGGTTTAGGCCTGGGTTATGCCCGCATCTGGCTCATGATTTTGCCTTCTTCGCAGACTTGTTGGCCAGTTCCTGGGTTTTTTCGGATTTGACTCAAGTAGTAATGTGGTACCACAGCGAAACAGTCAACTAAACCTGGTTCGATCAATATTTTACAGGGTAACACCGGTTAGATCTGGGTTAGGCCTGGGTTATGCCCGCATCTGGCTCATGATTTTCCTTATTCGCAACCTTGTTGGTCAGATCCTGGGTTCTTTCGGGTTTGAATCACGCAGTAATGTGGTACCACATTGAAACAGTCAATTAAACCTGGTTTCGATTAATATATTAGAGGAAAACACCGGTTAGTTCTGGGTTAGGTCACGGGTTATGCCCGCGTCTGGCTCACGACTTTGCCAATTCCGCATACTTGTTGGACAGATCCTGGGTTTTTTCGGGTTTGAATCACGTAGTAATGTGGTACCACAGCGAAACAGTCCATTAATCTTGGTTTCGATCAATATTTTAGAGGATAAAACCGGTTAGATCTGGGTTAGACCCGGGTTATGCCCGCATCTGGCTCATGATTTTGCCTTTTCCGCATACTTGTTTGCCAGATCCTTGGTTTTCCCTGGTTTGAATCACGTAATAATGTGGTACCACAGTGAAACAGACAATTAATCCTGGTTTTGATCAATATTTTACAGGATAACACCGATTAGGTCAAGGTTAGGCCTGGGTTATGCCCACATCTGGCTCATGACTTTGCCATTTCCGCAAACTTGTAGGCCAGATCCTTGGTTTTCTCTGGTTTGAATCACGTAGTAATGTGGTACCACACTGAAACAGTCAATAAAACCTGGTTTCGATCAATATTATAGAGGACAACACCGGTTAGGTCTGGGTTAGGTCTGGATTACGCCCGCATCTCCCTCGTGATTTTGCCTTCCACGCATACTTGTTGGCCAGATCCTGGGTTATTTCCTGTTTGAATCACGTAGTAATGTGGTACCACAGCGAAACAGTCAACTAAACCTGGTTCGATCAATATTTTACAGGGTAACACCGGTTAGATCTGGGTTAGGACTGGGTTATGCCCGCATCTGGCTCATGATTTTGCCTTTTCCGCATACTTGTTGGCCAGATCCTTGGTTTTCTCTGGTTTGAAATACGTAGTAATGTGGTACCACACTGGAACAGTCCATTAAACTTGGTTTCGATCAATATTTTAGAGGATAACACCGGTTAGGTCTGGGTTAGGTCTGGGTTATGCCCGCATCTGGCTCATGATTTTGCCTTTTCCGCATACTTGTTGGCCAGATCCTTGGTTTTCTCTGGTTTGAATTAGGTAGTAATGTGGTACCACACAGGAACAGTCCATTAAAGTTGGTTTCGGACAGTATTTTAGTCGGTAACACCGATTAGGTCTGGGTTATGCCCGCATCTGGCTCATGATTTTGCCTTCTTCGCATACTTGTTAGCCAGATCCTGGGTTTTTTAGGGTTCGAGTCACGTAGTAATGTGGTTCCACACTGAAACAATCCATTAAACCTGGTTTCGGTCAGTATTCTAGCCGGTAACACCGGTAAGGACTGGGTTAGGTCTGGGATATGCCCACATCTGGCTCATGATTTTGCCTTTTCCGCATTCTTGTTGGCCAGATCCTGGATTTTTTCGGGTTTGAATCACGTAGTATTGTGGTACCACATTGAAACAGACAATTAAACCTGGTTTCGATCAACATTTTAGAGGATAACACCGGTTAGGTCTGGGTTAGGTCTGGGTTATGCCCGCATCTGGCTCATGATTTTGCCTTCTTCGCTACCTTGTTCGTCAGATCCTGGGTTTTTTAGGGTTCGAGTCACGTAGTAATGTGGTTCCACACTGAAACAGTCCATTAAACCTGGTTTCGATCAATATTTTAGAGGATAACACCGCTTAGGTCTGGGTTAGGTCTGGGTTATGCCCGCATCAGGCTCATGCTTTTGCCTTTTCCGCATACTTGTTGGCCAGATCCTTAATTTCTCTGGTTTGAATCACGTAGTAATGTGGTACCACAGCGAAACAGTTAATTAAACCTGGTTCCGATCCACATTTTAGAGGACAACACCGGTTAGGTCTGGGTTAGGTCTGGGTTATGCCCGCAACTGGCTCATGATTTTGCCTTCTTCGAATACTTGTTGGCCAGATCCTTGGTTTTCTCTGGTTTGAATCACGTAGTAATATGGCACCACAATGAAACAGCCAATTAAACCTGGTTCCGATCCACATTTTAGAGGACAACACCGGTTAGGTCTGGGTTAGGTCTGGGTTATGCCCGCATCAGGCTCATGCATTTGCCTTTTCCGCATACTTGTTGGCCAGATCCTTGGTTTTCTCTGGTTTGAATTACGTAGTAATGTGGTACCACACTGGAACAGTCCATTAAACTTGGTTTCGATCAATATTTTAGAGGATAACACCGGTTAGGTCTGGGTTAAGTCTGGGTTATGCCCGCATCTGGCTCATGATTTTGCCTTTTCCGCATACTTGTTGGCCAGATCCTTGGTTTTCTCTGGTTTGAATTACGTAGTAATGTGGTACCACACTGGAACAGTCCATTAAACCTGGTTTCGATCAATATTTTCGAGGATAACACCGGTTAGGTCTGGGTTAGGTCTGGGTTATGCCCGCAACTGGCTCATGATTTTGCCTTCTTCGAATACTTGTTGGCCAGATCCTTGGTTTTCTCTGGTTTGAATCACGTAGTAATATGGCACCACAATGAAACAGCCAATTAAACCTGGTTCCGATCCACATTTTAGAGGACAACACCGGTTAGGTCTGGGTTAGGTCTGGGTTATGCCCGCAACTGGCTCATGATTTTGCCTTCTTCGAATACTTGTTGGCCAGATCCTTGGTTTTCTCTGGTTTGAATCACGTAGTAATATGGCACCACAATGAAACAGCCAATTAAACCTGGTTCCGATCCACATTTTAGAGGACAACACCGGTTAGGTCTGGGTTAGGTCTGGGTTATGCCCGCATCAGGCTCATGCATTTGCCTTTTCCGCATACTTGTTGGCCAGATCCTTGGTTTTCTCTGGTTTGAATTACGTAGTAATGTGGTACCACACTGGAACAGTCCATTAAACTTGGTTTCGATCAATATTTTAGAGGATAACACCGGTTAGGTCTGGGTTAAGTCTGGGTTATGCCCGCATCTGGCTCATGATTTTGCCTTCTTCGCATACTTGTTAGCCAGATCCTGGGTTTTTTAGGGTTCGAGTCACGTAGTAATGTGGTTCCATACTGAAACAATCCATAAAACCTGGTTTCGGTCAGTATTTTAGCCGGTAACACCGGTAAGGTCTGGGTTAGGTCTGGGATATGCCCACATCTGGCTCATGATTTTGCCTTTTCCGCATTCTTGTTGGCCAGATCCTGGATTTTTTCGGGTTTGTATCACGTAGTATTGTGGTACCACATTGAAACAGACAATTAAACCTGGTTTCGATCCACATTTTAGAGGATAACACCGGTTAGGTCTGGGTTAGGTCTGGGTTATGCCCGCATGAGGCTCATGCTTTTGCCTTTTCCGCATACTTGTTGGCCAGATCCTTAATTTCTCTGGTTTGAATCACGTAGTAATGTGGTACCACAGCGAAACAGTTAATTAAACCTGGTTCCGATCCACATTTTAGAGGACAACACCGGTTAGGTCTGGGTTAGGTCTGGGTTATGCCCGCATCAGGCTCATGCATTTGCCTTTTCCGCATACTTGTTGGCCAGATCCTTGGTTTTCTCTGGTTTGAATTACGTAGTAATGTGGTACCACACTGGAACAGTCCATTAAACTTGGTTTCGATCAATATTTTAGAGGATAACACCGGTTAGGTCTGGGTTAAGTCTGGGTTATGCCCGCATCTGGCTCATGATTTTGCCTTTTCCGCATACTTGTTGGCCAGATCCTTGGTTTTCTCTGGTTTGAATTACGTAGTAATGTGGTACCACACTGGAACAGTCGATTAAACTTGGTTTCGATCAATATTTTAGAGGATAACACCGGTTAGGTCTGGGTTAGGTCTGGGTTATGCCCGCATCTGGCTCATGATTTTGCCTTTTCCGCATACTTGTTGGCCAGATCCTTGGTTTTCTCTGGTTTGAATTACGTAGTAATGTGGTACCACACTGGAACAGTCCATTAAACCTGGTTTCGATCAATATTTTCGAGGATAACACCGGTTTGGTCTGGGTTAGGTCTGGGTTATGCCCGCATCTGGCTCACGACTTTGCCAATTCCGCATACTTGTTGGACAGATCCTGGGTTTTTTCGGGTTTGAATCACGTAGTAATGTGGTACCACAGCGAAACAGTCCATTAATCTTGGTTTCGATCAATATTTTAGAGGATAAAACCGGTTAGATCTGGGTTAGACCCGGGTTATGCCCGCATCTGGCTCATGATTTTGCCTTTTCCGCATACTTGTTTGCCAGATCCTTGGTTTTCCCTGGTTTGAATCACGTAATAATGTGGTACCACAGTGAAACAGACAATTAATCCTGGTTTTGATCAATATTTTACAGGATAACACCGATTAGGTCAAGGTTAGGCCTGGGTTATGCCCACATCTGGCTCATGACTTTGCCATTTCCGCAAACTTGTAGGCCAGATCCTTGGTTTTCTCTGGTTTGAATCACGTAGTAATCTGGTACCACACTGAAACAGTCAATAAAACCTGGTTTCGATCAATATTATAGAGGACAACACCGGTTAGGTCTGGGTTAGGTCTGGATTACGCCCGCATCTCGCTCGTGATTTTGCCTTCCACGCATACTTGTTGGCCAGATCCTTGGTTTTCTCTGGTTTGAAATACGTAGTAATGTGGTACCACACTGGAACAGTCCATTAAACTTGGTTTCGATCAATATTTTAGAGGATAACACCGGTTAGGTCTGGGTTAGGTCTGGGTTATGCCCGCATCTGGCTCATGATTTTGCCTTTTCCGCATACTTGTTGGCCAGATCCTTGGTTTTCTCTGGTTTGAATTAGGTAGTAATGTGGTACCACACAGGAACAGTCCATTAAAGTTGGTTTCGGACAGTATTTTAGTCGGTAACACCGATTAGGTCTGGGTTAGGTCTGGGATATGCCCGCATCTGGCTCATGATTTTGCCTTCTTCGCATACTTGTTAGCCAGATCCTGGGTTTTTTAGGGTTCGAGTCACGTAGTAATGTGGTTCCACACTGAAACAATCCATTAAACCTGGTTTCGGTCAGTATTCTAGCCGGTAACACCGGTAAGGACTGGGTTAGGTCTGGGATATGCCCACATCTGGCTCATGATTTTGCCTTTTCCGCATTCTTGTTGGCCAGATCCTGGATTTTTTCGGGTTTGAATCACGTAGTATTGTG
Source organism: Colletes latitarsis (assembly GCF_051014445.1). Classification (NCBI taxonomy): domain Eukaryota; kingdom Metazoa; phylum Arthropoda; class Insecta; order Hymenoptera; family Colletidae; genus Colletes; species Colletes latitarsis. The sequence continues at coordinate 2,247,592 of NC_135139.1, read as the reverse complement.
GTACCACATTGAAACAGACAATTAAACCTGGTTTCGATCAACATTTTAGAGGATAACACCGGTTAGGTCTGGGTTAGGTCTGGGTTATGCCCGCATCTGGCTCATGATTTTGCCTTCTTCGCTACCTTGTTCGTCAGATCCTGGGTTTTTTAGGGTTCGAGTCACGTAGTAATGTGGTTCCACACTGAAACAGTCCATTAAACCTGGTTTCGATCAATATTTTAGAGGATAACACCGCTTAGGTCTGGGTTAGGTCTGGGTTATGCCCGCATCAGGCTCATGCTTTTGCCTTTTCCGCATACTTGTTGGCCAGATCCTTAATTTCTCTGGTTTGAATCACGTAGTAATGTGGTACCACAGCGAAACAGTTAATTAAACCTGGTTCCGATCCACATTTTAGAGGACAACACCGGTTAGGTCTGGGTTAGGTCTGGGTTATGCCCGCAACTGGCTCATGATTTTGCCTTCTTCGAATACTTGTTGGCCAGATCCTTGGTTTTCTCTGGTTTGAATCACGTAGTAATATGGCACCACAATGAAACAGCCAATTAAACCTGGTTCCGATCCACATTTTAGAGGACAACACCGGTTAGGTCTGGGTTAGGTCTGGGTTATGCCCGCATCAGGCTCATGCATTTGCCTTTTCCGCATACTTGTTGGCCAGATCCTTGGTTTTCTCTGGTTTGAATTACGTAGTAATGTGGTACCACACTGGAACAGTCCATTAAACTTGGTTTCGATCAATATTTTAGAGGATAACACCGGTTAGGTCTGGGTTAAGTCTGGGTTATGCCCGCATCTGGCTCATGATTTTGCCTTCTTCGCATACTTGTTAGCCAGATCCTGGGTTTTTTAGGGTTCGAGTCACGTAGTAATGTGGTTCCATACTGAAACAATCCATAAAACCTGGTTTCGGTCAGTATTTTAGCCGGTAACACCGGTAAGGTCTGGGTTAGGTCTGGGATATGCCCACATCTGGCTCATGATTTTGCCTTTTCCGCATTCTTGTTGGCCAGATCCTGGATTTTTTCGGGTTTGTATCACGTAGTATTGTGGTACCACATTGAAACAGACAATTAAACCTGGTTTCGATCCACATTTTAGAGGATAACACCGGTTAGGTCTGGGTTAGGTCTGGGTTATGCCCGCATGAGGCTCATGCTTTTGCCTTTTCCGCATACTTGTTGGCCAGATCCTTAATTTCTCTGGTTTGAATCACGTAGTAATGTGGTACCACAGCGAAACAGTTAATTAAACCTGGTTCCGATCCACATTTTAGAGGACAACACCGGTTAGGTCTGGGTTAGGTCTGGGTTATGCCCGCATCAGGCTCATGCATTTGCCTTTTCCGCATACTTGTTGGCCAGATCCTTGGTTTTCTCTGGTTTGAATTACGTAGTAATGTGGTACCACACTGGAACAGTCCATTAAACTTGGTTTCGATCAATATTTTAGAGGATAACACCGGTTAGGTCTGGGTTAAGTCTGGGTTATGCCCGCATCTGGCTCATGATTTTGCCTTTTCCGCATACTTGTTGGCCAGATCCTTGGTTTTCTCTGGTTTGAATTACGTAGTAATGTGGTACCACACTGGAACAGTCCATTAAACCTGGTTTCGATCAATATTTTCGAGGATAACACCGGTTTGGTCTGGGTTAGGTCTGGGTTATGCCCGCATCTGGCTCATGATTTTGCCTTTTCCGCATACTTGTTGGCCAGATCCTTGGTTTTCTCTGGTTTGAATTACGTAGTAATGTGGTACCACACTGGAACAGTCCATTAAACCTGGTTTCGATCAATATTTTCGAGGATAACACCGATTAGGTCAAGGTTAGGCCTGGGTTATGCCCACATCAGGCTCATGACTTTGCCATTTCCGCAAACTTGTAGGCCAGATCCTTGGTTTTCTCTGGTTTGAATCACGTAGTAATGTGGTACCACACTGAAACAGTCAATAAAACCTGGTTTCGATCAATATTATAGAGGACAACACCGGTTAGGTCTGGGTTAGGTCTGGATTACGCCCGCATCTCGCTCGTGATTTTGCCTTCCACGCATACTTGTTGGCCAGTTCCTGGGTTTTTTCGGATTTGACTCAAGTAGTAATGTGGTACCACAGCGAAACAGTCAACTAAACCTGGTTCGATCAATATTTTACAGGGTAACACCGGTTAGATCTGGGTTAGGCCTGGGTTATGCCCGCATCTGGCTCATGATTTTCCTTATTCGCAACCTTGTTGGTCAGATCCTGGGTTCTTTCGGGTTTGAATCACGCAGTAATGTGGTACCACATTGAAACAGTCAATTAAACCTGGTTTCGATTAATATATTAGAGGAAAACACCGGTTAGTTCTGGGTTAGGTCACGGGTTATGCCCGCGTCTGGCTCACGACTTTGCCAATTCCGCATACTTGTTGGACAGATCCTGGGTTTTTTCGGGTTTGAATCACGTAGTAATGTGGTACCACAGCGAAACAGTCCATTAAACTTGGTTTCGATCAATATTTTAGAGGATAAAACCGGTTAGATCTGGGTTAGACCTGGGTTATGCCCGCATCTGGCTCATGATTTTGCCTTTTCCGCATACTTGTTTGTCAGATCCTTGGTTTTCCCTGGTTTGAATCACGTAATAATGTGGTACCACAGTGAAACAGACAATTAATCCTGGTTTTGATCAATATTTTACAGGATAACACCGATTAGGTCAAGGTTAGGCCTGGGTTATGCCCACATCTGGCTCATGACTTTGCCATTTCCGCAAACTTGTAGGCCAGATCCTTGGTTTTCTCTGGTTTGTATCACGTAGTAATGTGGTACCACACTGAAACAGTCAATAAAACCTGGTTTCGATCAATATTATAGAGGACAACACCGGTTAGGTCTGGGTTAGGTCTGGATTACGCCCGCATCTCGCTCGTGATTTTGCCTTCCACGCATACTTGTTGGCCAGATCCTGGGTTATTTCCTGTTTGAATCACGTAGTAATGTGGTACCACAGCGAAACAGTCAACTAAACCTGGTTCGATCAATATTTTACAGGGTAACACCGGTTAGATCTGGGTTAGGACTGGGTTATGCCCGCATCTGGCTCATGATTTTGCCTTTTCCGCATACTTGTTGGCCAGATCCTTGGTTTTCTCTGGTTTGAATTACGTAGTAATGTGGTACCACACTGGAACAGTCCATTAAACTTGGTTTCGATCAATATTTTAGAGGATAACACCGGTTAGGTCTGGGTTAAGTCTGGGTTATGCCCGCATCTGGCTCATGATTTTGCCTTCTTCGCATACTTGTTAGCCAGATCCTGGGTTTTTTAGGGTTCGAGTCACGTAGTAATGTGGTTCCATACTGAAACAATCCATTAAACCTGGTTTCGGTCAGTATTTTAGCCGGTAACACCGGTAAGGTCTGGGTTAGGTCTGGGATATGCCCACATCTGGCTCATGATTTTGCCTTTTCCGCATTCTTGTTGGCCAGATCCTGGATTTTTTCGGGTTTGTATCACGTAGTATTGTGGTACCACATTGAAACAGACAATTAAACCTGGTTTCGATCCACATTTTAGAGGATAACACCGGTTAGGTCTGGGTTAGGTCTGGGTTATGCCCGCATGAGGCTCATGCTTTTGCCTTTTCCGCATACTTGTTGGCCAGATCCTTAATTTCTCTGGTTTGAATCACGTAGTAATGTGGTACCACAGCGAAACAGTTAATTAAACCTGGTTCCGATCCACATTTTAGAGGACAACACCGGTTAGGTCTGGGTTAGGTCTGGGTTATGCCCGCATCAGGCTCATGCATTTGCCTTTTCCGCATACTTGTTGGCCAGATCCTTGGTTTTCTCTGGTTTGAATTACGTAGTAATGTGGTACCACACTGGAACAGTCCATTAAACTTGGTTTCGATCAATATTTTAGAGGATAACACCGGTTAGGTCTGGGTTAAGTCTGGGTTATGCCCGCATCTGGCTCATGATTTTGCCTTTTCCGCATACTTGTTGGCCAGATCCTTGGTTTTCTCTGGTTTGAATTACGTAGTAATGTGGTACCACACTGGAACAGTCCATTAAACCTGGTTTCGATCAATATTTTCGAGGATAACACCGGTTTGGTCTGGGTTAGGTCTGGGTTATGCCCGCATCTGGCTCATGATTTTGCCTTCTCCGCATAGTTGTTGGCCAGATCCTTGGTTTTCTCTGGTTTGAATTACGTAGTAATGTGGTACCACACTGGAACAGTCCATTAAACCTGGTTTCGATCAATATTTTCGAGGATAACACCGGTTAGGTCTGGGTTAGGTCTGGTTTATGCCCGCATCAGGCTCATGATTTTGCCTTCTTCGCATACTTGTTGGCCAGATCCTGGGTTTTTTCGGGTTTGAATCACGTAGTAATCTGGTACCACACGGTATCAATCAATTATATCTGGATTCGGTCAGTATTTTAGTCGGTAACACCGGTTTGGTCTGGTTTAGGCCTGGGTTATGCCCGCATCTGGCTCATGATTTTGCCTTCTTCGCAGACTTGTTGGCCAGTTCCTGGGTTTTTTCGGATTTGACTCAAGTAGTAATGTGGTACCACAGCGAAACAGTCAACTAAACCTGGTTCGATCAATATTTTACAGGGTAACACCGGTTAGATCTGGGGTAGGCCTGGGTTATGCCCGCATCTGGCTCATGATTTTCCTTATTCGCAACCTTGTTGGTCAGATCCTGGGTTCTTTCGGGTTTGAATCACGCAGTAATGTGGTACCACATTGAAACAGTCAATTAAACCTGGTTTCGATTAATATATTAGAGGAAAACACCGGTTAGTTCTGGGTTAGGTCACGGGTTATGCCCGCGTCTGGCTCACGACTTTGCCAATTCCGCATACTTGTTGGACAGATCCTGGGTTTTTTCGGGTTTGAATCACGTAGTAATGTGGTACCACAGCGAAACAGTCCATTAAACTTGGTTTCGATCAATATTTTAGAGGATAAAACCGGTTAGATCTGGGTTAGACCTGGGTTATGCCCGCATCTGGCTCATGATTTTGCCTTTTCCGCATACTTGTTTGCCAGATCCTTGGTTTTCCCTGGTTTGAATCACGTAATAATGTGGTACCACAGTGAAACAGACAATTAATCCTGGTTTTGATCAATATTTTACAGGATAACACCGATTAGGTCAAGGTTAGGCCTGGGTTATGCCCACATCTGGCTCATGACTTTGCCATTTCCGCAAACTTGTAGGCCAGATCCTTGGTTTTCTCTGGTTTGAATCACGTAGTAATGTGGTACCACACTGAAACAGTCAATAAAACCTGGTTTCGATCAATATTATAGAGGACAACACCGGTTAGGTCTGGGTTAGGTCTGGATTACGCCCGCATCTCGCTCGTGATTTTGCCTTCCACGCATACTTGTTGGCCAGATCCTGGGTTATTTCCTGTTTGAATCACGTAGTAATGTGGTACCACAGCGAAACAGTCAACTAAACCTGGTTCGATCAATATTTTACAGGGTAACACCGGTTAGATCTGGGTTAGGACTGGGTTATGCCCGCATCTGGCTCATGATTTTGCCTCTTCCGCATACTTGTTGGCCAGATCCTTGGTTTTCTCTGGTTTGAAATACGTAGTAATGTGGTACCACACTGGAACAGTCCATTAAACTTGGTTTCGATCAATATTTTAGAGGATAACACCGGTTAGGTCTGGGTTAGGTCTGGGTTATGCCCGCATCTGGCTCATGATTTTGCCTTTTCCGCATACTTGTTGGCCAGATCCTTGGTTTTCTCTGGTTTGAATTAGGTAGTAATGTGGTACCACACAGGAACAGTCCATTAAAGTTGGTTTCGGACAGTATTTTAGTCGGTAACACCGATTAGGTCTGGGTTAGGTCTGGGTTATGCCCGCATCTGGCTCATGATTTTGCCTTCTTCGCATACTTGTTAGCCAGATCCTGGGTTTTTTAGGGTTCGAGTCACGTAGTAATGTGGTTCCACACTGAAACAATCCATTAAACCTGGTTTCGGTCAGTATTTTAGTCGGTAACACCGGTAAGGTCTGGGTTAGGTCTGGGATATGCCCACATCTGACTCATGATTTTGCCTTCTGCGCATACTTGTTGGCCAGATCCTGGGTTTTTTCGGGTTTGAATCACGTAATAATGTGGTACCACATTGACACAGTCAATTAAACCTGGTTTCGATCAATATCTTAGAGGATAACACCGGTTAGGTCTGGGTTAGGTCTGGGTTGTGCCCGCATCTCGCCCATGATTTTGCCTTCTGCGCATACTTGTTGGCCAGATCCTGGGTTTTTTCGGGTTTGAATCACGTAATAATGTGGTACCACATTGAAACAGTCAACTAAACCTGGTTTCGATCAATATTTTAGAAGATAATACCGGTTAGGTCTAGGTTAGGCCTGGGTTATGCCCGCATCTCGCTCATGATTTTGCCTTTTTCATGTACTTGTTGGCCAGATCTTGTGTTTTTTCGGGTTTGAATCATATAGTAATGTGGTACCACAGCGAAACAGGCAATTAAACCTGGTTTCGATCAATATATTAGAGGATAACACCGGTTAGGTCTGGGTTAGGTCACGGGTTATGCCCGCGTCAGGCTCACGACTTTGCCAATTCCGCATTCATGCTGGCCAGATCCTTGGTTTTCTCTGGTTTGAATCACGTAGTAATTTGGTACCACACTGAAACAGTCCATTAAACTTGGTTTCGATCAATATTTTAGAGGATAACACCGGTTAGGTCTGGGTTAGGTCTGGGTTATGCCCGCATCTGGCTCATGATTTTGCCTTCTTCGCAACCTTGTTGGTCAGATCCTGGGTTTTTTAGGGTTCGAGTCACGTAGTAATGTGGTTCCACACTGAAACAGTCCATTAAACCTGGTTTCGATCAATATTTCAGAGGATAACACCGGTTGGGTCTGGGTTAGGTCTGGGTTATGCCCGCATCAGGCTCATGATTTTGCCTTCTTCGAATACTTGTTGGCCAGATCCTTGGTTTTCTCTGGTTTGAATCACGTAGTAATATGGTACCACAATGAAACAGCCAATTAAACCTGGATTCGGTCTGTATTTTAGTCGGTAACACCGGTATGGTATGAGTTAGGTCTGGGTTATGCCCGCATCTTGCTCATGATTTTGCCTTCTTCCCATACTTGTTGGCCAGATCCTGGGTTGTTTCGGGTTTGAATCACGTAGTAATGTGGTACCACGGCGAAACAGGCCATTAAACTTGGTTTCGATGCATATTTTAGAGGATAACACCGGTTAGGTCTGGGTTAGGTCTGGGTTATGCCCGCATCTGGCTCATGATTTTGCCTTCTTCGCAACCTTGTTGGTCAGATCCTGGGTTTTTTAGGGTTCGAGTCACGTAGTAATGAGGTACCACATTGAAACAGGCCATTAAACTTGGTTTCGATGCATATTTTAGAGGATTACACCGGTTAGGTCTGGGTTAGGTCCGGGTTATGCCCGCATCTGGCTCATGATTTTGCCTTCTTCGCAACCTTGTTGGTCAGATCCTGGGTTCTTTCGGGTTTGAATCACGCAGTAATGTGGTACCACATTGAAACAGTCAATTAAACCTGGTTTCGATCAATATATTAGAGGAAAACACCGGTTAGGTCTGGGTTAGGTCACGGGTTATGCCCGCGTCTGGCTCACGACATTGCCAATTCCGCATACTTGTTGGACAGATCCTGGGTTTTTTCGGGTTTGAATCACGTAGTAATGTGGTACCACAGCGAAACAGTCCATTAAACTTGGTTTCGATCAATATTTTAGAGGATAAAACCGGCTAAGTCTGGGTTAGGTCTAGGTTATTCCCGCATCTGGGTCATGATTTTGCCTAATTCGCATACTTGTTGGCCAGTTCCTGTGTTTTTTCGGGTTTGAATCAGGTACAAATATGGTACCACACTGAAATGGTCAACTAAACCTGGTTTCGATCCACATTTTCGAGGATTACACCGGTTAGGTCTGGGTTAGGTCTGGGTTATGCCCGCATCTGGCTCATGATTTTACCTTCTTCGCATACTTGTTGGACAGATCCCGGGTTTTCTCGGGTTTGAATCACGTAGTAATATGGTACCACACTGAAACAGGCCATTACACTTGGTTTCGATGAATATTTTAGAGGATAACACCGGCTAGGTCTGGGTTAGGTCTGGGTTATGTCCGCATCTGGCTCATGATTTTGCCTTCTTCGCATACTTGTTGGCCAGATCCTGGGTTTTTTCGGGTTTGAATCACGTAGTAATCTGGTACCACACGGTATCAATCAATTATATCTGGATTCGGTCAGTATTATAGTCGGTAACACCGGTATGGTCTGGTTTAGGCCTGGGTTATGCCCGCATCTGGCTCATGATTTTGCCTTCTTCGCAGACATGTTGGCCAGTTCCTGGGTTTTTTCGGATTTGACTCAAGTAGTAATGTGGTGCCACAGCGAAACAGTCAACTAAACCTGGTTCGATCAATATTTTACAGGGTAACACCGGTTAGATCTGGGTTAGGCCTGGGTTATGCCCGCATCTGGCTCATGATTTTGCCTTCTTCGCAACCTTGTTGGTCAGATCCTGGGTTCTTTCGGGTTTGAATCACGCAGTAATGTGGTACCACATTGAAACAGTCAATTAAACCTGGTTTCGATCAATATATTAGAGGAAAACACCGGTTAGTTCTGGGTTAGGTCACGGGTTATGCCCGCGTCTGGCTCACGACTTTGCCAATTCCGCATACTTGTTGGACAGATCCTGGGTTTTTTCGGGTTTGAATCACGTAGTAATGTGGTACCACAGCGAAACAGTCCATTAAACTTGGTTTCGATCAATATTTTAGAGGATAAAACCGGCTAAGTCTGGGTTAGGTCTAGGTTATTCCCGCATCTGGGTCATGATTTTGCCTAATTCGCATACTTGTTGGCCAGTTCCTGGGTTTTTTCGGATTTGACTCAAGTAGTAATGTGGTACCACAGCGAAACAGTCAACTAAACCTGGTTCGATCAATATTTTACAGGGTAACACCGGTTAGATCTGGGTTAGGCCTGGGTTATGCCCGCATCTGGCTCATGATTTTGCCTTTTCCGCATACTTGTTTGCCAGATCCTTGGTTTTCTCTGGTTTGAATCACGTAATAATGTGGTAGCACAGTGAAACAGACAATTAATCCTGGTTTTGATCAATATTTTACAGGATAACACCGATTAGGTCTAGGTTAGGCCTGGGTTATGCCCACATCTGGCTCATGACTTTGCCTTTTCCGCAAACTTGTAGGCCAGATCCTTGGTTTTCTCTGGTTTGAATCACGTAGTAATGTGGTACCACACTGAAACAGTCAATAAAACCTGGTTTCGATCAATATTATAGAGGACAACACCGGTTAGGTCTGGGTTAGGTCTGGATTATGCCCGCATCTCGCTCGTGATTTTGCCTTCCACGCATACTTGTTGGCCAGATCCTGGGTTTTTTCCTGTTTGAATCACGTAGTAATGTGGTACCACAGCGAAACAGTCAACTAAACCTGGTTCGATCAATATTTTACAGGGTAACACCGGTTAGATCTGGGTTAGGACTGGGTTATGCCCGCATCTGGCTCATGATTTTGCCTTTTCCGCATACTTGTTGGCCAGATCCTTGGTTTTCTCTGGTTTGAAATGCGTAGCAATGTGGTACCACACTGGAACAGTCCATTAAACTTGGTTTCGATCAATATTTTAGAGGATAACACCGGTTAGGTCTGGGTTAGGTCTGGGTTATGCCCGCATCTGGCTCATGATTTTGCCTTTTCCGCATACTTCTTGGCCAGATCCTTGGTTTTCTCTGGTTTGAATTAGGTAGTAATGTGGTACCACACAGGAACAGTCCATTAAAGTTGGTTTCGGACAGTATTTTAGTCGGTAACACCGATTAGGTCTGGGTTAGGTCTGGGTTATGCCCGCATCTGGCTCATGATTTTGCCTTCTTCGCATACTTGTTAGCCAGATCCTGGGTTTTTTAGGGTTCGAGTCACGTAGTAATGTGGTTCCACACTGAAACAATCCATTAAACCTGGTTTCGGTCAGTATTTTAGTCGGTAACACCGGTAAGGTCTGGGTTAGGTCTGGGATATGCCCACATCTGGCTCATGATTTTGCATTCTGCGCATACTTGTTGGCCAGATCCTTGGTTTTCTCTGGTTTGAATTACGTAGTAATATGGTACCACACTGGAACAGTCCATTAAACCTGGTTTCGATCAATATTTTCGAGGATAACACCGGTTTGGTCTGGGTTAGGTCTGGGTTATGCCCGCATCTGGCTCATGATTTTGCCTTCTCCGCATAGTTGTTGGCCAGATCCTTGGTTTTCTCTGGTTTGAATTACGTAGTAATGTGGTACCACACTGGAACAGTCCATTAAACCTGGTTTCGATCAATATTTTCGAGGATAACACCGGTTAGGTCTGGGTTAGGTCTGGTTTATGCCCGCATCAGGCTCATGATTTTGCCTTCTTCGCAGACTTGTTGGCCAGTTCCTGGGTTTTTTCGGATTTGACTCATGTAGTAATGTGGTACCACAGCGAAACAGTCAACTAAACCTGGTTCGATCAATATTTTACAGGGTAACACCGGTTAGATCTGGGTTAGGCCTGGGTTATGCCCGCATCTGGCTCATGATTTTCCTTATTCGCAACCTTGTTGGTCAGATCCTGGGTTCTTTCGGGATTGAATCACGCAGTAATGTGGTACCACATTGAAACAGTCAATTAAACCTGGTTTCGATTAATATATTAGAGGAAAACACCGGTTAGTTCTGGGTTAGGTCACGGGTTATGCCCGCATCTGGCTCATGATTTTGCCTTCTTCGCAACCTTGTTGGTCAGATCCTGGGTTCTTTCGGGTTTGAATCACGCAGTAATGTGGTACCACATTGAAACAGTCAATTAAACCTGGTTTCGATTAATATATTAGAGGAAAACACCGGTTAGTTCTGGGTTAGGTCACGGGTTATGCCCGCATCTCGCCCATGATTTTGCCTTCTGCGCATACTTGTTGGCCAGATCCTGGGTTTTTTCGGGTTTGAATCACGTAATAATGTGGTACCACATTGAAACAGTCAACTAAACCTGGTTTCGATCAATATTTTAGAAGATAATACCGGTTAGGTCTAGGTTAGGCCTGGGTTATGCCCGCATCTCGCTCATGATTTTGCCTTTTTCATGTACTTGTTGGCCAGATCTTGTGTTTTTTCGGGTTTGAATCATATAGTAATGTGGTACCACAGCGAAACAGGCAATTAAACCTGGTTTCGATCAATATATTAGAGGATAACACCGGTTAGGTCTGGGTTAGGTCACGGGTTATGCCCGCGTCAGGCTCACGACTTTGCCAATTCCGCATTCATGCTGGCCAGATCCTTGGTTTTCTCTGGTTTGAATCACGTAGTAATTTGGTACCACACTGAAACAGTCCATTAAACTTGGTTTCGATCAATATTTTAGAGGATAACACCGGTTAGGTCTGGGTTAGGTCTGGGTTATGCCCGCATCTGGCTCATGATTTTGCCTTCTTCGCAACCTTGTTGGTCAGATCCTGGGTTTTTTAGGGTTCGAGTCACGTAGTAATGTGGTTCCACACTGAAACAGTCCATTAAACCTGGTTTCGATCAATATTTCAGAGGATAACACCGGTTGGGTCTGGGTTAGGTCTGGGTTATGCCAGCATCAGGCTCATGATTTTGCCTTCTTCGAATACTTGTTGGCCAGATCCTTGGTTTTCTCTGGTTTGAATCACGTAGTAATATGGTACCACAATGAAACAGCCAATTAAACCTGGATTCGGTCTGTATTTTAGTCGGTAACACCGGTATGGTATGAGTTAGGTCTGGGTTATGCCCGCATCTTGCTCATGATTTTGCCTTCTTCCCATACTTGTTGGCCAGATCCTGGGTTGTTTCGGGTTTGAATCACGTAGTAATGTGGTACCACGGCGAAACAGGCCATTAAACTTGGTTTCGATGCATATTTTAGAGGATAACACCGGTTAGGTCTGGGTTAGGTCCGGGTTATGCCCGCATCTGGCTCATGATTTTGCCTTATTCGCATACTTGGTGGCCAGATCCTGGATTTTTTCGGGTTTGAATCACGTAGTAATGTGGTACCACACTGAAACAGTCAATTAAACCTGGTTTCGATCAATATTTCAGACGATAAAACCGGTTAAGTCTGGGATAGTTCTGGGTTATGCCCGCATCTAGCTCATGATTTTGCCTTTTCCGCATTCTTGTTGGCCAGATCCTGGATTTTTTCGGGTTTGAATCACGTAGTATTGTGGTACCACACTGAAACAGACAATTGAACCTGGTTTCGATCAATATTTTAGAGGATAACACCGGTTAGGTCTGGGTTAGGTCTGGGTTATGCCCGCATCTGGCTCATGGTTTTGCCTTCTTCGCAACCTTGTTGGTCAGATCCTGGGTTTTTTAGGGTTCGAGTCACGTAGTAATGAGGTACCACATTGAAACAGGCCATTAAACTTGGTTTCGATGCATATTTTAGAGGATTACACCGGTTAGGTCTGGGTTAGGTCCGGGTTATGCCCGCATCTGGCTCATGATTTTGCCTTCTTCGCAACCTTGTTGGTCAGATCCTGGGTTCTTTCGGGTTTGAATCACGCAGTAATGTGGTACCACATTGAAACAGTCAATTAAACCTGGTTTCGATCAATATATTAGAGGAAAACACCGGTTAGGTCTGGGTTAGGTCACGGGTTATGCCCGCGTCTGGCTCACGACTTTGCCAATTCCGCATACTTGTTGGACAGATCCTGGGTTTTTTCGGGTTTGAATCACGTAGTAATGTGGTACCACAGCGAAACAGTCCATTAAACTTGGTTTCGATCAATATTTTAGAGGATAAAACCGGCTAAGTCTGGGTTAGGTCTAGGTTATTCCCGCATCTGGGTCATGATTTTGCCTAATTCGCATACTTGTTGGCCAGTTCCTGTGTTTTTTCGGGTTTGAATCAGGTACAAATATGGTACCACACTGAAATGGTCAACTAAACCTGGTTTCGATCCACATTTTCGAGGATTACACCGGTTAGGTCTGGGTTAGGTCTGGGTTATGCCCGCATCTGGCTCATGATTTTACCTTCTTCGCATACTTGTTGGACAGATCCCGGGTTTTCTCGGGTTTGAATCACGTAGTAATATGGTACCACACTGAAACAGGCCATTACACTTGGTTTCGATGAATATTTTAGAGGATAACACCGGCTAGGTCTGGGTTAGGTCTGGGTTATGTCCGCATCTGGCTCATGATTTTGCCTTCTTCGCATACTTGTTGGCCAGATCCTGGGTTTTTTCGGGTTTGAATCACGTAGTAATCTGGTACCACACGGTATCAATCAATTATATCTGGATTCGGTCAGTATTATAGTCGGTAACACCGGTTTGGTCTGGTTTAGGCCTGGGTTATGCCCGCATCTGGCTCATGATTTTGCCTTCTTCGCAGACTTGTTGGCCAGTTCCTGGGTTTTTTCGGATTTGACTCAAGTAGTAATGTGGTGCCACAGCGAAACAGTCAACTAAACCTGGTTCGATCAATATTTTACAGGGTAACACCGGTTAGATCTGGGTTAGGCCTGGGTTATGCCCGCATCTGGCTCATGATTTTGCCTTCTTCGCAACCTTGTTGGTCAGATCCTGGGTTCTTTCGGGTTTGAATCACGCAGCAATGTGGTACCACATTGAAACAGTCAATTAAACCTGGTTTCGATCAATATATTAGAGGAAAACACCGGTTAGTTCTGGGTTAGGTCACGGGTTATGCCCGCGTCTGGCTCACGACTTTGCCAATTCCGCATACTTGTTGGACAGATCCTGGGTTTTTTCGGGTTTGAATCACGTAGTAATGTGGTACCACAGCGAAACAGTCCATTAAACTTGGTTTCGATCAATATTTTAGAGGATAAAACCGGCTAAGTCTGGGTTAGGTCTAGGTTATTCCCGCATCTGGGTCATGATTTTGCCTAATTCGCATACTTGTTGGCCAGTTCCTGGGTTTTTTCGGATTTGACTCAAGTAGTAATGTGGTACCACAGCGAAACAGTCAACTAAACCTGGTTCGATCAATATTTTACAGGGTAACACCGGTTAGATCTGGGTTAGGCCTGGGTTATGCCCGCATCTGGCTCATGATTTTGCCTTTTCCGCATACTTGTTTGCCAGATCCTTGGTTTTCTCTGGTTTGAATCACGTAATAATGTGGTAGCACAGTGAAACAGACAATTAATCCTGGTTTTGATCAATATTTTACAGGATAACACCGATTAGGTCTAGGTTAGGCCTGGGTTATGCCCACATCTGGCTCATGACTTTGCCTTTTCCGCAAACTTGTAGGCCAGATCCTTGGTTTTCTCTGGTTTGAATCACGTAGTAATGTGGTACCACACTGAAACAGTCAATAAAACCTGGTTTCGATCAATATTATAGAGGACAACACCGGTTAGGTCTGGGTTAGGTCTGGATTATGCCCGCATCTCGCTCGTGATTTTGCCTTCCACGCATACTTGTTGGCCAGATCCTGGGTTTTTTCCTGTTTGAATCACGTAGTAATGTGGTACCACAGCGAAACAGTCAACTAAACCTGGTTCGATCAATATTTTACAGGGTAACACCGGTTAGATCTGGGTTAGGACTGGGTTATGCCCGCATCTGGCTCATGATTTTGCCTTTTCCGCATACTTGTTGGCCAGATCCTTGGTTTTCTCTGGTTTGAAATGCGTAGCAATGTGGTACCACACTGGAACAGTCCATTAAACTTGGTTTCGATCAATATTTTAGAGGATAACACCGGTTAGGTCTGGGTTAGGTCTGGGTTATGCCCGCATCTGGCTCATGATTTTGCCTTTTCCGCATACTTCTTGGCCAGATCCTTGGTTTTCTCTGGTTTGAATTAGGTAGTAATGTGGTACCACACAGGAACAGTCCATTAAAGTTGGTTTCGGACAGTATTTTAGTCGGTAACACCGATTAGGTCTGGGTTAGGTCTGGGTTATGCCCGCATCTGGCTCATGATTTTGCCTTCTTCGCATACTTGTTAGCCAGATCCTGGGTTTTTTAGGGTTCGAGTCACGTAGTAATGTGGTTCCACACTGAAACAATCCATTAAACCTGGTTTCGGTCAGTATTTTAGTCGGTAACACCGGTAAGGTCTGGGTTAGGTCTGGGATATGCCCACATCTGGCTCATGATTTTGCATTCTGCGCATACTTGTTGGCCAGATCCTGGGTTTTTTCGGGTTTGAATCACGTAATAATGTGGTACCACATTGACACAGTCAATTAAACCTGGTTTCGATCAATATCTTAGAGGATAACACCGGTTAGGTCTGGGTTAGGTCTGGGTTATGCCCGCATCTGGCTCATGATTTTGCCTTCTTCGCATACTTGTTAGCCAGATCCTGGGTTTTTTAGGGTTCGAGTCACGTAGTAATGTGGTTCCACACTGAAACAATCCATTAAACCTGGTTTCGGTCAGTATTTTAGCCGGTAACACCGGTAAGGTCTGGGTTAGGTCTGGGATATGCCCACATCTGGCTCATGATTTTGCCTTTTCCGCATTCTTGTTGGCCAGATCCTGGATTTTTTCGGGTTTGAATCACGTAGTATTGTGGTACCACATTGAAACAGACAATTAAACCTGGTTTCGATCAACATTTTAGAGGATAACACCGGTTAGGTCTGGGTTAGGTCTGGGTTATGCCCGCATCTGGCTCATGATTTTGCCTTCTTCGCAACCTTGTTGGTCAGATCCTGGGTTTTTTAGGGTTCGAGTCACGTAGTAATGTGGTTCCACACTGAAACAGTCCATTAAACCTGGTTTCGATCAATATTTTAGAGGATAACACCGGTTAGGTCTGGGTTAGGTCTGGGTTATGCCCGCATCAGGCTCATGCTTTTGCCTTTTCCGCATACTTGTTGGCCAGATCCTTAATTTCTCTGGTTTGAATCACGTAGTAATGTGGTACCACAGCGAAACAGTTAATTAAACCTGGTTCCGATCCACATTTTAGAGGACAACACCGGTTAGGTCTGGGTTAGGTCTGGGTTATGCCCGCTACTGGCTCATGATTTTGCCTTCTTCGAATACTTGTTGGCCAGATCCTTGGTTTTCTCTGGTTTGAATCACGTAGTAATATGGCACCACAATGAAACAGCCAATTAAACCTGGATTCGGTCAGTATTTTAGTCGGTAACACCGGTTAGGTCTGGGTTAGGTCTGGGTTATGCCCGCATCAGGCTCATGATTTTGCCTTTTCCGCATACTTGTTGGCCAGATCCTTAATTTCTCTGGTTTGAATCACGTAGTAATGTGGTACCACAGCGAAACAGTTAATTAAACCTGGTTCCGATCCACATTTTAGAGGACAACACCGGTTAAGTCTGGGATAGTTCTGGGTTATGCCCGCATCTAGCTCATGATTTTGCCTTTTCCGCATTCTTGTTGGCCAGATCCTGGATTTTTTCGGGTTTGAATCACGTAGTAATGTGGTTCCACACTGAAACAGTCCATTAAACCTGGTTTCGATCAATATTTTAGAGGATAACACCGGTTAGGTCTGGGTTAGGTCTGGGTTATGCCCGCATCTGGCTCATGATTTTGCCTTTTCCGCATTACTGTTGGCCAGAACCTTGGTTTTCTCTGGTTTGAATCACGTAGTAATGTGGTACCACACTGGAACAGTCAATTAAACCTGGTTTCGATCTATATATTAGAGGATACCACCGGTTAGGTCTGGGTTAGGTCACGGGTTATGCCCGCGTCAGGCTCACGACTTTGCCAATTCCGCATTCATGTTGGCCAGATCCTTGGTTTTCTCTGGTTTGAATCACGTAATAATGTGGTACCACACTGAAACAGACAATTAAACCTGGTTTCGATCAATATTTTAGAGGATAACACCGGCTAGGTCTGGGTTAGGTCTGGGTTATGCCCGCATCTGGCTCATGATTTTGCCTTCTTCGCAACCTTGTTGGTCAGATCCTGGGTTTTTTAGGGTTCGAGTCACGTAGTAATGTGGTTCCACACTGAAACAGTCCATTAAACCTGGTTTCGATCAATATTTTAGAGGATAACACCGGTTAGGTCTGGGTTAGGTCTGGGTTATGCCCGCATCGGGCTAATGCTTTTGCCTTTTCCGCATACTTGTTGGCCAGATCCTTAATTTCTCTGGTTTGAATCACGTAGTAATGTGGTACCACAGCGAAACAGTTAATTAAACCTGGTTCCGATCCACATTTTAGAGGACAGCACCGGTTAGGTCTGGGTTAGGTCTGGGTTATGCCCGCATATGGCTCATGATTTTGCCTTTTCCGCATTACTGTTGGCCAGAACCTTGGTTTTCTCTGGTTTGAATCACGTAGTAATGTGGTACCACACTGGAACAGTCAATTAAACCTGGTTTCGATCAATATATTAGAGGATACCACCGGTTAGGTCTGGGTTAGGTCACGGGTTATGCCCGCGTCAGGCTCACGACTTTGCCAATTCCGCATTCATGTTGGCCAGATCCTTGGTTTTCTCTGGTTTGAATCACGTAGTAATTTGGTACCACACTGAAACAGTCCATTAAACTTGGTTTCGATCTATATTTTAGAGGATTACACCGGTTAGGTCTGGGTTAGGTCTGGGTTATGCCCGCATCTGGCCCATGATTTTAGCTTCTTCACATACTTGTTGGACAGATCCTGGATTTTTTCGGGTTTGAATCACGTAGTAATGTGGTACCACAGCGAAACAGTCCATTAAACTTGGTTTCGATCAATAATTTAGAGGATAACACCGGTTATGTCTGGGTTAGGTCTGGGTTATGCCCGTATCTGGCTCATGATTTTGCCTTCTTCGCAACCTTGTTGGTCAGATCCTGGGTTCTTTCGGGTTTGAATCACGCAGTAATGTGGTACCATATTGAAACAGTCAATTAAACCTGGTTTCGATCAATATATTAGAGGATAACACCGGTTAGGTCTGGGTTAGGTCACGGGTTATGCCCGCGTCAGGCTCACGACTTTGCCAATTCCGCATTCATGTTGGCCAGATCCTTGGTTTTCTCTGGTTTGAATCACGTAGTAATTTGGTACCACACTGAAACAGTCCATTAAACCTGGTTTCGATCAATATTTTAGAGGATTACACCGGTTAGGTCTGGGTTAGGTCTGGGTTATGCCCGCATCTGGCCCATGATTTTAGCTTCTTCACATACTTGTTGGACAGATCCTGGGTTTTTTCGGGTTTGAATCACGTAGTAATGTGGTACCACAGCGAAACAGTCCATTAAACTTGGTTTCGATCAATATTTTAGAGGATAAGACCGGCTAAGTCTGGGTTAGGTCTAGGTTATTCCCGCATCTGGGTCATGATTTTGCCTAATTCGCATACTTGTTGGCCAGTTCCTGTGTTTTTTCGGGTTTGAATCACGTACAAATATGGTACCACACTGAAATAGTCAACTAAACCTGGTTTCGATCCACATTTTCGAGGATTACACCGGTTAGGTCTGGGTTAGGTCTGGGTTATGTCCGCATCTGGCTCATAATTTTGCCTTCTTCGCATACTTGTTGGCCAGATCCTGGGTTTTTTCGGGTTTGAATCACGTAGTAATCTGGTACCACACGGTATCAATCAATTATATCTGGATTCGGTCAGTATTTTAGTCGGTAACACCGGTTAGGTCTGGTTTAGGCCGGGGTTATGCCCGCATCAGGCTCATGCTTTTGCCTTCTTCGCATAATTGTTGGCCAGATCCTTAATTTCTCTGGTTTGAATCACGTAGTAATGTGGTACCACAGCGAAACAGTCCATTAAACTTGGTTTCGATCAATATTTTAGAGGATAAGACCGGCTAAGTCTGGGTTAGGTCTAGGTTATTCCCGCATCTGGGTCATGATTTTGCCTAATTCGCATACTTGTTGGCCAGTTCCTGTGTTTTTTCGGGTTTGAATCACGTACAAATATGGTACCACACTGAAATAGTCAACTAAACCTGGTTTCGATCCACATTTTCGAGGATTACACCGGTAAGGTCTGAGTTAGATCTGGGTTATGCCCGCATCTGGCTCATGATTTTGCCTTCTTCGCATACTTGTTGGCCAGATCCTGGGTTTTTTCGGGTTTGAATCACGTAGTAATGTGGTACCACACTGAAACAGTCAATTAAACCTGGTTTCGATCAATATTGCACATGATAAAACCGGTTAAGTCTGGGATAGGTCTGAGTTATGCCCGCATCTGGCTCATGATTTTGCCTTTTCCGAATTCATGTTGGCCAGATCCTTGGTAATCTCTGGTTTGAATCACGTAGTAATGTGGTACCCCATTGAAACAGTCAATTAAACCTGGTTTCGATCAATATTTTAGAGGATAAAACCGGTTAGGTCTGGGTTAGGTATGGGTTATGTCCACATCTGGCTCATGATTTTGTCTTTTCCGCATTACTGTTGGCCAGGACCTTGGTTTTCTCTGGTTTGAATCACGTAGTAATGTGGTACCACACTGGAACAGTCAATTAAACCTGGTTTCGATCAATATATTAGAGGATAACACCGGTTAGGTCTGGGTTAGGTCACGGGTTATGCCCGCGTCAGGCTCACGACTTTGCCAATTCCGCATTCATGTTGGCTAGATCCTTGGTTTTCTCTGGTTTGAATCACGTAGTAATTTGGTACCATACTGAAACAGTCCATTAAACTTGGTTTCGATCAATATTTCAGAGGATTACACCGGTTAGGTCTGGGCTAGGTCTGGGTTATGCCCGCATCTGGCCCATGATTTTAGCTTCTTCACATACTTGTTGGACAGATCCTGGGTTTTTTCGGGTTTGAATCACGTAGTAATGTGGTATCACAGCGAAACAGTCCATTAAACTTGGTTTCGATCAATATTTTAGAGGATAAAACCGGCTAAGTCTGGGTTAGGTCTAGGTTATTCCCGCATCTGGGTCGTGATTTTGCCTTCTTCGCATACTTGTTGGCCAGTTCCTGTGTTTTTTCGGGTTTGAATCACGTACAAATATGGTACCACACTGAAATAGTCAACTAAACCTGGTTTCGATCCACATTTTCGAGGATTACACCGGTTAGGTCTGGGTTAGGTCTGGGTTATGCCCGCATCTGGCTCATGATTTTACCTTCTTCGCATACTTGTTGGACAGATCCTGGGTTTTCTCGGGTTTGAATCACGTAGTAATATGGTACCACACTGAAACAGGCCACTACACTAGGTTTCGATGAATATTTTAGAGGATAACACCGGCTAGGTCCGGGTTAGGTCTGGGTTATGTCCGCATCTGGCTCATGATTTTGCCTTCTTCGCATACTTGTTGGCCAGATCCTGGGTTTTTTCGGGTTTGAATCACGTAGTAATCTGGTACCACACGGTATCAATCAATTATATCTGGATTCGGTCAGTATTTTAGTCGGTAACACCGGTTAGGTCTGGGTTAGGTCTGGATTATGCCCGCATCTCGCTCATGATTTTGCCTTCCTCGCATACTTGTTGGCCAGATCCCGGGTTTTTTCCTGTTTGAATCACGTAGTAATGTGGTACCACAGCGAAACAGTCAACTAAACCTGGTTCGATCAATATTTTACAGGGTAACACCGGTTAGATCTGGGTTAGGACTGGGTTATGCCCGCCTCTGGCTCATGATTTTGCCTTTTCCGCATACTTGTTGGCCAGATCCCTGGTTTTCTCTGGTTTGAATTACGTAGTAATGTGGTACCACACTGGAACAGTCCATTAAACTTGGTTTCGATCAATATTTTAGAGGATAACACCTGTTAGGTCTGGGTTAGGACTGGATTATGCCCGCATCTGGCTCATGACTTTGCCTTCTTCGAATACCTGTTGGCCAGATCCTTGGTTTTCTCTGGTTTGAATCACGTAGTAATGTGGTACCACAGCGAAACAGGCCATTAAACTTGGTTTCGATGCATATTTTAGAGGATAACACCAGTTAGGTCTGGGTTAGGTCCGGGTTATGCCCGCATCTGGCTCATGATTTTGCCTTCTTCCCATACTTGTTGGCCAGATCCTGGGTTTTTTCGGGTTTGAATCACGTAGTAATGTGGTACCACACTGAAACAGTCAATTAAACCTGGTTTCGATCAATGTTTCAGATGATAAAACCGGTTAAGGCTGGGATAGTTCTGGGTTATGCCCGCATCTAGCTCATGATTTTGCCTTTTCCGCATTCTTATTGGCCAGATCCTGGAATTTTTCTGGTTTGAATCACGTAGTATTGTGGAGCCACACAGTAACAGTCAATTAATCCTGGATTCGGTCAGCATTTTAGTCGGTAACACCGGTTACGTCTGGGTTACGTCTGGGTTATGCCCGCATCTGGCTCATGATTTTGCCTTCTTCGCATACTTGTTGGCCAGATCCTGGGTTTTTTAGGGTTCGAGTCACGTAGTAATGTGGTACCACACTGAAACAGACAATTAAATCTGGTTTCGATCAATATTTTAGAGGATAACACCGATTAGGTCTGGGTTAGGTCTGGGTTATGCCCGCATCTGGCTCATGATTTTGCCTTCTTCGCATACTTGTTGGCCAGATCCTGGGTTTTTTAGGGTTCGAGTCACGTAGCAATGTGGTTCCACACTGAAACAGTCCATTAAACCTGGTTTCGATCAATATTTTAGAGGATAACACCGGTTAGGTCTGGGTTAGGTCTGGGTTATGCCCGCAACTGGCTCATGATTTTGCCTTCTTCGAATACTTGTTGGCCAGATCCTGGGTTTTTTCGGGTTTGAATCACGTAGTAATGTGGTACCACACAGTAACAGTCATTTAAACCTGGATTCGGTCAGTATTTTAGTCGGTAACACCGGTTAGGACTGGGTTATGCCCGTATCTGGCTCAGGATTTTGCCATTTCCGCATACTTGTTGACCAGATCCTTGGTTTTCTCTGGTTTGAATCACGTAGTAATATGGTACCACACTGAAACAGCCAATTAAACCTGGATTCGGTCAGTATTTTAGTCGGTAACACCGGTTAGGTCTGGGTTAGGCCTGGTTTATGTCCGCATCTGGCTCATGATTTTGCCTCCTTCGCAACCTTGTTGGTCAGATCCTGGGTTCTTTCGTGTTTGAATCACGCAGTAATGTGGTACCACATTGAAACAATCATTTAAACCTGGTTTCGATCAATATTTTAGAGGATAACACCGGTTAGGTCTGGGTTAGGTCTGCGTTATGCCCGCATCTGGCTCATGATTTTGCCTTTTTCGCATACTTGTTGGCCAGATCCTGGGTTTTTTCGGGTTTGAATCACGTAGTAATGTGGAACCACACTGTAACAGTCAATGATACCTGGATTCGGTCAGTATTTTAGTCGTTAACACCGGTTAGGTCTGGGTTAGGCGGGGGAAATGCCGCATCTGGCTCATGTTTTTACCTTCTTCGCATACTTGTTGGACAGATCCTGCGTTTTTTCGGATTTGAATCACGTAATAATGTGGTACCACACTGAAACAGTCCATTAAACTTGGTTTCGATCAATATTTTAGAGGATAACACCGGTTTGGTCTGGGTTATGCCCGCATCTGGCTCATAATTTTGCATTCTTCGCATACTTGTTTGCCAGATCCTGGGTTTTTTGTCGGGTTTGAATCTCGTAGTATTGTGGTACCACCCTGAAACAGACAATTAAACCTGGATTCGGTCAGTATTTTAGTCGGTAACACCGGTTAGGTCTGGGTTAGGTCTGGGTTATGCCCGCATCTGGCTCACGATTTTGCCTATTCCGCATTCATGTTGTCCAGATCCTTGGTTTTCTCTGGTTTGAATCACGTAGTAATGTGGTTCCACACTGAAAGAGTCAATTAAACCTGGTTTCGATCAATATTTTAGAGGATAACACCGGTTAGGTCTGCGTTAGGTCTGGGTTATGCCCGCATCTGGCTCACGATTTTGCCTATCCCGAATTCATGTTGGCCAGATCCTTGGTTTTCTCTGGTTTGAATCACTTAGTAATGTGGCACCACATTGAAACAGACAATTAAACTTGGTTTCGATCAATATTTTAGAGGATAAAACCGGTTAGGTCTGGGTTAGGTATGGGTTATGTCCACATCTGGCTCATGATTTTGCCTTTTCCGCATTACTGTTGGCCAGAACCTTGGTTTCCTCTGGTTTGAATCACGTAGTAAAGTGGTACCACATTGAAATCTTCAATTAAACCTGGTTTCGATCAATATTTTAGAGGATAACACCTGTTAGGTCTGGGTTATGCCTGGGTTATGCCCGCATCTGGCTCATGATTTTACCTTCTTCGCATACTTGTTGGACAGATCCTGCGTTTTTTCGGTTTTGAATCACGTAATAATGTGGTACCACACTGAAACAGTACATTAAACTTGGTTTCGATCAATATTTTAGAGGATAACACCGGTTAGGTCTTGGTTAGGTCTGGGTTATGCCCCCATCTGGCTCGTGATTTTGACTTCTGCACATACGTGTTGGGCAGATCCTGGGTTTTTTTCGGGTTCGAATCACGTAGTAATGTGGTACCACATTGAAACAGTCAATTAAACCTGGTTTCGATCAATATTTTAGAGGATAAAACCGGTTAGGTCTGGGTTAGGTATGGGTTATGTCCACATCTGGCTCATGATTTTGCCTTTTCCGCATTACTTTTGGCCAGAACCTTGGTTTCCTCTGGTTTGAATCACGTAGTAAAGTGGTACCACATTGAAACAGTCAATTAAACCTGGTTTCGATCAATATTTTAGAGGATAACACCGGTTAGGTCTGGGTTAGGCCTTTTTTTTTTTTTTTTTTTTTTTTTTTTTTTTTTTTTTCGTGGGGAAAATCTTCGAAAGACTCCCTCCCACCTCCTTGGGGAGAGGTGGGAGGTGTGTGTGGGATTCCCCGCGCCCGTACAACGACAGGCGCGGGACCTACCCACTAAAAACCCCACGGTGACCCTTCGGCACGCTTTGGGAGGATACCGGGAATCGCTCGAAGCATTCATCCGGTATCCTCCCCGTGCCCGCGCTTTCGCGCCCATCCCCCGGGGGTACAATCGGTCCCCCCAGTAGACACACTGCCTCATAGCGGCGGGACGGGGCCACTCCATCCCGCCGCTATCCGTCCCGGGGCCGCGTTTAGTGGCGGCTGCGAGCCCCAACTCGCAACCGCCCGCGACCCCGTTTCCACCCCTCGGCGGCCGGGCGTTCATGGCCGCACCAGACCGCCGAGGGTGCCTCCCCTTGCGTCGGACCGGTAGGGGGAGGCACTCCTACCCCTAACCGGTCCGACCCGGCGCCGCCTGGCGGGAGGAGGGTCCCCTCAGGACCCCCCTCCCAGCCTAGGTCATCCGCCACGCCGAGGCGGCCGCCCGCGACGCCTCGCGACCGGGCGACGACCTCGGGCCACCGCACGGGCGCGAGCTTCAGCGCGCCGCCTCCCCGCGGCCTCCTTCTGCAACATTACGTTCTCGCAGAAGGAGGCCACGGCCCTCCACTTCTCCTCGCTGCCGAGCATGGCGCGCACCACGCCCGGCAGCGAGACATCCCGCCCGACGACGCCGACCAGGACACGGCGCTCCCCCTCCCACGCGGGGCATACCTCCAGGGTATGATCCGCCGTGTCCTGCTCAGCGTCGCAGTGGCAGCAACGCGCCGTCGGCTCCTTCCCTATCCGGCACAGGTATCTTCCGAAGCTGCCATGCCCGGAAAATACCTGTGCCATCCGGTAGGTGAGGCTGCCATGGCCTCTGTCCAGCCACTCCTTCAGGAGTGGCCGAACCGCCCCGACAGTCCGGTGCCCCGCGGTTGGCAGAGCCAGCCGCTCCTGCCACGCGAGCAACACGGACTGCCGGGCCTGGCGCTTCAAATCGCCCCAAGCAGGTTCCTGCCCGCCCGGGACCGCCCCCACCCCCGCGCGACGGTCGACGCGGTGCCGGTACATCACCGCGTGCGACCGCGCGAGCAGGTCCATGGGCGGCATCCCCGCTAGAACCGTCGCCGCCTCATGTGACATGGTCCGATACCCGCGGACGACCCTGAGCGCCATGCGCCTCTGCACCCGACGCAGCATAGTCATGCTGCGCCGGGAGGCAGCCAGGTCGTCCGCCCAGACGGGGGCCCCGTATAGGGCCACCGACTGGACCATTGCCACATAGAGGCGACGAACTCGGCCCGCCGGGCCCCCCAGGTTGGGCAGGATCCGGCCCAGAGCCGCAACCATCCTTTCCAACCGGGGGACCAGGCAGCGGAAATGCTTCTCGAAACGCCAGTGGCTATCGAGGATCAGCCCTAGATACCTGATCTGGGGCTTCACCTCGATGTCAGCCCCACCCACCCAAATCAGAGGGGGTGGCGGATCCTGCCGAGGTGAATGAAACGCAATCACCTCGGTCTTATGGACCGCCACCGTCATCCCCATCCCCCTGATCCGGTCGACGACACGTTGCGACCCCTCCTCCGCGCGACGCATGGCGCTCCACCAGTGCGCCCCGACGGCCAGCACCAGTGTGTCATCCGCATAACACACCGTGCTGACGCCGTCGGGGAGGCCGGCCCGCAACACCGAGTCGTACGCGATGTTCCACAGGAGTGGCCCGAGGACCGACCCCTGCGGAATACCGCAGTACACCTCCCTCCGCATATCACCATCCCGGCCCGGATACTCGATCCACCTGCCGCGGAGATAATCCCCGACGACCGCCCTGAGACAAGGGGGGACTCGATGATATTCGAGTCCCCTCCTTATCTCTTCCCAGGGGAGGGTGTTAAAGGCATTGGCAATATCCTTGGATATTGCCAATGCCACCCCTCCCCGGGAGACGGCCGCCTCCGAGAGGGCCCTCACACGACCTATCGCGTCGATAGTCGATCGGCCCCCCCGGAAACCGAACTGGCAGTCGGCCAGACCCGGATCACCCCGCGACAGGTGCTCGACGAGGCGGGCAGCAATCACACGCTCGAAGAGCTTGCCCACCTCGTCGAGGAGACAAATGGGCCGGTATGCGGAGGGAGACTCCGCGGGCCGACCCTCCTTCCGGAGGAGGACCATCCTCGCCACCTTCCAACTGGGGGGGAATCGCCCGTCCCTCAGGCAGCGGTCGAACAACCGCCTGAGGTCGGCCCCAAGGACGCCCTGGGTCAAGACCCAAACCCGGCCGGGCACACCATCCGGACCCGGGGCCGTGTTACGAACCCCGAGCCGTCTGATGGCCGCTGCCAGCTCCTCCTGCGTGACCCCCAGTTCGGCCGTCCACTCCACTGGGACAGCCGCCGCCGCCGGAGGACGCGGTCCCCTCTCCCCAATTGGGAAGAGTGTATTGACCACGTCCTCCAGCAGCCGGGGGTCAAGACCCTCGGTGACGGGGGCGCCCACGGGCGGAGCTTATTCAGCACCACCTTATATGGGCGCCCCCATGGATCGTCATCAAGGGTCTGGAGGAGCTCCTTCCATGCCTGGGTCTTGGCCCGTTTGATGGCGACCTGCAGAGCAACCCGCGCCACGCGGTATGCTCCATACAGGTCATCAGCTGCCCTCGCTCGCGCCACGCCGTCGCCTGTACGTTGACGACGGCGCGCGCGGGTGTACTGGCGTCGGGCGCGGACAGTCGCGACTCGCAACTCCGCGATCGCGTCCGACCACCAGTACACCGCCCGACGAGGAGAAGCCCGCCCGACCCGAGGCATCGCCGCGTCGCAAATACCCGCGACCAATGCTCCGAGCCGGGCGACCTCCTCCTCTATGCTCGGCAACTCGGCCGCTCCCTGCGGCCAAGTTGCAGCGAGGGCAGCTGCCATCAGGGCGTCCTTGTCCAGGCGCCGAAGCGCCCAGCGGCGTGGTGGGGTGCCACGCAGGCGGCCGTGTCGGGATGCACTCGCGGCGGCAGAGACCTCCATCCGGATGTACCGGTGATCGGAGAGTGTCTCTGCCCCCGCGACCACGTGCCAACCCGACACCATGCGCACGGCGTTGGGGGTCGCGAATCCAACATCCACGATGGACCCCCCATATCGCCGCACGCATGTGTGCTCCGACCCCCGGTTCAATACCCGGAGGTCGAGCCCCGCCGCCCAATCGCCCAGGATCCCGCCGCGAACGGAGGTCCTGGGGGATCCCCAAGCCACCGACTTGGCATAAAAATCCCCCAGGACCAGCACCGGCCGGGCCGCGTAGCGCTGCACGCATGCCGCGACCTCGGCCAAGTACAGCTCGAACGCAGCGTGACCGCTACGGGGCGAAATGTAGCACCCCACCACAGCGACTCCCCCCCAGTCCACGGCGACGAATCCCCGACCGCGCTCCAACAAGGAGAACGGGGGGGACCCGTCGCCCCCTCCCCATACCGTCGCCACCAAGCCGTCCGCGTCGCCCACCCAATGAGGGTGATCAGGGACGCGGTACGGCTCGGCGGCGACCGCCAGGCCAACTCCCCACTCCGCGAGGACTTGGGACATCAAGTCCTGTGCCGCGCGGCAGTGGTTGAGGTTGGCCTGGAGGAGGAGGCGGGGCGGCATTAATTAATGGCCGCGCCAGCCTCCTCCCGGCCGTCCGTCCCCGTAGCACCGTCCACCTCCATGGAGGACGATGCCACCGCCCTCGGCACCGGAGCCGGTGCAGCCCGCCTCTTCCTCTCCTTCCGGGAGGGGGGGGGAGCACTTCTTGCTCCCCACCCTGTGATCGGCTGGCCTCCCCATGTCCGCACACAGCGGGCAGTGGGGGGCCGCCGAGCACTGGCTCGCACGGTGCTCTTTGGCACCGCAGCGGTAACACTGACCGCTGCGGTCCACCGGCGAGGTGCACCACTGCCTCACGTGCCCCAATTCGAGGCAGCGGTGACACTGGAGCGGGCGCGGCGCGAGGATTTCCACTCGCGCCGAAACCCACCCCACCAACACCCTCCCGGATTCCGCCACCTTACGGGCGGCGGAGAGGGGGCACCGGGCCCACACCGACCCGAGGCCGGAGGGCGACCTGCGGATCTCTCCGATCCGCAGGTCCTCCACAGGACAGTCCCCCGCCCTCGCAAGGGCACGGGACACATCCTGTGCGCTGACCGAGTCGTCTAGCCCACAAACGCGCATCTCCGTGCGCTTCGTGGGCCGGGCGACCCGGACACCTCGCTCGCCCAGCTGCTCCCGGAGCCTCTGGGCGAGACGATCCGCCTTCGCGCCGCTTTCTGCACCGGGGATCTCCAGCAAGAGACCCCCGGTCACGGCCCTCTTCGCCCTCACGGAGGCGATGCCCAGCTCTTCCAGGGAGATATTCTCCCTGGCGAGCCGCATCGCCTCCGCGAGGGTCAGGTCGCCCCCCTGCGCAACGGTCAGCGTCACCGCTGCCGTTTTTGGGGGACGACCTGGTCGTGCCTTCCCGACCTTCGCGGCCTTTACCTTGGCCGCCGGCGGCGGAGGCGGAGGCTGCGGTTGCGAGGCCTTCCTCGCCGCCCGCTTCGCCTTCGCCCCACCACCTCACTCCACGCCACCACCCCTTGGGAGGGTGCTGTGGAGGACGCGACCACCGCGACCACGGGTACACCACCCCCCTTGGGGGTCGCGACCCGGGGCCCTGGTGCCGCAACGCTGGGCGGAGCCTTCACTCCGCCCTTCTTTGCCTTCCCCGACTGTACCGGAACAGGTCGGGGAGGCACCGCCTTCCTGCTGACCGCTCTTCCGGCGAGGAGCTCCTCCCGGAAGGCGGCCAGCTTGCCATCAATCATGTCCCCAATTCTCCTCAGAAGATCGTCTTCTGAGGAGGACGGGGACTTCTTCACGGGCGGAGTGCGGGTGGAGGGGCCCGCGGTGCCCCGCACCACTGCCGCCGCACTCCGCTTACTTACCTCCGCCGAGGGACGCGGCGGTGGAGGAGGAGGGTGGATGGGAGGGAGGGCCGCGCTGTTCCACAGCGCCTCTGCCCTCCTCCTCCCCTGTCGCTCCTCCTCCAACAGGAGCTGCAGACGGGCGTTCCGCCCTCTGAGCTCCCGCGCCGCCTCCCTCATTTCCTCCGCCGCGGCCTTCAGGGCCTCCGCGCCACCGCTTTTCTGCCCCTTAAAGGCGCAGGCAGCGGCGACTTTCTCCACCCGCCTCAGGGACGAGGAGATCCTCTCCGATATCTCCTCGGTCACCTCGTCCCTGAGGCAACTCAGCCTCACCGACGGGCTCATCGCCCCGCCCACCTCGACGACGGCCTGCCCCGTCCTCTTCCTCTTAGAGCCTATGTGGCTCGTGCTGGAGGAGAAGGACGAGACCGACGCCGTCTCGTCGTCCTCCTCCACCCTCCACGAAGCCGGACCTGGCGCTGAGTGGGGCGCGAACGCCGCCACCCTAACCCCAACCCCGTCTCCGTCCTCCCCAACCGACAAAACCCGCCCCATCCCCATTTTATTTTTATTTTCTGTGTCCATAATCATCCCACGAGATGGTCGGAAATAAAGGTCCACCCGGGCAGAGGCGCCTTACCCGGGTAAGCCTAATACTCCGGGGGTTCGGCAGGTTCCCCGGAGATGGTCGCTTGGGATTGGGCCTTCTCCCCCAACCATGCATCCCATCGCCGCGCACCATAGCTTAGGATTGGAGGGCGATTTTATAGAGTCGCGTTACTCGTGGCCCAGGCGGTTAAGCCAAGACCCCCGTTCCCCCTGCCGTCACGTACCATTCACAAAACCAATAGGGAATTGTGAATGGGTCGTTGTGACGACCAACAGGAGGCTTACGGTGTGTGTATGACTCGGGTACCCCGGGTTCGTTAAGCCCGTACTGCAGCTGAAAGGCTGGCAGCCCCTGAGGGAATGTGGTACCACACTGAGGCAGTCAATTAAACCTGGTTTCGATCAATATTTCAGAGGGTAACACCGGTTAGGTCTGGGTTAAGTCTGGGATATGCCCGCATCTGGCTCATGATTTTGCCTTCTTCGCATACTTGTTGGCCAGATCCTGGGTTTTCTTCGTGTTTGAATCACGTAGTAATGTGGTAATACACTGAAGCAGTCAATTAAACCTGGTTTCGATCAATATTTTAGAGGATAACACCGGTTAGGTCTAGGTTAGGTCTGGGATATGCGCGCATCTGGCTTATACTTTCGCCTTTTTCGCAAACTTGTTGGCCAGATCCTGGGTTTTCTCCGTGTTTGAATCACGTAGTAATGTTGTACCACACTGAGGCAGTCAATTAAACCTGGATTCGGACAGTATTTTAGAGGATAACACCGGTTAGGTCTGGATTAGGTCTGGGTTATGCCCGCATCTGGCTCATGATTTTGCATTCTTCGCATACTTGTTGGCCAGGTCCTGGGTTTTTTTCGTGTTTGAATCACGTAGTAATGTGGTAACACACTGAAGCAGTCAATTAAACCTGATTTCGATCAATATTTCAGAGGATAACACCGGTTAGGTCTGGGTTAGGTCTGGGTTATGCCCGCATCTGGCTCATGATTTTGCCTTCTTCGCATACTTGTTGGCCAGATCCTGGGTTTTTTTCGTGTTTGAATCACGTAGTAATGTGGTAACACACTGAAGCAGTCGATTAAACCTGGTTTCGATCAATATTTTAGAGGATAACACCGGTTAGGTCTGGGTTAGGTCTGGTATATGCGCGCATCTGGCTTATACTTTCGCCTTTTTCGCAAACTTGTTGGCCAGATCATGGGTTTCTTCCGTGTTTGAATCACGTAGTAATGTTGTACCACACTGAGGCAGTCAATTAACCCTGGTTTCGATCAATATTTTGGAGGATAACACCGGTTAGGCCTGGGTTTCGTCTGGGTTAAGTCCGCACCTGGCTCATGATTTTGCCTTCTTCGCATACTTGTTGGCCAGATCCAGGGTTTGTTTCGTGTTTGAATCACGCAGTAATGTGGTAACACACTGGAGCAGTCAATTAAACCTGGTTTCGATCAATATTTTAGAGGATAACACCGGTTAGGTCTCGTTAGGTCTGGGTTATACCAGCATCTGGCTCATGATTTTGCCCTCTTCGCATTCTTGTTGGCCAGATCCTGGGTTTTTTTCGTGTTTGAATCACGTAGGAATGTGGTAACACACTGAAGCAGTCAATTAAACCTGGTTTCGGTCAATATTTCAGAGGATAACACCGGTTAGGCCTGGGTTAGGTCTGGGTTATGCCCGCATCTGGCTCATGATTTTGCCTTCTTCGCATACTTGTTGGCCAGATCCTGGGTTTTTTTCGTGTTTGAATCACGTAGTAATGTGGTAACACAAAGGAGCAGTCAAATAACCCTGGTTTCGATCAATATTTTGGAGGATAACACCGGTTAGGTCTGGGTTATGCCCGCATCTGGCTCATGATTTTGCCTTCTTCGCATACTTGTTGGCCAGATCCTGGGTTTTTTTCGTGTTTGAATCACGTAGTTATGTGGTAACACACTGAAGGAGTCAATTAAACCTCGTTTCGCTCATTATTTTAGAGGATAACACCGGTTAGGTCTGGCTTAGGTCTGGGTAATACCCGCATCTGGCTCATGATTTTGCCTTCTTTGCATACTTGTTGGTCAGATCCTGGGTTTTTTTCGCGTTTGAATCACGTAGTAATGTGGTAAAACACTGAAGCAGTCAATTAAACCTAGTTTCGATCAATATTTTAGAGGATAACACCGGTTAGGTCTGGGTTAGGTCTGGGTTATGCCCGCATCTGGCTCATGATTTTGCCTTCTTCGCATACTTGTTGGCCAGATCCTGGGTTTTTTTCGTGTTTGAATCACGTAGTTATGTGGTAACACACTGAAGGAGTCAATCAAACCACGTTTCGCTCAGTATTTTAGAGGATAACACCGGTTAGGTCTCGTTAGGTCTGGGTTATACCCGCATCTGCCTCATGATTTTGCCTTCTTCGCATACTTGTTGGCCAGATCCTGGGTTTTTTTCGTGTTTGAATCACGTAGGAATGTGGTAACACACTGAAGCAGTCAATTAAACCTGGTTTCGATCAATATTTCAGAGGATAACACCGGTAAGGTCTGGGTTAGGTCCGGGATATGCCAGCATCTGGCTCATGATTTTGCCTTCTTCGCATACTTGTTGGCCAGATCCTGGGTTTTTTTCGTGTTTGAATCACGTAGTAATGTGGTAACACAATGAAGCAGTAAATTAACCCAGGTTTCGATCAATATTTTGGAGGATAACACCGGTTAGGTCTGGGTTAGGTCTGGGTTATGCCCGCATCTGGCTCATGATTTTGCCTTTTCGCAAACTCGTTGGCCAGATCCTGGGGTTTTTCCGTGTTTGAATCACGTAGTAATGTTGTAGCACACTGAGGCAGTCAATTAAACCTGGTTTCGATCAATATTTTAGAGGATAACACCGGTTAGGTCTGGGTTAGGCCTGGGTTATGCCCGCATCTGGCTCATAATTTTGCATTCTTCGCATACTTGTTGGCCAGATCCTGGGTTTTTAGGGGTTTGAATCTCGTAGTATTGTGGTACCACACTGAAACAGTCCATTAAACTTGGTTTAGATCAATATTTTAGAGGATAAAACCGGTTAGGTCTGGGTTAGGTATGGGTTATTCCCACATAGGGCTCATGATTTTGCCTTTTCCGCATTCCTGTTGGCCAGAACCTTGGTTTTCTCTGGTTTGAATCACGTAGTAATGTGGTACCACGCTGGAACAGTCCATTAAACTTGGTTTCGATCAATATTTTAGAGGATAACACCTGTTAGGTCTGGGTTATGCCTGGGTTAAGCCCGCATCTGGGCCACGATTTTGCCTTCTTCGCATACTTGTTGGCCAGATCCCGGGTTTATCCGGGTTTGAATCACATAGTAATGTGGAACCACACAGTAACAGTCAATTATACCTGGATTCGGTCAGTATTTTAGTCGGTAACACCGGTTAGGTCTGGGTTAGGCCTGGGAAATGCCCGCATCTGGCTCATGATTCTACCTTCTTCGCATACTTGTTGGACAGATCCTGCGTTTTTTCGGTTTTGAATCACGTAATAATGTGGTACCACACTGAAACAGTACATTAAACTTGGTTTCGATCAATATTTTAGAGGATAACACCGGTTAGGTCTGGGTTAGGTCTGGGTTATGCCCCCATCTGGCTCGTGATTTTGCCTTCTGCGCATACATGTTGGCCAGATCCTGTGTTTTTTTCGGGTTTGAATCACGTAGTAATGTGGAACCACACAGTAACAGTCAATTATACCTGGATTCGGTCAGTATTATAGTCGGTAACACCGTTTAGGTCTGGGTTAGGCCTGGGAAATGCCCGCAACTGGCACATGATTTTACATTCTTCGCATACTTGTTGGACAGATCCTGCGTTTTTTCGGTTTTGAATCACGTAATAATGTGGTACCACACTGAAACAGTCCATTAAACTTGGTTTCGATCAATATTTTAGAGGATAACACCGGTTAGGTCTGGGTTAGGTCTGGGTTATGCCCCCATCTGGCTCGTGATTTTGCCTTCTGCACATACGTGTTGGCCAGATCCTGGGTTTTTTTCGGGTTTGAATCACGTAGTCATGTGGTACCACATTGAACCAGTCTATTAAGCCTGGTTTCGATGAATATTTTACAGGATAAAACCGGTTAGGTCTGGGTTAGGTATGGGTTATGTCCACATCTGGCTCATGATTTTGCCTTTTCCGCATTACTGTTGGCCAGAACCTTGGTTTCCTCTGGTTTGAATCACGTAGTAAAGTGGTACCACATTGAAACAGTCAATTAAACCTGGTGTCGATCAATATTTTAGAGGATAACACCGGTTAGGTCTGGGTTATGCCCGCATCTGGCTCATGATTTTACATTCTTCGCATACTTGTTGGACAGATCCTGAGTTTTTTCGAGTTTGAATCACGTAGTAATGTGCTACCACACTGAGGCAGTCAATTAAACCTGGTTTCGATCAATATTTCAGAGGATAACACCGGTTAGGTCTGGGTTAGGTCAGGGTTATGCCCGCATCTGGCTCATGATTTTGCCTTCTTCGCATACTTGTTGGCCAGATCCTGGATTTTTTCGGGTTTGAATCACATAGTAATATGGAACCACACAGTAACAGTCAATTATACATGGATTCGGTCAGTATTTTAGTCGGTAACACCGGTTAGGTCTGGGTTAGGTCTGGTATATGCGCGCATCTGGCTTATACTTTCGCCTTTTTCGCAAACTTGTTGGCCAGATCATGGGTTTCTTCCGTGTTTGAATCACGTAGTAATGTGGTAATTCACTGAAGCAGTCAATTAAACCTGGTTTCGATCAATATTTTAGAGGATAACACCGGTTAGGTCTGGGTTATGCCCGCATCTGGCTCATGATTTTGCCTTCTTCGCATACTTGTTGGCCAGATCCTGGGTTTTTTTCGTGTTTGAATCACGTGGTAATGTGGTAACACACTGAAGCAGTCAATTAAACCTGGTTTCGATCAATATTTCACAGGATAACACCGGCTAGGTCTGGGTTAGGTCTGGGTTATGCCCGCATCTGGCTCATGATTTTGCCTTCTTCGCATACTTGTTGGCCTGATCCTGGGTTTTTACCGTGTTTGAATCACGTAGTAATGTGGTAACACAATGAAGCAGTCAATTACCCCTGGTTTCGATCAATATTTTGGAGGATAACACCGGTTAGGTCTGGGTTAGGTCTGGGTTATGCCCGCATCTGGCTCATGATTTTGCCTTCTTCGCATACTTGTTGGCCAGATCCTGGGTTTTCTCTGGTTTGAATCACGTAGTAATGTGGTACCACACTGGAACAGTCCATTAAACTTGGTTTCGATCAATATTTTAGAGGATAACACCTGTTAGGTCTGGGTTATGCCTGGGTTATGCCCGCATCTGGGCCACGATTTTGCCTTCTTCGCATACTTGTTGGCCAGATCCTGGGTTTTTCCGGGTTTGAATCACGTAATAATGTGGTACCACACTGAAACAGTCCATTAAACTTGGTTTCGATCAATATTTTGGAGGATAACACCGGTTAGGTCTGGGTTAGGTCTGGGTTAGGTCTGGGTTATACCCCCATCTGGCTCGTGATTTTGCCTTCTGCGCATACATGTTGGCCGGATCCTGGGTTTTTTCGGGTTTCAATCACGTAGTAATGTGGTACCACATTGAAACAGTCAATTAAACCTGGTTTCGATCAATATTTTAGAGGATAAAACCGGTTAGGTCTGGGTTATGCCTGGGTTATTTCCACATAGGGCTCATGATTTTGCCTTCTTCGCATTCCTGATGGCCAGAACCTTGGTTTTCTCTGGTTTGAATCACGTAGTAATGTGCTACCACACTGGAACAGTCCATTAAACTTGGTTTCGATCAATATTTTAGAGGATAACTCCGGTTAGGTCTGGGTTAGGTCTGGGTTATGCCCCCATGTGGCTCGTGATTTTGCCTTCTGCACATACGTGTTGGCCAGATCCTGGGTTTTTTTCGGGTTTGAATCACGTAGTAACGTGGTACCACATTGAACCAGTCAATTAAACCTGGTTTCGATCAATATTTTAGAGGATAAAACCGGTTAGGTCTGGGTTAGGTATGGGTTATGTCCACATCTGGCTCATGATTTTGCCTTTTCCGCATTACTGTTGGCCAGAACCTTGGTTTCCTCTGGTTTGAATCACGTAGTAAAGTGGTACCACATTGAAACAGTCAATTAAACCTGGTTTCGATCAATATTTTAGAGGATAACACCGGTTAGGTCTGGGTTATGCCCGCATCTGGCTCATGATTTTACCTTCTTCGCATACTTGTTGGACAGATCCTGAGTTTTTTCGGGTTTGAATCACGTAGTAATGTGGTACCACACTGAAGCAGTCAATTAAACCTGGTTTCGATCAATATTTCGGAGGATAACACCGGTTAGGTCTGGGTTAGGTCAGGGTTATGCCTGCATCTGGCTCATAATTTTGCCTTTTTCGCATACTTGTTGGCCAGATCCTGGATTTTTTCGGGTTTGAATCACATAGTAATATGGAACCACACAGTAACAGTCAGTTATACATGGATTCGGTCAGTATTTTAGTCGGCAACACCGGTTAGGTCTGGGTTAGGTCTGGTATTTGCGCGCATCTGGCTTATACTTTCGCCTTTTTCGTAAACTTGTTGGCCAGATCCTGGGTTTTTTTCGTGTTTGAATCACGCAGTAATGTGGCAGCACACAGAATCAGTCCATTAAATCTGGATTCGGACAGTATTTTAGAGGATAACACCGGCTAGGTCTGGGTTAGGTCTGGGTTATGCCCGCATCTGGCTCATGATTTTGCCTTCTTCGCATACATGTTGGCCAGATCCTGGGTTTTTTTCTGGTTTCAATCACGTAGTAATGTGGTACCACATTGAAACAGTCAATTAAACCTGGTGTCGATCAATATTTTAGAGAATAAAACCGGTTAGGTCTGGGTTAGGTATGTGTTATTTCCACATCTGGCTCATGATTTTGCCTTTTCCGCATTCCTGTTGGCCAGAACCTTGGTTTTCTCCGGTTTGAATCACGTAGTAATGTGGTACCACACTGGAACAGTCCATTAAACTTGGTTTCGATCAATATTTTAGAGGATAACACCTGTTAGGTCTGGGTTACGCCTGGGTTATGCCCGCCTCTGGGCCACGATTTTGCCTTCTTCGCATACTTGTTGGCCAGATCCTGGGTTTTTCCGGGTTTGAATCACGTAATAATGTGGTACCACACTGAAACAGTCCATTAAACTTGGTTTCGATCAATATTTTGGAGGATAACACGGGTTAGGTCTGGGTTAGGTCTGGGTTATACCCCCATCTGGCTCGTGATTTTGCCTTCTGCGCATACATGTTGGCCGGATCCTGGGTTTTTTCGGGTTTCAATCACGTAGTAATGTGGTACCACATTGAAACAGTCAATTAAACCTGGTTTCGATCAATATTTTAGAGGATAAAACCGGTTAGGTCTGGGTTAGGTATGGGTTATGTCCACATCTGGCTCATGATTTTGCCTTTTCCGCATTACTGTTGGCCAGAACCTTGGTTTCCTCTGGTTTGAATCACGTAGTAAAGTGGTACCACATTGAAACAGTCAATTAAACCTGGTTTCGATCAATATTTTAGAGGATAACACCGGTTAGGTCTGGGTTAGGCCTGGGTTATGCCCGCATCTGGCTCATAATTTTGCATTCTTCGCATACTTGTTGGCCAGATCCTGGGTTTTTAGGGGTTTGAATCTCGTAGTATTGTGGTACCACACTGAAACAGTCCATTAAACTTGGTTTAGATCAATATTTTAGAGGATAAAACCGGTTAGGTCTGGGTTAGGTCTGGTATTTGCGCGCATCTGGCTTATACTTTCGCCTTTTTCGTAAACTTGTTGGCCAGATCCTGGGTTTTTTTCGTGTTTGAATCACGCAGTAATGTGGCAGCACACAGAATCAGTCCATTAAATCTGGATTCGGACAGTATTTTAGAGGATAACACCGGCTAGGTCTGGGTTAGGTCTGGGTTATGCCCGCATCTGGCTCATGATTTTGCCTTCTTCGCATACATGTTGGCCAGATCCTGGGTTTTTTTCTGGTTTCAATCACGTAGTAATGTGGTACCACATTGAAACAGTCAATTAAACCTGGTGTCGATCAATATTTTAGAGAATAAAACCGGTTAGGTCTGGGTTAGGTATGTGTTATTTCCACATCTGGCTCATGATTTTGCCTTTTCCGCATTACTGTTGGCCAGAACCTTGGTTTCCTCTGGTTTGAATCACGTAGTAAAGTGGTACCACATTGAAACAGTCAATTAAACCTGGTGTCGATCAATATTTTAGAGAATAAAACCGGTTAGGTCTGGGTTAGGTATGTGTTATTTCCACATCTGGCTCATGATTTTGCCTTTTCCGCATTCCTGTTGGCCAGAACCTTGGTTTTCTCCGGTTTGAATCACGTAGTAATGTGGTACCACACTGGAACAGTCCATTAAACTTGGTTTCGATCAATATTTTAGAGGATAACACCTGTTAGGTCTGGGTTATGCCTGGGTTATGCCCGCCTCTGGGCCACGATTTTGCCTTCTTCGCATACTTGTTGGCCAGATCCCGGGTTTATCCGGGTTTGAATCACATAGTAATGTGGAACCACACAGTAACAGTCAATTAAACTTGGTTTCGATCAATATTTTGGAGGATAACACGGGTTAGGTCTGGGTTAGGTCTGGGTTATACCACCATCTGGCTCGTGATTTTGCCTTCTGCGCATACATGTTGGCCGGATCCTGGGTTTTTTCGGGTTTCAATCACGTAGTAATGTGGTACCACATTGAAACAGTCAATTAAACCTGGTTTCGATCAATATTTTAGAGGATAAAACCGGTTAGGTCTGGGTTAGGTATGGGTTATGTCCACATCTGGCTCATGATTTTGCCTTTTCCGCATTACTGTTGGCCAGAACCTTGGTTTCCTCTGGTTTGAATCACGTAGTAAAGTGGTACCACATTGAAACAGTCAATTAAACCTGGTTTCGATCAATATTTTAGAGGATAACACCGGTTAGGTCTGGGTTAGGCCTGGGTTATGCCCGCATCTGGCTCATAATTTTGCATTCTTCGCATACTTGTTGGCCAGATCCTGGGTTTTTAGGGGTTTGAATCTCGTAGTATTGTGGTACCACACTGAAACAGTCCATTAAACTTGGTTTAGATCAATATTTTAGAGGATAAAACCGGTTAGGTCTGGGTTAGGTATGGGTTATTCCCACATAGGGCTCATGATTTTGCCTTTTCCGCATTCCTGTTGGCCAGAACCTTGGTTTTCTCTGGTTTGAATCACGTAGTAATGTGGTACCACGCTGGAACAGTCCATTAAACTTGGTTTCGATCAATATTTTAGAGGATAACACCTGTTAGGTCTGGGTTATGCCTGGGTTAAGCCCGCATCTGGGCCACGATTTTGCCTTCTTCGCATACTTGTTGGCCAGATCCCGGGTTTATCCGGGTTTGAATCACATAGTAATGTGGAACCACACAGTAACAGTCAATTATACCTGGATTCGGTCAGTATTTTAGTCGGTAACACCGGTTAGGTCTGGGTTAGGCCTGGGAAATGCCCGCATCTGGCTCATGATTCTACCTTCTTCGCATACTTGTTGGACAGATCCTGCGTTTTTTCGGTTTTGAATCACGTAATAATGTGGTACCACACTGAAACAGTACATTAAACTTGGTTTCGATCAATATTTTAGAGGATAACACCGGTTAGGTCTGGGTTAGGTCTGGGTTATGCCCCCATCTGGCTCGTGATTTTGCCTTCTGCGCATACATGTTGGCCAGATCCTGTGTTTTTTTCGGGTTTGAATCACGTAGTAATGTGGAACCACACAGTAACAGTCAATTATACCTGGATTCGGTCAGTATTATAGTCGGTAACACCGTTTAGGTCTGGGTTAGGCCTGGGAAATGCCCGCAACTGGCACATGATTTTACATTCTTCGCATACTTGTTGGACAGATCCTGCGTTTTTTCGGTTTTGAATCACGTAATAATGTGGTACCACACTGAAACAGTCCATTAAACTTGGTTTCGATCAATATTTTAGAGGATAACACCGGTTAGGTCTGGGTTAGGTCTGGGTTATGCCCCCATCTGGCTCGTGATTTTGCCTTCTGCACATACGTGTTGGCCAGATCCTGGGTTTTTTTCGGGTTTGAATCACGTAGTCATGTGGTACCACATTGAACCAGTCTATTAAGCCTGGTTTCGATGAATATTTTACAGGATAAAACCGGTTAGGTCTGGGTTAGGTATGGGTTATGTCCACATCTGGCTCATGATTTTGCCTTTTCCGCATTACTGTTGGCCAGAACCTTGGTTTCCTCTGGTTTGAATCACGTAGTAAAGTGGTACCACATTGAAACAGTCAATTAAACCTGGTGTCGATCAATATTTTAGAGGATAACACCGGTTAGGTCTGGGTTATGCCCGCATCTGGCTCATGATTTTACATTCTTCGCATACTTGTTGGACAGATCCTGAGTTTTTTCGAGTTTGAATCACGTAGTAATGTGCTACCACACTGAGGCAGTCAATTAAACCTGGTTTCGATCAATATTTCAGAGGATAACACCGGTTAGGTCTGGGTTAGGTCAGGGTTATGCCCGCATCTGGCTCATGATTTTGCCTTCTTCGCATACTTGTTGGCCAGATCCTGGATTTTTTCGGGTTTGAATCACATAGTAATATGGAACCACACAGTAACAGTCAATTATACATGGATTCGGTCAGTATTTTAGTCGGTAACACCGGTTAGGTCTGGGTTAGGTCTGGTATATGCGCGCATCTGGCTTATACTTTCGCCTTTTTCGCAAACTTGTTGGCCAGATCATGGGTTTCTTCCGTGTTTGAATCACGTAGTAATGTGGTAACACAATGAAGCAGTCAATTACCCCTGGTTTCGATCAATATTTTGGAGGATAACACCGGTTAGGTCTGGGTTAGGTCTGGGTTATGCCCGCATCTGGCTCATGATTTTGCCTTCTTCGCATACTTGTTGGCCAGATCCTGGGTTTTCTCTGGTTTGAATCACGTAGTAATGTGGTACCACACTGGAACAGTCCATTAAACTTGGTTTCGATCAATATTTTAGAGGATAACACCTGTTAGGTCTGGGTTATGCCTGGGTTATGCCCGCATCTGGGCCACGATTTTGCCTTCTTCGCATACTTGTTGGCCAGATCCTGGGTTTTTCCGGGTTTGAATCACGTAATAATGTGGTACCACACTGAAACAGTCCATTAAACTTGGTTTCGATCAATATTTTGGAGGATAACACCGGTTAGGTCTGGGTTAGGTCTGGGTTAGGTCTGGGTTATACCCCCATCTGGCTCGTGATTTTGCCTTCTGCGCATACATGTTGGCCGGATCCTGGGTTTTTTCGGGTTTCAATCACGTAGTAATGTGGTACCACATTGAAACAGTCAATTAAACCTGGTTTCGATCAATATTTTAGAGGATAAAACCGGTTAGGTCTGGGTTATGCCTGGGTTATTTCCACATAGGGCTCATGATTTTGCCTTCTTCGCATTCCTGATGGCCAGAACCTTGGTTTTCTCTGGTTTGAATCACGTAGTAATGTGCTACCACACTGGAACAGTCCATTAAACTTGGTTTCGATCAATATTTTAGAGGATAACTCCGGTTAGGTCTGGGTTAGGTCTGGGTTATGCCCCCATGTGGCTCGTGATTTTGCCTTCTGCACATACGTGTTGGCCAGATCCTGGGTTTTTTTCGGGTTTGAATCACGTAGTAACGTGGTACCACATTGAACCAGTCAATTAAACCTGGTTTCGATCAATATTTTAGAGGATAAAACCGGTTAGGTCTGGGTTAGGTATGGGTTATGTCCACATCTGGCTCATGATTTTGCCTTTTCCGCATTACTGTTGGCCAGAACCTTGGTTTCCTCTGGTTTGAATCACGTAGTAAAGTGGTACCACATTGAAACAGTCAATTAAACCTGGTTTCGATCAATATTTTAGAGGATAACACCGGTTAGGTCTGGGTTATGCCCGCATCTGGCTCATGATTTTACCTTCTTCGCATACTTGTTGGACAGATCCTGAGTTTTTTCGGGTTTGAATCACGTAGTAATGTGGTACCACACTGAAGCAGTCAATTAAACCTGGTTTCGATCAATATTTCGGAGGATAACACCGGTTAGGTCTGGGTTAGGTCAGGGTTATGCCTGCATCTGGCTCATAATTTTGCCTTTTTCGCATACTTGTTGGCCAGATCCTGGATTTTTTCGGGTTTGAATCACATAGTAATATGGAACCACACAGTAACAGTCAGTTATACATGGATTCGGTCAGTATTTTAGTCGGCAACACCGGTTAGGTCTGGGTTAGGTCTGGTATTTGCGCGCATCTGGCTTATACTTTCGCCTTTTTCGTAAACTTGTTGGCCAGATCCTGGGTTTTTTCGTGTTTGAATCACGCAGTAATGTGGCAGCACACAGAATCAGTCCATTAAATCTGGATTCGGACAGTATTTTAGAGGATAACACCGGCTAGGTCTGGGTTAGGTCTGGGTTATGCCCGCATCTGGCTCATGATTTTGCCTTCTTCGCATACATGTTGGCCAGATCCTGGGTTTTTTTCTGGTTTCAATCACGTAGTAATGTGGTACCACATTGAAACAGTCAATTAAACCTGGTGTCGATCAATATTTTAGAGAATAAAACCGGTTAGGTCTGGGTTAGGTATGTGTTATTTCCACATCTGGCTCATGATTTTGCCTTTTCCGCATTCCTGTTGGCCAGAACCTTGGTTTTCTCCGGTTTGAATCACGTAGTAATGTGGTACCACACTGGAACAGTCCATTAAACTTGGTTTCGATCAATATTTTAGAGGATAACACCTGTTAGGTCTGGGTTACGCCTGGGTTATGCCCGCCTCTGGGCCACGATTTTGCCTTCTTCGCATACTTGTTGGCCAGATCCTGGGTTTTTCCGGGTTTGAATCACGTAATAATGTGGTACCACACTGAAACAGTCCATTAAACTTGGTTTCGATCAATATTTTGGAGGATAACACGGGTTAGGTCTGGGTTAGGTCTGGGTTATACCCCCATCTGGCTCGTGATTTTGCCTTCTGCGCATACATGTTGGCCGGATCCTGGGTTTTTTCGGGTTTCAATCACGTAGTAATGTGGTACCACATTGAAACAGTCAATTAAACCTGGTTTCGATCAATATTTTAGAGGATAAAACCGGTTAGGTCTGGGTTAGGTATGGGTTATGTCCACATCTGGCTCATGATTTTGCCTTTTCCGCATTACTGTTGGCCAGAACCTTGGTTTCCTCTGGTTTGAATCACGTAGTAAAGTGGTACCACATTGAAACAGTCAATTAAACCTGGTTTCGATCAATATTTTAGAGGATAACACCGGTTAGGTCTGGGTTAGGCCTGGGTTATGCCCGCATCTGGCTCATAATTTTGCATTCTTCGCATACTTGTTGGCCAGATCCTGGGTTTTTAGGGGTTTGAATCTCGTAGTATTGTGGTACCACACTGAAACAGTCCATTAAACTTGGTTTAGATCAATATTTTAGAGGATAAAACCGGTTAGGTCTGGGTTAGGTATGGGTTATTCCCACATAGGGCTCATGATTTTGCCTTTTCCGCATTCCTGTTGGCCAGAACCTTGGTTTTCTCTGGTTTGAATCACGTAGTAATGTGGTACCACGCTGGAACAGTCCATTAAACTTGGTTTCGATCAATATTTTAGAGGATAACACCTGTTAGGTCTGGGTTATGCCTGGGTTAAGCCCGCATCTGGGCCACGATTTTGCCTTCTTCGCATACTTGTTGGCCAGATCCCGGGTTTATCCGGGTTTGAATCACATAGTAATGTGGAACCACACAGTAACAGTCAATTATACCTGGATTCGGTCAGTATTTTAGTCGGTAACACCGGTTAGGTCTGGGTTAGGCCTGGGAAATGCCCGCATCTGGCTCATGATTCTACCTTCTTCGCATACTTGTTGGACAGATCCTGCGTTTTTTCGGTTTTGAATCACGTAATAATGTGGTACCACACTGAAACAGTACATTAAACTTGGTTTCGATCAATATTTTAGAGGATAACACCGGTTAGGTCTGGGTTAGGTCTGGGTTATGCCCCCATCTGGCTCGTGATTT
This sequence comes from Colletes latitarsis, assembly GCF_051014445.1. Lineage (NCBI taxonomy): Eukaryota > Metazoa > Arthropoda > Insecta > Hymenoptera > Colletidae > Colletes > Colletes latitarsis. The sequence continues at coordinate 2,203,969 of NC_135139.1, read as the reverse complement.
TGCCTTCTGCGCATACATGTTGGCCAGATCCTGTGTTTTTTTCGGGTTTGAATCACGTAGTAATGTGGAACCACACAGTAACAGTCAATTATACCTGGATTCGGTCAGTATTATAGTCGGTAACACCGTTTAGGTCTGGGTTAGGCCTGGGAAATGCCCGCAACTGGCACATGATTTTACATTCTTCGCATACTTGTTGCACAGATCCTGCGTTTTTTCGGTTTTGAATCACGTAATAATGTGGTACCACACTGAAACAGTCCATTAAACTTGGTTTCGATCAATATTTTAGAGGATAACACCGGTTAGGTCTGGGTTAGGTCTGGGTTATGCCCCCATCTGGCTCGTGATTTTGCCTTCTGCACATACGTGTTGGCCAGATCCTGGGTTTTTTTCGGGTTTGAATCACGTAGTAAAGTGGTACCACATTGAAACAGTCAATTAAACCTGGTTTCGATCAATATTTTAGAGGATAACACCGGTTAGGTCTGGGTTATGCCCGCATCTGGCTCATGATTTTACATTCTTCGCATACTTGTTGGACAGATCCTGAGTTTTTTCGGGTTTGAATCACGTAGTAATGTGCTACCACACTGAGGCAGTCAATTAAACCTGGTTTCGATCAATATTTCAGAGGATAACACCGGTTAGGTCTGGGTTAGGTCAGGGTTATGCCCGCATCTGGCTCATGATTTTGCCTTCTTCGCATACTTGTTGGCCAGATCCTGGATTTTTTCGGGTTTGAATTACATAGTAATATGGAACCACACAGTAACAGTCAATTATACATGGATTCGGTCAGTATTTTAGTCGGTAACACCGGTTAGGTCTGGGTTAGGTCTGGTATATGCGCGCATCTGGCTTATACTTTCGCCTTTTTCGCAAACTTGTTGGCCAGATCATGGGTTTCTTCCGTGTTTGAATCACGTAGTAATGTGGTAATTCACTGAAGCAGTCAATTAAACCTGGTTTCGATCAATATTTTAGAGGATAACACCGGTTAGGTCTGGGTTATGCCCGCATCTGGCTCATGATTTTGCCTTCTTCGCATACTTGTTGGCCAGATCCTGGGTTTTTTTCGTGTTTGAATCACGTGGTAATGTGGTAACACACTGAAGCAGTCAATTAAACCTGGTTTCGATCAATATTTCACAGGATAACACCGGCTAGGTCTGGGTTAGGTCTGGGTTATGCCCGCATCTGGCTCATGATTTTGCCTTCTTCGCATACTTGTTGGCCTGATCCTGGGTTTTTACCGTGTTTGAATCACGTAGTAATGTGGTAACACAATGAAGCAGTCAATTACCCCTGGTTTCGATCAATATTTTGGAGGATAACACCGGTTAGGTCTGGGTTAGGTCTGGGTTATGCCCGCATCTGGCTCATGATTTTGCCTTCTTCGCATACTTGTTGGCCAGATCCTGGGTTTTCTCTGGTTTGAATCACGTAGTAATGTGGTACCACACTGGAACAGTCCATTAAACTTGGTTTCGATCAATATTTTAGAGGATAACACCTGCTAGGTCTGGGTTATGCCTGGGTTATGCCCGCATCTGGGCCACGATTTTGCCTTCTTCGCATACTTGTTGGCCAGATCCTGGGTTTTTCCGCGTTTGAATCACGTAATAATGTGGTACCACACTGAAACAGTCCATTAAACTTGGTTTCGATCAATATTTTGGAGGATAACACCGGTTAGGTCTGGGTTAGGTCTGGGTTAGGTCTGGGTTATACCCCCATCTGGCTCGTGATTTTGCCTTCTGCGCATACATGTTGGCCGGATCCTGGGTTTTTTCGGGTTTCAATCACGTAGTAATGTGGTACCACATTGAAACAGTCAATTAAACCTGGTTTCGATCAATATTTTAGAGGATAAAACCGGTTAGGTCTGGGTTATGCCTGGGTTATTTCCACATAGGGCTCATGATTTTGCCTTCTTCGCATTCCTGATGGCCAGAACCTTGGTTTTCTCTGGTTTGAATCACGTAGTAATGTGCTACCACACTGGAACAGTCCATTAAACTTGGTTTCGATCAATATTTTAGAGGATAACTCCGGTTAGGTCTGGGTTAGGTCTGGGTTATGCCCCCATGTGGCTCGTGATTTTGCCTTCTGCACATACGTGTTGGCCAGATCCTGGGTTTTTTTCGGGTTTGAATCACGTAGTAACGTGGTACCACATTGAACCAGTCAATTAAACCTGGTTTCGATCAATATTTTAGAGGATAAAACCGGTTATGTCTGGGTTAGGTATGGGTTATGTCCACATCTGGCTCATGATTTTGCCTTTTCCGCATTACTGTTGGCCAGAACCTTGGTTTCCTCTGGTTTGAATCACGTAGTAAAGTGGTACCACATTGAAACAGTCCATTAAACTTGGTTTCGATCAATATTTTAGAGGATAACACCTGTTAGGTCTGGGTTATGCCTGGGTTATGCCCGCATCTGGGCCACGATTTTGCCTTCTTCGCATACTTGTTGGCCAGATCCTGGGTTTTTCCGCGTTTGAATCACGTAATAATGTGGTACCACACTGAAACAGTCCATTAAACTTGGTTTCGATCAATATTTTGGAGGATAACACCGGTTAGGTCTGGGTTAGGTCTGGGTTAGGTCTGGGTTATACCCCCATCTGGCTCGTGATTTTGCCTTCTGCGCATACATGTTGGCCGGATCCTGGGTTTTTTCGGGTTTCAATCACGTAGTAATGTGGTACCACATTGAAACAGTCAATTAAACCTGGTTTCGATCAATATTTTAGAGGATAAAACCGGTTAGGTCTGGGTTATGCCTGGGTTATTTCCACATAGGGCTCATGATTTTGCCTTCTTCGCATTCCTGATGGCCAGAACCTTGGTTTTCTCTGGTTTGAATCACGTAGTAATGTGCTACCACACTGGAACAGTCCATTAAACTTGGTTTCGATCAATATTTTAGAGGATAACTCCGGTTAGGTCTGGGTTAGGTCTGGGTTATGCCCCCATGTGGCTCGTGATTTTGCCTTCTGCACATACGTGTTGGCCAGATCCTGGGTTTTTTTCGGGTTTGAATCACGTAGTAACGTGGTACCACATTGAACCAGTCAATTAAACCTGGTTTCGATCAATATTTTAGAGGATAAAACCGGTTAGGTCTGGGTTAGGTATGGGTTATGTCCACATCTGGCTCATGATTTTGCCTTTTCCGCATTACTGTTGGCCAGAACCTTGGTTTCCTCTGGTTTGAATCACGTAGTAAAGTGGTACCACATTGAAACAGTCAATTAAACCTGGTTTCGATCAATATTTTAGAGGATAACACCGGTTAGGTCTGGGTTATGCCCGCATCTGGCTCATGATTTTACCTTCTTCGCATACTTGTTGGACAGATCCTGAGTTTTTTCGGGTTTGAATCACGTAGTAATGTGGTACCACACTGAAGCAGTCAATTAAACCTGGTTTCGATCAATATTTCGGAGGATAACACCGGTTAGGTCTGGGTTAGGTCAGGGTTATGCCTGCATCTGGCTCATAATTTTGCCTTTTTCGCATACTTGTTGGCCAGATCCTGGATTTTTTCGGGTTTGAATCACATAGTAATATGGAACCACACAGTAACAGTCAGTTATACATGGATTCGGTCAGTATTTTAGTCGGCAACACCGGTTAGGTCTGGGTTAGGTCTGGTATTTGCGCGCATCTGGCTTATACTTTCGCCTTTTTCGTAAACTTGTTGGCCAGATCCTGGGTTTTTTTCGTGTTTGAATCACGCAGTAATGTGGCAGCACACAGAATCAGTCCATTAAATCTGGATTCGGACAGTATTTTAGAGGATAACACCGGCTAGGTCTGGGTTAGGTCTGGGTTATGCCCGCATCTGGCTCATGATTTTGCCTTCTTCGCATACTTGTTGGCCAGATCCTGGGTTTTTTTCGTGTTTGAATCACGTAGTAATGTGGTAACACAATGAAGCAGTCAAATAACCCTGGTTTCGATCAATATTTTGGAGGATAACACCGGTTAGGTCTGGGTTAGGTCTGGGTTATGCCCGCATCTGGCTCATGATTTTGCCTTTTTCGCAAACTTGTTGGCCAGATCCTGGGTTTTTTTCCGTGTTTGAATCACGTAGTAATGTTGTAGCACACTGAGGCAGTCAATTAAACCTGGTTTCGATCAATATTTTAGAGGATAACACCGGTTAGGTCTGGGTTAGGTCTGGGTTATGCCCGCATCTGGGTTATACTTTCGCCTTTTTCGCAAACATGTTGGCTAGATCCTGGGTTTTTTTCGGTTTTGAATCACGTGGTAATGTGGTACGACACAGGAACAATCCATTAAACCTGGATTCGGACAGTATTTCAGAGGATAACACCGGTTAGGTCTGGGTTAGGTCTGGTATATGCGCGCATCTAGCTTATACTTTCGCCTTTTTCGCAAACTTGTTGGCCAGATCATGGGTTTTTTCCGTGTTTGAATCACGTAGTAATGTTGTACCACACTGAGGCATTCAATTAAACCTGGATTCGGACAGTATTTTAGAGGATAACACCGGTTAGGTCTGGGTTAGGTCTGGGTTATGCCCGCATCTGGCTCATGATTTTGCCTTCTTCGCATACTTGTTGGCCAGATCCTGGGTTTTTCTCGTGTTTGAATCACGTAGTAATGTGGCACCACACTGAGGCAGTCAATTAACCCTGGTTTCGATCAATATTTTGGAGGATAACACCGGTTAGGTCTGGGTTAGGTCTGGGATATGCGCGCATCTGGCTCATGATTTTGCCTTTTTCGCAAACTTGATGGCCAGATCATGGGTTTTCTCCGTGTTTGAATCACGTAGTAAAGTTGTACCACACTGAGGCAATCAATTAAACCAGGATTCGGACAGTATTTTAGAGGATAACACCGGCTAGGTCTGGGTTAGGTCTGGGTTATGCCCGCATCTGGCTCATGATTTTGCCTTCTTCGCATACTTGTTGGCCAGATCCTGGGTTTTTTTCGTGTTTGAATCACGTAGTAATGTGGTACCACACTGAGGCAGTCAATTAAACCTGGTTTCGATCAATATTTCAGAGGATAACACCGGTTAGGTCTGGGTTAAGTCTGGGATATGCGCGCATCTGGCTCATGATTTTGCCTTTTTCGCAAACTTGTTTGCCAGATCATGGGTTTTCTCCGTGTTTGAATCACGTAGTAATGTTGTACCACACTGAGGCAGTCAATTAAACCAGGATTCGGACAGTATTTTAGAGGATAACACCGGTTAGGTCTGGGTTAGGTCTGGGTTATGCCCGCATCTGGCTCATAATTTTGCCTTCTTCGCATACTTGTTGGCCAGATCCTGGGTTTTTTTCGTGTTTGAATCACGCAGTAATGTGGCACCACACTGAGGCAGTCAATTAAACCTGGTTTCGATCAATATTTCAGAGGATAACACCGGTTAGGTCTGGGTTAGGTCAGGGTTATGCCCGCATCTGGCTCATGATTTTGCCTTCTTCGCATACTTGTTGGCCAGATCCTGGGTTTTTATCGTGTTTGAATCACGTAGTAATGTGGCACCACATTGAGGCAGTCAATTAACCCTGGTTTCGATCAATATTTTGGAGGATAACACCGGTTAGGTCTGGCTTAGGTCTGGGTAATACCCGCATCTGGCTCATGATTTTGCCTTCTTCGCATACTTGTTGGCCAGATCCTGGGTTTTTTTCGTGTTTGAATCACGTAGTAATGTGGCACCACATTGAGGCAGTCAATTAACCCTGGTTTCGATCAATATTTTGGAGGATAACACCGGTTAGGTCTGGGTTAAGTCTGGGATATGCCCGCATCTGGCTCATGATTTTGCCTTCTTCGCATACTTGTTGGCCAGATCCTGGGTTTTTTTCGTGTTTGAATCACGTAGTAATGTGGCACCACGTTGAGGCAGTCAATTAACCCTGGTTTCGATCAATATTTTGGAGGATAACACCGGTTAGGTCTGGGTTAAGTCTGGGATATGCCCGCATCTGGCTCATGATTTTGCATTCTTCGCATACTTGTTGGCCAGATCCTGCGTTTTTATCGTGTTTGAATCACGTAGTAATGTGGCACCACATTGAGGCAGTCAATTAACCCTGGTTTCGATCAATATTTTGGAGGATAACACCGGTTAGGTCTGGGTTAAGTCTGGGATATGCGCGCATCTGGCTCATGATTTTGCCTTTTTCGCAAACTTGTTGGCCAGATCATGGGTTTTCTCCGTGTTTGAATCACGTAGTAATGTTGTACCACACTGAGGCAGTCCATTAAACCAGGATTCGGACAGTATTTTAGAGGATAACACCGGTTAGGTCTGGGTTAGGTCTGGGTTATGCCCGCATCTGGCTCATGATTTTGCCTTCTTCGCATACTTGTTGGCCAGATCCTGGGTTTTTTTCGTGTTTGAATAACGCAGTAATGTGGTAACACACTGAAGCGGTCAATTAAACCTGGTTTCGATCAATATTTTAGAGGATAACACGGGTTAGGTCTGGGTCAGGTCTGGGTTATGCCCGCATCTGGCTCATGATTTTGCCTTCTTCGCATACTTGTTGGCCAGATCCTGGGGTTTTTTCGTGTTTGAATCACGTAGGAATGTGGTAACACACTGAAGCAGGCAATTAAACCTGGTTTCGATCAATATTTTAGAGGATAACACCGGTTAGGTCTGGGTTAGGTCTGGTATATGCGCGCATCTAGCTTATACTTTCGCCTTTTTCGCAAACTTGTTGGCCAGATCATGGGTTTTTTCCGTGTTTGAATCACGTAGTAATGTTGTACCACACTGAGGCATTCAATTAAACCTGGATTCGGACAGTATTTTAGAGGATAACACCGGTTAGGTCTGGGTTAGGTCTGGGTTATGCCCGCATCTGGCTCATGATTTTGCCTTCTTCGCATACTTGTTGGCCAGATCCTGGGTTTTTCTCGTGTTTGAATCACGTAGTAATGTGGTACCACACTGAGGCAGTCAATTAAACCTGGTTTCGATCAATATTTCAGAGGATAACACCGGTTAGGTCTGGGTTAGGTCAGGGTTATGCCCGCATCTGGATCATGATTTTGCCTTCCTCGCATACTTGTTGGCCAGATCCTGGGTTTTTATCGTGTTTGAATCACGTAGTAATGTGGCACCACACTGAGGCAGTCAATTAACCCTGGTTTCGATCAATATTTTGGAGGATAACACCGGTTAGGTCTGGGTTAGGTCTGGGATATGCGCGCATCTGGCTCATGATTTTGCCTTTTTCGCAAACTTCTTGGCCAGATCATGGGCTTTCTCCGTGTTTGAATCACGTAGTAATGTTGTACCACACTGAGGCAGTCAATTAACCCTGGTTTCGATCAATATTTTGGAGTATAACACCGGTTAGGTCTGGGTTAGGTCTGGGATATGCGCGCATCTGGCTCATGATTTTGCCTTTTTCGCAAACTTGATGGCCAGATCATGGGTTTTCTCCGTGTTTGAATCAGGTAGTAAAGTTATACCACACTGAGGCAGTCAATTAAACCAGGATTCGGACAGTATTTTAGAGGATAACACCGGCTAGGTCTGGGTTAGGTCTGGGTTATGCCCGCATCTGGCTCATGATTTTGCCTTCTTCGCATACTTGTTGGCCAGATCCTGGGTTTTTTTCGTGTTTGAATCACGTAGTAATGTGGTACCACACTGAGGCAGTCAATTAAACCTGGTTTCGATCAATATTTCAGAGGATAACACCGGTTAGGTCTGGGTTAAGTCTGGGATATGCGCGCATCTGGCTCATGATTTTGCCTTTTTCGCAAACTTGTTTGCCAGATCATGGGTTTTCTCCGTGTTTGAATCACGTAGTAATGTTGTACCACACTGAGGCAGTCAATTAAACCAGGATTCGGACAGTATTTTAGAGGATAACACCGGTTAGGTCTGGGTTAGGTCTGGGTTATGCCCGCATCTGGCTCATAATTTTGCCTTCTTCGCATACTTGTTGGCCAGATCCTGGGTTTTTTTCGTGTTTGAATCACGCAGTAATGTGGTACCACACTGAGGCAGTCAATTAAACCTGGTTTCGATCAATATTTCAGAGGATAACACCGGTTAGGTCTGGGTTAGGTCAGGGTTATGCCCGCATCTGGCTCATGATTTTGCCTTCTTCGCATACTTGTTGGCCAGATCCTGGGTTTTTATCGTGTTTGAATCACGTAGTAATGTGGCACCACATTGAGGCAGTCAATTAACCCTGGTTTCGATCAATATTTTGGAGGATAACACCGGTTAGGTCTGGCTTAGGTCTGGGTAATACCCGCATCTGGCTCATGATTTTGCCTTCTTCGCATACTTGTTGGCCAGATCCTGGTTTTTTTTCGCGTTTGAATCACGTAGTAATGTGGTAAAACACTGAAGCAGTCAATTAAACCTGGTTTCGATCAATATTTTAGAGGATAACACCGGTTAGGTCTGGGTTAGGTCTGGGTTATGCCCGCATCTGGCTCATGATTTTGCCTTCTTCGCATACTTGTTGGCCAGATCCTGGGTTTTTTTCGTGTTTGAATCACGTAGTAATGTGGCACCACATTGAGGCAGTCAATTAACCCTGGTTTCGATCAATATTTTGGAGGATAACACCGGTTAGGTCTGGGTTAAGTCTGGGATATGCCCGCATCTGGCTCATGATTTTGCCTTTTCCGCATTACTGTTGGCCAGAACCTTGGTTTCCTCTGGTTTGAATCACGTAGTAAAGTGGTACCACACTGAAACAGTCCATTAAACTTGGTTTCGATCAATATTTTAGAGGATAACACCGGTTAGGTCTGGGTTAGGTCTGGGTTATGCCCCCATCTGGCTCGTGATTTTGCCTTCTGCACATACGTGTTGGCCAGATCCTGGGTTTTTTTCGGGTTTGAATCACGTAGTCATGTGGTACCACATTGAACCAGTCTATTAAACCTGGTTTCGATGAATATTTTACAGGATAAAACCGGTTAGGTCTGGGTTAGGTATGGGTTATGTCCACATCTGGCTCATGATTTTGCCTTTTCCGCATTACTGTTGGCCAGAACCTTGGTTTCCTCTGGTTTGAATCACGTAGTAAAGTGGTACCACATTGAAACAGTCAATTAAACCTGGTTTCGATCAATATTTTAGAGGATAACACCGGTTAGGTCTGGGTTATGCCCGCATCTGGCTCATGATTTTACATTCTTCGCATACTTGTTGGACAGATCCTGAGTTTTTTCGAGTTTGAATCACGTAGTAATGTGCTACCACACTGAGGCAGTCAATTAAACCTGGTTTCGATCAATATTTCAGAGGATAACACCGGTTAGGTCTGGGTTAGGTCAGGGTTATGCCCGCATCTGGCTCATGATTTTGCCTTCTTCGCATACTTGTTGGCCAGATCCTGGATTTTTTCGGGTTTGAATCACATAGTAATATGGAACCACACAGTAACAGTCAATTATACATGGATTCGGTCAGTATTTTAGTCGGTAACACCGGTTAGGTCTGGGTTAGGTCTGGTATATGCGCGCATCTGGCTTATACTTTCGCCTTTTTCGCAAACTTGTTGGCCAGATCATGGGTTTCTTCCGTGTTTGAATCACGTAGTAATGTGGTAATTCACTGAAGCAGTCAATTAAACCTGGTTTCGATCAATATTTTAGAGGATAACACCGGTTAGGTCTGGGTTATGCCCGCATCTGGCTCATGATTTTGCCTTCTTCGCATACTTGTTGGCCAGATCCTGGGTTTTTTTCGTGTTTGAATCACGTGGTAATGTGGTAACACACTGAAGCAGTCAATTAAACCTGGTTTCGATCAATATTTCACAGGATAACACCGGCTAGGTCTGGGTTAGGTCTGGGTTATGCCCGCATCTGGCTCATGATTTTGCCTTCTTCGCATACTTGTTGGCCTGATCCTGGGTTTTTACCGTGTTTGAATCACGTAGTAATGTGGTAACACAATGAAGCAGTCAATTACCCCTGGTTTCGATCAATATTTTGGAGGATAACACCGGTTAGGTCTGGGTTAGGTCTGGGTTATGCCCGCATCTGGCTCATGATTTTGCCTTCTTCGCATACTTGTTGGCCAGATCCTGGGTTTTCTCTGGTTTGAATCACGTAGTAATGTGGTACCACACTGGAACAGTCCATTAAACTTGGTTTCGATCAATATTTTAGAGGATAACACCTGTTAGGTCTGGGTTATGCCTGGTTTATGCCCGCATCTGGGCCACGATTTTGCCTTCTTCGCATACTTGTTGGCCAGATCCTGGGTTTTTCCGGGTTTGAATCACGTAATAATGTGGTACCACACTGAAACAGTCCATTAAACTTGGTTTCGATCAATATTTTGGAGGATAACACCGGTTAGGTCTGGGTTAGGTCTGGGTTAGGTCTGGGTTATACCCCCATCTGGCTCGTGATTTTGCCTTCTGCGCATACATGTTGGCCGGATCCTGGGTTTTTTCGGGTTTCAATCACGTAGTAATGTGGTACCACATTGAAACAGTCAATTAAACCTGGTTTCGATCAATATTTTAGAGGATAAAACCGGTTAGGTCTGGGTTATGCCTGGGTTATTTCCACATAGGGCTCATGATTTTGCCTTCTTCGCATTCCTGATGGCCAGAACCTTGGTTTTCTCTGGTTTGAATCACGTAGTAATGTGCTACCACACTGGAACAGTCCATTAAACTTGGTTTCGATCAATATTTTAGAGGATAACTCCGGTTAGGTCTGGGTTAGGTCTGGGTTATGCCCCCATGTGGCTCGTGATTTTGCCTTCTGCACATACGTGTTGGCCAGATCCTGGGTTTTTTTCGGGTTTGAATCACGTAGTAACGTGGTACCACATTGAACCAGTCAATTAAACCTGGTTTCGATCAATATTTTAGAGGATAAAACCGGTTAGGTCTGGGTTAGGTATGGGTTATGTCCACATCTGGCTCATGATTTTGCCTTTTCCGCATTACTGTTGGCCAGAACCTTGGTTTCCTCTGGTTTGAATCACGTAGTAAAGTGGTACCACATTGAAACAGTCAATTAAACCTGGTTTCGATCAATATTTTAGAGGATAACACCGGTTAGGTCTGGGTTATGCCCGCATCTGGCTCATGATTTTACCTTCTTCGCATACTTGTTGGACAGATCCTGAGTTTTTTCGGGTTTGAATCACGTAGTAATGTGGTACCACACTGAAGCAGTCAATTAAACCTGGTTTCGATCAATATTTCGGAGGATAACACCGGTTAGGTCTGGGTTAGGTCAGGGTTATGCCTGCATCTGGCTCATAATTTTGCCTTTTTCGCATACTTGTTGGCCAGATCCTGGATTTTTTCGGGTTTGAATCACATAGTAATATGGAACCACACAGTAACAGTCAGTTATACATGGATTCGGTCAGTATTTTAGTCGGCAACACCGCTTAGGTCTGGGTTAGGTCTGGTATTTGCGCGCATCTGGCTTATACTTTCGCCTTTTTCGTAAACTTGTTGGCCAGATCCTGGGTTTTTTTCGTGTTTGAATCACGCAGTAATGTGGCAGCACACAGAATCAGTCCATTAAATCTGGATTCGGACAGTATTTTAGAGGATAACACCGGCTAGGTCTGGGTTAGGTCTGGGTTATGCCCGCATCTGGCTCATGATTTTGCCTTCTTCGCATACATGTTGGCCAGATCCTGGGTTTTTTTCTGGTTTCAATCACGTAGTAATGTGGTACCACATTGAAACAGTCAATTAAACCTGGTGTCGATCAATATTTTAGAGAATAAAACCGGTTAGGTCTGGGTTAGGTATGTGTTATTTCCACATCTGGCTCATGATTTTGCCTTTTCCGCATTCCTGTTGGCCAGAACCTTGGTTTTCTCCGGTTTGAATCACGTAGTAATGTGGTACCACACTGGAACAGTCCATTAAACTTGGTTTCGATCAATATTTTAGAGGATAACACCTGTTAGGTCTGGGTTACGCCTGGGTTATGCCCGCCTCTGGGCCACGATTTTGCCTTCTTCGCATACTTGTTGGCCAGATCCTGGGTTTTTCCGGGTTTGAATCACGTAATAATGTGGTACCACACTGAAACAGTCCATTAAACTTGGTTTCGATCAATATTTTGGAGGATAACACGGGTTAGGTCTGGGTTAGGTCTGGGTTATACCCCCATCTGGCTCGTGATTTTGCCTTCTGCGCATACATGTTGGCCGGATCCTGGGTTTTTTCGGGTTTCAATCACGTAGTAATGTGGTACCACATTGAAACAGTCAATTAAACCTGGTTTCGATCAATATTTTAGAGGATAAAACCGGTTAGGTCTGGGTTAGGTATGGGTTATGTCCACATCTGGCTCATGATTTTGCCTTTTCCGCATTACTGTTGGCCAGAACCTTGGTTTCCTCTGGTTTGAATCACGTAGTAAAGTGGTACCACATTGAAACAGTCAATTAAACCTGGTTTCGATCAATATTTTAGAGGATAACACCGGTTAGGTCTGGGTTAGGCCTGGGTTATGCCCGCATCTGGCTCATAATTTTGCATTCTTCGCATACTTGTTGGCCAGATCCTGGGTTTTTAGGGGTTTGAATCTCGTAGTATTGTGGTACCACACTGAAACAGTCCATTAAACTTGGTTTAGATCAATATTTTAGAGGATAAAACCGGTTAGGTCTGGGTTAGGTATGGGTTATTCCCACATAGGGCTCATGATTTTGCCTTTTCCGCATTCCTGTTGGCCAGAACCTTGGTTTTCTCTGGTTTGAATCACGTAGTAATGTGGTACCACGCTGGAACAGTCCATTAAACTTGGTTTCGATCAATATTTTAGAGGATAACACCTGTTAGGTCTGGGTTATGCCTGGGTTAAGCCCGCATCTGGGCCACGATTTTGCCTTCTTCGCATACTTGTTGGCCAGATCCCGGGTTTATCCGGGTTTGAATCACATAGTAATGTGGAACCACACAGTAACAGTCAATTATACCTGGATTCGGTCAGTATTTTAGTCGGTAACACCGGTTAGGTCTGGGTTAGGCCTGGGAAATGCCCGCATCTGGCTCATGATTCTACCTTCTTCGCATACTTGTTGGACAGATCCTGCGTTTTTTCGGTTTTGAATCACGTAATAATGTGGTACCACACTGAAACAGTACATTAAACTTGGTTTCGATCAATATTTTAGAGGATAACACCGGTTAGGTCTGGGTTAGGTCTGGGTTATGCCCCCATCTGGCTCGTGATTTTGCCTTCTGCGCATACATGTTGGCCAGATCCTGTGTTTTTTTCGGGTTTGAATCACGTAGTAATGTGGAACCACACAGTAACAGTCAATTATACCTGGATTCGGTCAGTATTATAGTCGGTAACACCGTTTAGGTCTGGGTTAGGCCTGGGAAATGCCCGCAACTGGCACATGATTTTACATTCTTCGCATACTTGTTGCACAGATCCTGCGTTTTTTCGGTTTTGAATCACGTAATAATGTGGTACCACACTGAAACAGTCCATTAAACTTGGTTTCGATCAATATTTTAGAGGATAACACCGGTTAGGTCTGGGTTAGGTCTGGGTTATGCCCCCATCTGGCTCGTGATTTTGCCTTCTGCACATACGTGTTGGCCAGATCCTGGGTTTTTTTCGGGTTTGAATCACGTAGTAAAGTGGTACCACATTGAAACAGTCAATTAAACCTGGTTTCGATCAATATTTTAGAGGATAACACCGGTTAGGTCTGGGTTATGCCCGCATCTGGCTCATGATTTTACATTCTTCGCATACTTGTTGGACAGATCCTGAGTTTTTTCGGGTTTGAATCACGTAGTAATGTGCTACCACACTGAGGCAGTCAATTAAACCTGGTTTCGATCAATATTTCAGAGGATAACACCGGTTAGGTCTGGGTTAGGTCAGGGTTATGCCCGCATCTGGCTCATGATTTTGCCTTCTTCGCATACTTGTTGGCCAGATCCTGGATTTTTTCGGGTTTGAATCACATAGTAATATGGAACCACACAGTAACAGTCAATTATACATGGATTCGGTCAGTATTTTAGTCGGTAACACCGGTTAGGTCTGGGTTAGGTCTGGTATATGCGCGCATCTGGCTTATACTTTCGCCTTTTTCGCAAACTTGTTGGCCAGATCATGGGTTTCTTCCGTGTTTGAATCACGTAGTAATGTGGTAATTCACTGAAGCAGTCAATTAAACCTGGTTTCGATCAATATTTTAGAGGATAACACCGGTTAGGTCTGGGTTATGCCCGCATCTGGCTCATGATTTTGCCTTCTTCGCATACTTGTTGGCCAGATCCTGGGTTTTTTTCGTGTTTGAATCACGTGGTAATGTGGTAACACACTGAAGCAGTCAATTAAACCTGGTTTCGATCAATATTTCACAGGATAACACCGGCTAGGTCTGGGTTAGGTCTGGGTTATGCCCGCATCTGGCTCATGATTTTGCCTTCTTCGCATACTTGTTGGCCTGATCCTGGGTTTTTACCGTGTTTGAATCACGTAGTAATGTGGTAACACAATGAAGCAGTCAATTACCCCTGGTTTCGATCAATATTTTGGAGGATAACACCGGTTAGGTCTGGGTTAGGTCTGGGTTATGCCCGCATCTGGCTCATGATTTTGCCTTCTTCGCATACTTGTTGGCCAGATCCTGGGTTTTCTCTGGTTTGAATCACGTAGTAATGTGGTACCACACTGGAACAGTCCATTAAACTTGGTTTCGATCAATATTTTAGAGGATAACACCTGTTAGGTCTGGGTTATGCCTGGGTTATGCCCGCATCTGGGCCACGATTTTGCCTTCTTCGCATACTTGTTGGCCAGATCCTGGGTTTTTCCGGGTTTGAATCACGTAATAATGTGGTACCACACTGAAACAGTCCATTAAACTTGGTTTCGATCAATATTTTGGAGGATAACACCGGTTAGGTCTGGGTTAGGTCTGGGTTAGGTCTGGGTTATACCCCCATCTGGCTCGTGATTTTGCCTTCTGCGCATACATGTTGGCCGGATCCTGGGTTTTTTCGGGTTTCAATCACGTAGTAATGTGGTACCACATTGAAACAGTCAATTAAACCTGGTTTCGATCAATATTTTAGAGGATAAAACCGGTTAGGTCTGGGTTATGCCTGGGTTATTTCCACATAGGGCTCATGATTTTGCCTTCTTCGCATTCCTGATGGCCAGAACCTTGGTTTTCTCTGGTTTGAATCACGTAGTAATGTGCTACCACACTGGAACAGTCCATTAAACTTGGTTTCGATCAATATTTTAGAGGATAACTCCGGTTAGGTCTGGGTTAGGTCTGGGTTATGCCCCCATGTGGCTCGTGATTTTGCCTTCTGCACATACGTGTTGGCCAGATCCTGGGTTTTTTTCGGGTTTGAATCACGTAGTAACGTGGTACCACATTGAACCAGTCAATTAAACCTGGTTTCGATCAATATTTTAGAGGATAAAACCGGTTAGGTCTGGGTTAGGTATGGGTTATGTCCACATCTGGCTCATGATTTTGCCTTTTCCGCATTACTGTTGGCCAGAACCTTGGTTTCCTCTGGTTTGAATCACGTAGTAAAGTGGTACCACATTGAAACAGTCAATTAAACCTGGTTTCGATCAATATTTTAGAGGATAACACCGGTTAGGTCTGGGTTATGCCCGCATCTGGCTCATGATTTTACCTTCTTCGCATACTTGTTGGACAGATCCTGAGTTTTTTCGGGTTTGAATCACGTAGTAATGTGGTACCACACTGAAGCAGTCAATTAAACCTGGTTTCGATCAATATTTCGGAGGATAACACCGGTTAGGTCTGGGTTAGGTCAGGGTTATGCCTGCATCTGGCTCATAATTTTGCCTTTTTCGCATACTTGTTGGCCAGATCCTGGATTTTTTCGGGTTTGAATCACATAGTAATATGGAACCACACAGTAACAGTCAGTTATACATGGATTCGGTCAGTATTTTAGTCGGCAACACCGGTTAGGTCTGGGTTAGGTCTGGTATTTGCGCGCATCTGGCTTATACTTTCGCCTTTTTCGTAAACTTGTTGGCCAGATCCTGGGTTTTTTTCGTGTTTGAATCACGCAGTAATGTGGCAGCACACAGAATCAGTCCATTAAATCTGGATTCGGACAGTATTTTAGAGGATAACACCGGCTAGGTCTGGGTTAGGTCTGGGTTATGCCCGCATCTGGCTCATGATTTTGCCTTCTTCGCATACATGTTGGCCAGATCCTGGGTTTTTTTCTGGTTTCAATCACGTAGTAATGTGGTACCACATTGAAACAGTCAATTAAACCTGGTGTCGATCAATATTTTAGAGAATAAAACCGGTTAGGTCTGGGTTAGGTATGTGTTATTTCCACATCTGGCTCATGATTTTGCCTTTTCCGCATTCCTGTTGGCCAGAACCTTGGTTTTCTCCGGTTTGAATCACGTAGTAATGTGGTACCACACTGGAACAGTCCATTAAACTTGGTTTCGATCAATATTTTAGAGGATAACACCTGTTAGGTCTGGGTTACGCCTGGGTTATGCCCGCCTCTGGGCCACGATTTTGTCTTCTTCGCATACTTGTTGGCCAGATCCTGGGTTTTTCCGGGTTTGAATCACGTAATAATGTGGTACCACACTGAAACAGTCCATTAAACTTGGTTTCGATCAATATTTTGGAGGATAACACGGGTTAGGTCTGGGTTAGGTCTGGGTTATACCCCCATCTGGCTCGTGATTTTGCCTTCTGCGCATACATGTTGGCCGGATCCTGGGTTTTTTCGGGTTTCAATCACGTAGTAATGTGGTACCACATTGAAACAGTCAATTAAACCTGGTTTCGATCAATATTTTAGAGGATAAAACCGGTTAGGTCTGGGTTAGGTATGGGTTATGTCCACATCTGGCTCATGATTTTGCCTTTTCCGCATTACTGTTGGCCAGAACCTTGGTTTCCTCTGGTTTGAATCACGTAGTAAAGTGGTACCACATTGAAACAGTCAATTAAACCTGGTTTCGATCAATATTTTAGAGGATAACACCGGTTAGGTCTGGGTTAGGCCTGGGTTATGCCCGCATCTGGCTCATAATTTTGCATTCTTCGCATACTTGTTGGCCAGATCCTGGGTTTTTAGGGGTTTGAATCTCGTAGTATTGTGGTACCACACTGAAACAGTCCATTAAACTTGGTTTAGATCAATATTTTAGAGGATAAAACCGGTTAGGTCTGGGTTAGGTATGGGTTATTCCCACATAGGGCTCATGATTTTGCCTTTTCCGCATTCCTGTTGGCCAGAACCTTGGTTTTCTCTGGTTTGAATCACGTAGTAATGTGGTACCACGCTGGAACAGTCCATTAAACTTGGTTTCGATCAATATTTTAGAGGATAACACCTGTTAGGTCTGGGTTATGCCTGGGTTAAGCCCGCATCTGGGCCACGATTTTGCCTTCTTCGCATACTTGTTGGCCAGATCCCGGGTTTATCCGGGTTTGAATCACATAGTAATGTGGAACCACACAGTAACAGTCAATTATACCTGGATTCGGTCAGTATTTTAGTCGGTAACACCGGTTAGGTCTGGGTTAGGCCTGGGAAATGCCCGCATCTGGCTCATGATTCTACCTTCTTCGCATACTTGTTGGACAGATCCTGCGTTTTTTCGGTTTTGAATCACGTAATAATGTGGTACCACACTGAAACAGTACATTAAACTTGGTTTCGATCAATATTTTAGAGGATAACACCGGTTAGGTCTGGGTTAGGTCTGGGTTATGCCCCCATCTGGCTCGTGATTTTGCCTTCTGCGCATACATGTTGGCCAGATCCTGTGTTTTTTTCGGGTTTGAATCACGTAGTAATGTGGAACCACACAGTAGCAGTCAATTATACCTGGATTCGGTCAGTATTATAGTCGGTAACACCGTTTAGGTCTGGGTTAGGCCTGGGAAATGCCCGCAACTGGCACATGATTTTACATTCTTCGCATACTTGTTGCACAGATCCTGCGATTTTTCGGTTTTGAATCACGTAATAATGTGGTACCACACTGAAACAGTCCATTAAACTTGGTTTCGATCAATATTTTAGAGGATAACACCGGTTAGGTCTGGGTTAGGTCTGGGTTATGCCCCCATCTGGCTCGTGATTTTGCCTTCTGCACATACGTGTTGGCCAGATCCTGGGTTTTTTTCGGGTTTGAATCACGTAGTAAAGTGGTACCACATTGAAACAGTCAATTAAACCTGGTTTCGATCAATATTTTAGAGGATAACACCGGTTAGGTCTGGGTTATGCCCGCATCTGGCTCATGATTTTACATTCTTCGCATACTTGTTGGACAGATCCTGAGTTTTTTCGGGTTTGAATCACGTAGTAATGTGCTACCACACTGAGGCAGTCAATTAAACCTGGTTTCGATCAATATTTCAGAGGATAACACCGGTTAGGTCTGGGTTAGGTCAGGGTTATGCCCGCATCTGGCTCATGATTTTGCCTTCTTCGCATACTTGTTGGCCAGATCCTGGATTTTTTCGGGTTTGAATCACATAGTAATATGGAACCACACAGTAACAGTCAATTATACATGGATTCGGTCAGTATTTTAGTCGGTAACACCGGTTAGGTCTGGGTTAGGTCTGGTATATGCGCGCATCTGGCTTATACTTTCGCCTTTTTCGCAAACTTGTTGGCCAGATCATGGGTTTCTTCCGTGTTTGAATCACGTAGTAATGTGGTAATTCACTGAAGCAGTCAATTAAACCTGGTTTCGATCAATATTTTAGAGGATAACACCGGTTAGGTCTGGGTTATGCCCGCATCTGGCTCATGATTTTGCATTCTTCGCATACTTGTTGGCCAGATCCTGGGTTTTTTTCGTGTTTGAATCACGTGGTAATGTGGTAACACACTGAAGCAGTCAATTAAACCTGGTTTCGATCAATATTTCACAGGATAACACCGGCTAGGTCTGGGTTAGGTCTGGGTTATGCCCGCATCTGGCTCATGATTTTGCCTTCTTCGCATACTTGTTGGCCTGATCCTGGGTTTTTACCGTGTTTGAATCACGTAGTAATGTGGTAACACAATGAAGCAGTCAATTACCCCTGGTTTCGATCAATATTTTGGAGGATAACACCGGTTAGGTCTGGGTTAGGTCTGGGTTATGCCCGCATCTGGCTCATGATTTTGCCTTCTTCGCATACTTGTTGGCCAGATCCTGGGTTTTCTCTGGTTTGAATCACGTAGTAATGTGGTACCACACTGGAACAGTCCATTAAACTTGGTTTCGATCAATATTTTAGAGGATAACACCTGTTAGGTCTGGGTTATGCCTGGGTTATGCCCGCATCTGGGCCACGATTTTGCCTTCTTCGCATACTTGTTGGCCAGATCCTGGGTTTTTCCGGGTTTGAATCACGTAATAATGTGGTACCACACTGAAACAGTCCATTAAACTTGGTTTCGATCAATATTTTGGAGGATAACACCGGTTAGGTCTGGGTTAGGTCTGGGTTAGGTCTGGGTTATACCCCCATCTGGCTCGTGATTTTGCCTTCTGCGCATACATGTTGGCCGGATCCTGGGTTTTTTCGGGTTTCAATCACGTAGTAATGTGGTACCACATTGAAACAGTCAATTAAACCTGGTTTCGATCAATATTTTAGAGGATAAAACCGGTTAGGTCTGGGTTATGCCTGGGTTATTTCCACATAGGGCTCATGATTTTGCCTTCTTCGCATTCCTGATGGCCAGAACCTTGGTTTTCTCTGGTTTGAATCACGTAGTAATGTGCTACCACACTGGAACAGTCCATTAAACTTGGTTTCGATCAATATTTTAGAGGATAACTCCGGTTAGGTCTGGGTTAGGTCTGGGTTATGCCCCCATGTGGCTCGTGATTTTGCCTTCTGCACATACGTGTTGGCCAGATCCTGGGTTTTTTTCGGGTTTGAATCACGTAGTAACGTGGTACCACATTGAACCAGTCAATTAAACCTGGTTTCGATCAATATTTTAGAGGATAAAACCGGTTAGGTCTGGGTTAGGTATGGGTTATGTCCACATCTGGCTCATGATTTTGCCTTTTCCGCATTACTGTTGGCCAGAACCTTGGTTTCCTCTGGTTTGAATCACGTAGTAAAGTGGTACCACATTGAAACAGTCAATTAAACCTGGTTTCGATCAATATTTTAGAGGATAACACCGGTTAGGTCTGGGTTATGCCCGCATCTGGCTCATGATTTTACCTTCTTCGCATACTTGTTGGACAGATCCTGAGTTTTTTCGGGTTTGAATCACGTAGTAATGTGGTACCACACTGAAGCAGTCAATTAAACCTGGTTTCGATCAATATTTCGGAGGATAACACCGGTTAGGTCTGGGTTAGGTCAGGGTTATGCCTGCATCTGGCTCATAATTTTGCCTTTTTCGCATACTTGTTGGCCAGATCCTGGATTTTTTCGGGTTTGAATCACATAGTAATATGGAACCACACAGTAACAGTCAGTTATACATGGATTCGGTCAGTATTTTAGTCGGCAACACCGGTTAGGTCTGGGTTAGGTCTGGTATTTGCGCGCATCTGGCTTATACTTTCGCCTTTTTCGTAAACTTGTTGGCCAGATCCTGGGTTTTTTTCGTGTTTGAATCACGCAGTAATGTGGCAGCACACAGAATCAGTCCATTAAATCTGGATTCGGACAGTATTTTAGAGGATAACACCGGCTAGGTCTGGGTTAGGTCTGGGTTATGCCCGCATCTGGCTCATGATTTTGCCTTCTTCGCATACTTGTTGGCCAGATCCTGGGTTTTTTTCGTGTTTGAATCACGTAGTAATGTGGTAACACAATGAAGCAGTCAAATAACCCTGGTTTCGATCAATATTTTGGAGGATAACACCGGTTAGGTCTGGGTTAGGTCTGGGTTATGCCCGCATCTGGCTCATGATTTTGCCTTTTTCGCAAACTTGTTGGCCAGATCCTGGGTTTTTTTCCGTGTTTGAATCACGTAGTAATGTTGTAGCACACTGAGGCAGTCAATTAAACCTGGTTTCGATCAATATTTTAGAGGATAACACCGGTTAGGTCTGGGTTAGGTCTGGGTTATGCCCGCATCTGGCTTATACTTTCGCCTTTTTCGCAAACATGTTGGCTAGATCCTGGGTTTTTTTCGGTTTTGAATCACGTGGTAATGTGGTACGACACAGGAACAATCCATTAAACCTGGATTCGGACAGTATTTTAGAGGATAACACCGGTTAGGTCTGGGTTAGGTCTGGTATATGCGCGCATCTAGCTTATACTTTCGCCTTCTTCGCAAACTTGTTGGCCAGATCATGGGTTTTTTCCGTGTTTGAATCACGTAGTAATGTTGTACCACACTGAGGCATTCAATTAAACCTGGATTCGGACAGTATTTTAGAGGATAACACCGGTTAGGTCTGGGTTAGGTCTGGGTTATGCCCGCATCTGGCTCATGATTTTGCCTTCTTCGCATACTTGTTGGCCAGATCCTGGGTTTTTCTCGTGTTTGAATCACGTAGTAATGTGGCACCACACTGAGGCAGTCAATTAACCCTGGTTTCGATCAATATTTTGGAGGATAACACCGGTTAGGTCTGGGTTAGGTCTGGGATATGCGCGCATCTGGCTCATGATTTTGCCTTTTTCGCAAACTTCTTGGCCAGAACATGGGCTTTCTCCGTGTTTGAATCACGTAGTAATGTTGTACCACACTGAGGCAGTCAATTAACCCTGGTTTCGATCAATATTTTGGAGGATAACACCGGTTAGGTCTGGGTTGGGTCTGGGATATGCGCGCATCTGGCTCATGATTTTGCCTTTTTCGCAAACTTGATGGCCAGATCATGGGTTTTCTCCGTGTTTGAATCACGTAGTAAAGTTGTACCACACTGAGGCAGTCAATTAAACCAGGATTCGGACAGTATTTTAGAGGATAACACCGGCTAGGTCTGGGTTAGGTCTGGGTTATGCCCGCATCTGGCTCATGATTTTGCCTTCTTCGCATACTTGTTGGCCAGATCCTGGGTTTTTTTCGTGTTTGAATCACGTAGTAATGTGGTACCACACTGAGGCAGTCAATTAAACCTGGTTTCGATCAATATTTCAGAGGATAACACCGGTTAGGTCTGGGTTAAGTCTGGGATATGCGCGCATCTGGCTCATGATTTTGCCTTTTTCGCAAACTTGTTTGCCAGATCATGGGTTTTCTCCGTGTTTGAATCACGTAGTAATGTTGTACCACACTGAGGCAGTCAATTAAACCAGGATTCGGACAGTATTTTAGAGGATAACACCGGTTAGGTCTGGGTTAGGTCTGGGTTATGCCCGCATCTGGCTCATAATTTTGCCTTCTTCGCATACTTGTTGGCCAGATCCTGGGTTTTTTTCGTGTTTGAATCACGCAGTAATGTGGTACCACACTGAGGCAGTCAATTAAACCTGGTTTCGATCAATATTTCAGAGGATAACACCGGTTAGGTCTGGGTTAGGTCAGGGTTATGCCCGCATCTGGCTCATGATTTTGCCTTCTTCGCATACTTGTTGGCCAGATCCTGGGTTTTTATCGTGTTTGAATCACGTAGTAATGTGGCACCACATTGAGGCAGTCAATTAACCCTGGTTTCGATCAAAATTTTGGAGGATAACACCGGTTAGGTCTGGCTTAGGTCTGGGTAATACCCGCATCTGGCTCATGATTTTGCCTTCTTCGCATACTTGTTGGCCAGATCCTGGGTTTTTTTCGTGTTTGAATCACGTAGTAATGTGGCACCACATTGAGGCAGTCAATTAACCCTGGTTTCGATCAATATTTTGGAGGATAACACCGGTTAGGTCTGGGTTAAGTCTGGGATATGCCCGCATCTGGCTCATGATTTTGCCTTCTTCGCATACTTGTTGGCCAGATCCTGCGTTTTTATCGTGTTTGAATCACGTAGTAATGTGGCACCACATTGAGGCAGTCAATTAACCCTGGTTTCGATCAATATTTTGGAGGATAACACCGGTTAGGTCTGGGTTAAGTCTGGGATATGCGCGCATCTGGCTCATGATTTTGCCTTTTTCGCAAACTTGTTGGCCAGATCATGGGTTTTCTCCGTGTTTGAATCACGTAGTAATGTTGTACCACACTGAGGCAGTCCATTAAACCAGGATTCGGACAGTATTTTAGAGGATAACACCGGTTAGGTCTGGGTTAGGTCTGGGTTATGCCCGCATCTGGCTCATGATTTTGCCTTCTTCGCATACTTGTTGGCCAGATCCTGGGTTTTTTTCGTGTTTGAATCACGCAGTAATGTGGTAACACACTGAAGCGGTCAATTAAACCTGGTTTCGATCAATATTTTAGAGGATAACACGGGTTAGGTCTGGGTCAGGTCTGGGTTATGCCCGCATCTGGCTCATGATTTTGCCTTCTTCGCATACTTGTTGGCCAGATCCTGGGTTTTTTTCGTGTTTGAATCACGTAGGAATGTGGTAACACACTGAAGCAGTCAATTAAACCTGGTTTCGATCAATATTTTAGAGGATAACACCGGTTAGGTCTGGGTTAGGTCTGGTATATGCGCGCATCTAGCTTATACTTTCGCCTTTTTCGCAAACTTGTTGGCCAGATCATGGGTTTTTTCCGTGTTTGAATCACGTAGTAATGTTGTACCACACTGAGGCATTCAATTAAACCTGGATTCGGACAGTATTTTAGAGGATAACACCGGTTAGGTCTGGGTTAGGTCTGGGTTATTCCCACATAGGGCTCATGATTTTGCCTTTTCCGCATTCCTGTTGGCCAGAACCTTGGTTTTCTCTGGTTTGAATCACGTAGTAATGTGGTACCACGCTGGAACAGTCCATTAAACTTGGTTTCGATCAATATTTTAGAGGATAACACCTGTTAGGTCTGGGTTATGCCTGGGTTAAGCCCGCATCTGGGCCACGATTTTGCCTTCTTCGCATACTTGTTGGCCAGATCCCGGGTTTATCCGGGTTTGAATCACATAGTAATGTGGAACCACACAGTAACAGTCAATTATACCTGGATTCGGTCAGTATTTTAGTCGGTAACACCGGTTAGGTCTGGGTTATGCCTGGGAAATGCCCGCATCTGGCTCATGATTCTACCTTCTTCGCATACTTGTTGGACAGATCCTGCGTTTTTTCGGTTTTGAATCACGTAATAATGTGGTACCACACTGAAACAGTACATTAAACTTGGTTTCGATCAATATTTTAGAGGATAACACCGGTTAGGTCTGGGTTAGGTCTGGGTTATGCCCCCATCTGGCTCGTGATTTTGCCTTCTGCGCATACATGTTGGCCAGATCCTGTGTTTTTTTCGGGTTTGAATCACGTAGTAATGTGGAACCACACAGTAACAGTCAATTATACCTGGATTCGGTCAGTATTATAGTCGGTAACACCGTTTAGGTCTGGGTTAGGCCTGGGAAATGCCCGCAACTGGCACATGATTTTACATTCTTCGCATACTTGTTGCACAGATCCTGCGTTTTTTCGGTTTTGAATCACGTAATAATGTGGTACCACACTGAAACAGTCCATTAAACTTGGTTTCGATCAATATTTTAGAGGATAACACCGGTTAGGTCTGGGTTAGGTCTGGGTTATGCCCCCATCTGGCTCGTGATTTCGCCTTCTGCACATACGTGTTGGCCAGATCCTGGGTTTTTTTCGGGTTTGAATCACGTAGTAAAGTGGTACCACATTGAAACAGTCAATTAAACCTGGTTTCGATCAATATTTTAGAGGATAACACCGGTTAGGTCTGGGTTATGCCCGCATCTGGCTCATGATTTTACATTCTTCGCATACTTGTTGGACAGATCCTGAGTTTTTTCGGGTTTGAATCACGTAGTAATGTGCTACCACACTGAGGCAGTCAATTAAACCTGGTTTCGATCAATATTTCAGAGGATAACACCGGTTAGGTCTGGGTTAGGTCAGGGTTATGCCCGCATCTGGCTCATGATTTTGCCTTCTTCGCATACTTGTTGGCCAGATCCTGGATTTTTTCGGGTTTGAATCACATAGTAATATGGAACCACACAGTAACAGTCAATTATACATGGATTCGGTCAGTATTTTAGTCGGTAACACCGGTTAGGTCTGGGTTAGGTCTGGTATATGCGCGCATCTGGCTTATACTTTCGCCTTTTTCGCAAACTTGTTGGCCAGATCATGGGTTTCTTCCGTGTTTGAATCACGTAGTAATGTGGTAATTCACTGAAGCAGTCAATTAAACCTGGTTTCGATCAATATTTTAGAGGATAACACCGGTTAGGTCTGGGTTATGCCCGCATCTGGCTCATGATTTTGCCTTCTTCGCATACTTGTTGGCCAGATCCTGGGTTTTTTTCGTGTTTGAATCACGTGGTAATGTGGTAACACACTGAAGCAGTCAATTAAACCTGGTTTCGATCAATATTTCACAGGATAACACCGGCTAGGTCTGGGTTAGGTCTGGGTTATGCCCGCATCTGGCTCATGATTTTGCCTTCTTCGCATACTTGTTGGCCTGATCCTGGGTTTTTACCGTGTTTGAATCACGTAGTAATGTGGTAACACAATGAAGCAGTCAATTACCCCTGGTTTCGATCAATATTTTGGAGGATAACACCGGTTAGGTCTGGGTTAGGTCTGGGTTATGCCCGCATCTGGCTCATGATTTTGCCTTCTTCGCATACTTGTTGGCCAGATCCTGGGTTTTCTCTGGTTTGAATCACGTAGTAATGTGGTACCACACTGGAACAGTCCATTAAACTTGGTTTCGATCAATATTTTAGAGGATAACACCTGTTAGGTCTGGGTTATGCCTGGGTTATGCCCGCATCTGGGCCACGATTTTGCCTTCTTCGCATACTTGTTGGCCAGATCCTGGGTTTTTCCGGGTTTGAATCACGTAATAATGTGGTACCACACTGAAACAGTCCATTAAACTTGGTTTCGATCAATATTTTGGAGGATAACACCGGTTAGGTCTGGGTTAGGTCTGGGTTAGGTCTGGGTTATACCCCCATCTGGCTCGTGATTTTGCCTTCTGCGCATACATGTTGGCCGGATCCTGGGTTTTTTCGGGTTTCAATCACGTAGTAATGTGGTACCACATTGAAACAGTCAATTAAACCTGGTTTCGATCAATATTTTAGAGGATAAAACCGGTTAGGTCTGGGTTATGCCTGGGTTATTTCCACATAGGGCTCATGATTTTGCCTTCTTCGCATTCCTGATGGCCAGAACCTTGGTTTTCTCTGGTTTGAATCACGTAGTAATGTGCTACCACACTGGAACAGTCCATTAAACTTGGTTTCGATCAATATTTTAGAGGATAACACCGGTTAGGTCTGGGTTAGGCCTGGGTTATGCCCGCATCTGGCTCATAATTTTGCATTCTTCGCATACTTGTTGGCCAGATCCTGGGTTTTTAGGGGTTTGAATCTCGTAGTATTGTGGTACCACACTGAAACAGTCCATTAAACTTGGTTTAGATCAATATTTTAGAGGATAAAACCGGTTAGGTCTGGGTTAGGTATGGGTTATTCCCACATAGGGCTCATGATTTTGCCTTTTCCGCATTCCTGTTGGCCAGAACCTTGGTTTTCTCTGGTTTGAATCACGTAGTAATGTGGTACCACGCTGGAACAGTCCATTAAACTTGGTTTCGATCAATATTTTAGAGGATAACACCTGTTAGGTCTGGGTTAGGTATGGGTTATTCCCACATAGGGCTCATGATTTTGCCTTTTCCGCATTCCTGTTGGCCAGAACCTTGGTTTTCTCTGGTTTGAATCACGTAGTAATGTGGTACCACGCTGGAACAGTCCATTAAACTTGGTTTCGATCAATATTTTAGAGGATAACACCTATTAGGTCTGGGTTAGGTATGGGTTATGTCCACATCTGGCTCATGATTTTGCCTTTTCCGCATTCCTGTTGGCCAGAACCTTGGTTTTCTCTGGTTTGAATCACGTAGTAATGTGGTACCACGCTGGAACAGTCCATTAAACTTGGTTTCGATCAATATTTTAGAGGATAAAACCGGTTAGGTCTGGGTTATGCCTGGGTTATTTCCACATAGGGCTCATGATTTTGCCTTCTTCGCATTCCTGATGGCCAGAACCTTGGTTTTCTCTGGTTTGAATCACGTAGTAATGTGCTACCACACTGGAACAGTCCATTAAACTTGGTTTCGATCAATATTTTAGAGGATAACTCCGGTTAGGTCTGGGTTAGGTCTGGGTTATGCCCCCATGTGGCTCGTGATTTTGCCTTCTGCACATACGTGTTGGCCAGATCCTGGGTTTTTTTCGGGTTTGAATCACGTAGTAACGTGGTACCACATTGAACCAGTCAATTAAACCTGGTTTCGATCAATATTTTAGAGGATAAAACCGGTTAGGTCTGGGTTAGGTATGGGTTATGTCCACATCTGGCTCATGATTTTGCCTTTTCCGCATTACTGTTGGCCAGAACCTTGGTTTCCTCTGGTTTGAATCACGTAGTAAAGTGGTACCACATTGAAACAGTCAATTAAACCTGGTTTCGATCAATATTTTAGAGGATAACACCGGTTAGGTCTGGGTTATGCCCGCATCTGGCTCATGATTTTACCTTCTTCGCATACTTGTTGGACAGATCCTGAGTTTTTTCGGGTTTGAATCACGTAGTAATGTGGTACCACACTGAAGCAGTCAATTAAACCTGGTTTCGATCAATATTTCGGAGGATAACACCGGTTAGGTCTGGGTTAGGTCAGGGTTATGCCTGCATCTGGCTCATAATTTTGCCTTTTTCGCATACTTGTTGGCCAGATCCTGGATTTTTTCGGGTTTGAATCACATAGTAATATGGAACCACACAGTAACAGTCAGTTATACATGGATTCGGTCAGTATTTTAGTCGGCAACACCGGTTAGGTCTGGGTTAGGTCTGGTATTTGCGCGCATCTGGCTTATACTTTCGCCTTTTTCGTAAACTTGTTGGCCAGATCCTGGGTTTTTTTCGTGTTTGAATCACGCAGTAATGTGGCAGCACACAGAATCAGTCCATTAAATCTGGATTCGGACAGTATTTTAGAGGATAACACCGGCTAGGTCTGGGTTAGGTCTGGGTTATGCCCGCATCTGGCTCATGATTTTGCCTTCTTCGCATACTTGTTGGCCAGATCCTGGGTTTTTTTCGTGTTTGAATCACGTAGTAATGTGGTAACACAATGAAGCAGTCAAATAACCCTGGTTTCGATCAATATTTTGGAGGATAACACCGGTTAGGTCTGGGTTAGGTCTGGGTTATGCCCGCATCTGGCTCATGATTTTGCCTTTTTCGCAAACTTGTTGGCCAGATCCTGGGTTTTTTTCCGTGTTTGAATCACGTAGTAATGTTGTAGCACACTGAGGCAGTCAATTAAACCTGGTTTCGATCAATATTTTAGAGGATAACACCGGTTAGGTCTGGGTTAGGTCTGGGTTATGCCCGCATCTGGCTTATACTTTCGCCTTTTTCGCAAACATGTTGGCTAGATCCTGGGTTTTTTTCGGTTTTGAATCACGTGGTAATGTGGTACGACACAGGAACAATCCATTAAACCTGGATTCGGACAGTATTTTAGAGGATAACACCGGTTAGGTCTGGGTTAGGTCTGGTATATGCGCGCATCTAGCTTATACTTTCGCCTTTTTCGCAAACTTGTTGGCCAGATCATGGGTTTTTTCCGTGTTTGAATCACGTAGTAATGTTGTACCACACTGAGGCATTCAATTAAACCTGGATTCGGACAGTATTTTAGAGGATAACACCGGTTAGGTCTGGGTTAGGTCTGGGTTATGCCCGCATCTGGCTCATGATTTTGCCTTCTTCGCATACTTGTTGGCCAGATCCTGGGTTTTTCTCGTGTTTGAATCACGTAGTAATGTGGCACCACACTGAGGCAGTCAATTAACCCTGGTTTCGATCAATATTTTGGAGGATAACACCGGTTAGGTCTGGGTTAGGTCTGGGATATGCGCGCATCTGGCTCATGATTTTGCCTTTTTCGCAAACTTCTTGGCCAGAACATGGGCTTTCTCCGTGTTTGAATCACGTAGTAATGTTGTACCACACTGAGGCAGTCAATTAACCCTGGTTTCGATCAATATTTTGGAGGATAACACCGGTTAGGTCTGGGTTGGGTCTGGGATATGCGCGCATCTGGCTCATGATTTTGCCTTTTTCGCAAACTTGATGGCCAGATCATGGGTTTTCTCCGTGTTTGAATCACGTAGTAAAGTTGTACCACACTGAGGCAGTCAATTAAACCAGGATTCGGACAGTATTTTAGAGGATAACACCGGCTAGGTCTGGGTTAGGTCTGGGTTATGCCCGCATCTGGCTCATGATTTTGCCTTCTTCGCATACTTGTTGGCCAGATCCTGGGTTTTTTTCGTGTTTGAATCACGTAGTAATGTGGTACCACACTGAGGCAGTCAATTAAACCTGGTTTCGATCAATATTTCAGAGGATAACACCGGTTAGGTCTGGGTTAAGTCTGGGATATGCGCGCATCTGGCTCATGATTTTGCCTTTTTCGCAAACTTGTTTGCCAGATCATGGGTTTTCTCCGTGTTTGAATCACGTAGTAATGTTGTACCACACTGAGGCAGTCAATTAAACCAGGATTCGGACAGTATTTTAGAGGATAACACCGGTTAGGTCTGGGTTAGGTCTGGGTTATGCCCGCATCTGGCTCATAATTTTGCCTTCTTCGCATACTTGTTGGCCAGATCCTGGGTTTTTTTCGTGTTTGAATCACGCAGTAATGTGGTACCACACTGAGGCAGTCAATTAAACCTGGTTTCGATCAATATTTCAGAGGATAACACCGGTTAGGTCTGGGTTAGGTCAGGGTTATGCCCGCACCTGGCTCATGATTTTGCCTTCTTCGCATACTTGTTGGCCAGATCCTGGGTTTTTATCGTGTTTGAATCACGTAGTAATGTGGCACCACATTGAGGCAGTCAATTAACCCTGGTTTCGATCAATATTTTGGAGGATAACACCGGTTAGGTCTGGCTTAGGTCTGGGTAATACCCGCATCTGGCTCATGATTTTGCCTTCTTCGCATACTTGTTGGCCAGATCCTGGGTTTTTTTCGTGTTTGAATCACGTAGTAATGTGGCACCACATTGAGGCAGTCAATTAACCCTGGTTTCGATCAATATTTTGGAGGATAACACCGGTTAGGTCTGGGTTAAGTCTGGGATATGCCCGCATCTGGCTCATGATTTTGCCTTCTTCGCATACTTGTTGGCCAGATCCTGGGTTTTTTTCGTGTTTGAATCACGTAGTAATGTGGCACCACGTTGAGGCAGTCAATTAACCCTGGTTTCGATCTATATTTTGGAGGATAACACCGGTTAGGTCTGGGTTAAGTCTGGGATATGCCCGCATCTGGCTCATGATTTTGCCTTCTTCGCATACTTGTTGGCCAGATCCTGCGTTTTTATCGTGTTTGAATCACGTAGTAATGTGGCACCACATTGAGGCAGTCAATTAACCCTGGTTTCGATCAATATTTTGGAGGATAACACCGGTTAGGTCTGGGTTAAGTCTGGGATATGCGCGCATCTGGCTCATGATTTTGCCTTTTTCGCAAACTTGTTGGCCAGATCATGGGTTTTCTCCGTGTTTGAATCACGAAGTAATGTTGTACCACACTGAGGCAGTCCATTAAACCAGGATTCGGACAGTATTTTAGAGGATAACACCGGTTAGGTCTGGGTTAGGTCTGGGTTATGCCCGCATCTGGCTCATGATTTTGCCTTCTTCGCATACTTGTTGGCCAGATCCTGGGTTTTTTTCGTGTTTGAATCACGCAGTAATGTGGTAACACACTGAAGCGGTCAATTAAACCTGGTTTCGATCAATATTTTAGAGGATAACACGGGTTAGGTCTGGGTCAGGTCTGGGTTATGCCCGCATCTGGCTCATGATTTTGCCTTCTTCGCATACTTGTTGGCCAGATCCTGGGTTTTTTTCGTGTTTGAATCACGTAGGAATGTGGTAACACACTGAAGCAGTCAATTAAACCTGGTTTCGATCAATATTTTAGAGGATAACACCGGTTAGGTCTGGGTTAGGTCTGGTATATGCGCGCATCTAGCTTATACTTTCGCCTTTTTCGCAAACTTGTTGGCCAGATCATGGGTTTTTTCCGTGTTTGAATCACGTAGTAATGTTGTACCACACTGAGGCATTCAATTAAACCTGGATTCGGACAGTATTTTAGAGGATAACACCGGTTAGGTCTGGGTTAGGTCAGGGTTATGCCCGCATCTGGCTCATGATTTTGCCTTCCTCGCATACTTGTTGGCCAGATCCTGGGTTTTTATCGTGTTTGAATCACGTAGTAATGTGGCACCACACTGAGGCAGTCAATTAAACCTGGTTTCGATCAATATTTCAGAGGATAACACCGGTTAGGTCTGGGTTAGGTCAGGGTTATGCCCGCATCTGGCTCATGATTTTGCCTTCCTCGCATACTTGTTGGCCAGATCCTGGGTTTTTATCGTGTTTGAATCACGTAGTAATGTGGCACCACACTGAGGCAGTCAATTAACCCTGGTTTCGATCAATATTTTGGAGGATAACACCGGTTAGGTCTGGGTTAGGTCTGGGATATGCGCGCATCTGGCTCATGATTTTGCCTTTTTCGCAAACTTCTTGGCCAGATCATGGGCTTTCTCCGTGTTTGAATCACGTAGTAATGTTGTACCACACTGAGGCAGTCAATTAACCCTGGTTTCGATCAATATTTTGGAGGATAACACCGGTTAGGTCTGGGTTAGGTCTGGGATATGCGCGCATCTGGCTCATGATTTTGCCTTTTTCGCAAACTTGATGGCCAGATCATGGGTTTTCTCCGTGTTTGAATCAGGTAGTAAAGTTGTACCACACTGAGGCAGTCAATTAAACCAGGATTCGGACAGTATTTTAGAGGATAACACCGGCTAGGTCTGGGTTAGGTCTGGGTTATGCCCGCATCTGGCTCATGATTTTGCCTTCTTCGCATACTTGTTGGCCAGATCCTGGGTTTTTTTCGTGTTTGAATCACGTAGTAATGTGGTACCACACTGAGGCAGTCAATTAAACCTGGTTTCGATCAATATTTCAGAGGATAACACCGGTTAGGTCTGGGTTAAGTCTGGGATATGCGCGCATCTGGCTCATGATTTTGCCTTTTTCGCAAACTTGTTTGCCAGATCATGGGTTTTCTCCGTGTTTGAATCACGTAGTAATGTTGTACCACACTGAGGCAGTCAATTAAACCAGGATTCGGACAGTATTTTAGAGGATAACACCGGTTAGGTCTGGGTTAGGTCTGGGTTATGCCCGCATCTGGCTCATAATTTTGCCTTCTTCGCATACTTGTTGGCCAGATCCTGGGTTTTTTTCGTGTTTGAATCACGCAGTAATGTGGTACCACACTGAGGCAGTCAATTAAACCTGGTTTCGATCAATATTTCAGAGGATAACACCGGTTAGGTCTGGGTTAGGTCAGGGTTATGCCCGCATCTGGCTCATGATTTTGCCTTCTTCGCATACTTGTTGGCCAGATCCTGGGTTTTTATCGTGTTTGAATCACGTAGTAATGTGGCACCACATTGAGGCAGTCAATTAACCCTGGTTTCGATCAATATTTTGGAGGATAACACCGGTTAGGTCTGGCTTAGGTCTGGGTAATACCCGCATCTGGCTCATGATTTTGCCTTCTTCGCATACTTGTTGGCCAGATCCTGGTTTTTTTTCGCGTTTGAATCACGTAGTAATGTGGTAAAACACTGAAGCAGTCAATTAAACCTGGTTTCGATCAATATTTTAGAGGATAACACCGGTTAGGTCTGGGTTAGGTCTGGGTTATGCCCGCATCTGGCTCATGATTTTGCCTTCTTCGCATACTTGTTGGCCAGATCCTGGGTTTTTTTCGTGTTTGAATCACGTAGTAATGTGGCACCACATTGAGGCAGTCAATTAACCCTGGTTTCGATCAATATTTTGGAGGATAACACCGGTTAGGTCTGGGTTAAGTCTGGGATATGCCCGCATCTGGCTCATGATTTTGCCTTCTTCGCATACTTGTTGGCCAGATCCTGCGTTTTTATCGTGTTTGAATCACGTAGTAATGTGGCACCACATTGAGGCAGTCAATTAACCCTGGTTTCGATCAATATTTTGGAGGATAACACCGGTTAGGTCTGGGTTAAGTCTGGGATATGCGCGCATCTGGCTCATGATTTTGCCTTTTTCGCAAACTTGTTGGCCAGATCATGGGTTTTCTCCGTGTTTGAATCACGTAGTAATGTTGTACCACACTGAGGCAGTCCATTAAACCAGGATTCGGACAGTATTTTAGAGGATAACACCGGTTAGGTCTGGGTTAGGTCTGGGTTATGCCCGCATCTGGCTCATGATTTTGCCTTCTTCGCATACTTGTTGGCCAGATCCTGGGTTTTTTTCGTGTTTGAATCACGCAATAATGTGGTAACACACTGAAGCGGTCAATTAAACCTGGTTTCGATCAATATTTTAGAGGATAACACGGGTTAGGTCTGGGTCAGGTCTGGGTTATGCCCGCATCTGGCTCATGATTTTGCCTTCTTCGCATACTTGTTGGCCAGATCCTGGGTTTTTTTCGTGTTTGAATCACGTAGGAATGTGGTAACACACTGAAGCAGTCAATTAAACCTGGTTTCGATCAATATTTTAGAGGATAACACCGGTTAGGTCTGGGTTAGGTCTGGTATATGCGCGCATCTGGCTTATACTTTCGCCTTTTTCGCAAACTTGTTGGCAGATCATGAGTTTCTTCCGTGTTTGAATCACGTTGTAATGTTGTACTACACTGAGGCAGTCAATTAAACCTGGATTCGGACAGTATTTTACAGGATAACACCGGTTAGGTCTGGGTTAGGTCCGGGATATGCCCGCATCTGGCTCATGATTTTGCCTTCTTCGCACACTTGTTGGCCAGATCCTGGGTTTTTTTCGTGTTTGAATCACGTAGTAATGTGGCACCACACTGAGGCAGTCAATTAAACCTGGTTTCGGTCAATATTTCAGACGATAACACCGGTTAGGTCTGGGTTAGGTCCGGGATAGGCCCGCATCTGGCTCATGATTTTGCCTTCTTCGCATACTTGTTGGCCAGATCCTGGGTTTTTTTCGTGTTTGAATCACGTACTAATGTGGTAACACACCGAAGGAGTCAATTAAACCTGGTTTCGATCAATATTTTAGAGGATAACACCGGTTAGGTCTGGGTTAGGTCCGGGATATGCCCGCATCTGGCTCATGATTTTGCCGTCTTCGCATACTTGTTGGCCAGATCCTGGGTTTTTTTCGTGTTTGAATCACGTACTAATGTGGTAACACACCGAAGGAGTCAATTAAACCTGGTTTCGATCAATATTTTAGAGGATAACACCGGTTACGTCTGGGCTAGGTCTGGGTTATGCCCGCATCTGGCTCATGATTTTGCATTCTTCGCATACTTGTTGGGCAGATCCTGGGTTTTTTTCGTGCTTGAATCACGTAGTTATATGGTAACACACTGAAGGAGTCAATTAAACCTCGTTTCGCTCAGTATTTTAGAGGATACCACCGGTTAAGTCTGGGTTAGGCCTGGGTTATGCCCACATCTGGCTCATGATTTTGCCTTCTTCGCATACTTGTTGGCCAGATCCTGGGTTTTTACCGTGTTTGAATCACGTAGTAATGTGGTACCACGCTGAGGCAGTCGATTAAACCTGGTTTCGATCAATATTTCACAGGATAACACCGGCTAGGTCTGGGTTAGGTCTGGGTTATGCCCGCATCTAGCTTATACTTTCGCCTTTTTCGCAAACTTGTTGGCAGATCATGGGTTTCTTCCGTGTTTGTATCACGTTGTAATGTTGTACCACACTGAGGCAGTCAATTAAACCTGGATTCGGACAGTATTTTAGAGGATAACACCGGCTAGGTCTGGGTTAGGTCTGTGTTATGCCCGCATCTGGCTCATGATTTTGCCTTCTTCGCATACTTGTTGGCCAGATCCTGGGTTTTTTTCGTGTTTGAATCACGTAGTAATGTG
The DNA here is from genome assembly GCF_051014445.1 of Colletes latitarsis. Classification (NCBI taxonomy): domain Eukaryota; kingdom Metazoa; phylum Arthropoda; class Insecta; order Hymenoptera; family Colletidae; genus Colletes; species Colletes latitarsis. Next base: position 2,168,856 of record NC_135139.1, on the reverse strand, counting down.
GTAACACACTGAAGCAGTCAATTAAACCTGGCTTCGATCAATATTTTAGAGGATAACACCGGTTAGGAGTGGGTTAGGTCTGGGTTATGCCCGCATCTGGCTCATGATTTTGCCTTCTTCGCATACTTGTTGGGCAGATCCTGGGTTTTTTTCGTGTTTGAATCACGTAGTAATGTGGTAACACACTGAAACTGTCAATTAAACCTGGTTTCGATCAATATTTTAGAGGATAACACCGGTTAGGTCTGGGTTAGGTCTGGAATATGCCCGCATCCGGCTCATGATTTTGCCTTCTTCGCAAACTTGTTGGCCAGATCCTGGGTTTTTTCCGTGTTTGAATCACGTAGTAATGTTGTAGCACACTGAGGCAGTCAATTAAACCTGGTTTCGATCAATATTTCAGAGGATAACACCGGTTAGGTCTGGGTCAGGTCTGGGTTATGCCCGCATCAGGCTCATGATTTTGCCTTCTTCGCATACTTGTTGGCCAGATCCTGGGTTTTTTTCGTGTTTGAATCACGTAGTTATGTGGTAACACACTGAAGGAGTCAATTAAACCTCGTTTCGCTCAGTATTTTAGAGGATAACACCGGTTAGGTCTGGGTTAGGTCTGGGATATGCGCGCATCTGGCTCATGATTTTGCCTTTTTCGCAAACTTGATGGCCAGATCATGGGTTTTCTCCGTGTCTGAATCACGTAGTTATGTGGTAACACACTGAAGGAGTCAATTAAACCTCGTTTCGCTCAGTATTTTAGAGGATAACACCGGTTAGGTCTGGGTTAGGTCTGGGATATGCGTGCATCTGGCTCATGATTTTGCCTTTTTCGCAAACTTGATGGCCAGATCCTGGGTTTTTTTCGTGTTTGTATCACGTAGGAATGTGGTAACACACTGAAGCAGTCAATTAAACCTGGTTTCGATCAATATTTCAGAGGATAACACCGGTTAGGTCTGGGTTAGGTCTGGGTTATGCCCGCATCTGGCTCATGATTTTGCCTTCTTCGCATACTTGTTGGCCAAATCCTGGGTTTTTTTCGTGTTTGAATCACGTAGTAATGTGGTAACACACTGAAGCAGTCAATTAAACCTGGTTTCGATCAATATTTTAGAGGATAACACCGGTTAGGTCTGGGTTAGGTCTGGGATATGCGCGCATCTGGCTTATACATTCGCCTTTTCGCAAACTTGTAGGCCAGATCCTGGGTTTTTTCCGTGTTTGAATCACGTGGTAATGTGGTACCACACTGAGGCAGTCAATTAAACCTGGATTCGATTAATATTTCAGAGGATAACACCGGTTAGGTCTGGGTTAGGTCCGGGATATGCCCGCATCTGACTCATGATTTTGCCTTCTTCGCATACTTGTTGGCCAGATCCTGGGTTTTTATCGTGTTTGAATCACGTAGTAATGTGGCACCACATTGAGGCAGTCAATTAACCCTGGTTTCGATCAATATTTTGGAGGATAACACCGGTTAGGTCTGGGTTAAGTCTGGGATATGCGCGCATCTGGCTCATGATTTTGCCTTTTTCGCAAACTTGTTGGCCAGATCATGGGTTTTTTCCGTGTTTCAATCACGTAGTAATGTTGTACCACACTGAGGCAGTCAATTAAACCTGGATTCGGACAGTATTTTAGAGGATAACACCGGCTAGGTCTGGGTTAGGTCTGTGTTATGCCCGCATCTGGCTCATGATTTTGCCTTCTTCGCATACTTGTTGGCCAGATCCTGGGTTTTTCTCGTGTTTGAATCACGTAGTAATGTGGTAACACACTGAAGCAGTCAATTAAACCTGGCTTCGATCAATATTTTAGAGGATAACACCGGTTAGGAGTGTGTTAGGTCTGGGTTATGCCCGCATCTGGCTCATGATTTTGCCTTCTTCGCAAACTTGTTGGGCAGATCCTGGGTTTTTTTCGTGTTTGAATCACGTAGTAATGTGGTAACACACTGAAACTGTCAATTAAACCTGGTTTCGATCAATATTTTAGAGGATAACACCGGTTAGGTCTGGGTTAGGTCTGAAATATGCCCGCATCCGGCTCATGATTTTGCCTTCTTCGCAAACTTGTTGGCCAGATCCTGGGTTTTTTCCGTGTTTGAATCACGTAGTAATGTTGTAGCACACTGAGGCAGTCAATTAAACCTGGTTTCGATCAATATTTCAGAGGATAACACCGGTTAGGTCTGGGTCAGGTCTGGGTTATGCCCGCATCAGGCTCATGATTTTGCCTTCTTCGCATACTTGTTGGCCAGATCCTGGGTTTTTTTCGTGTTTGAATCACGTAGTTATGTGGTAACACACTGAAGGAGTCAATTAAACCTCGTTTCGCTCAGTATTTTAGAGGATAACACCGGTTAGGTCTGGGTTAGGTCTGGGATATGCGCGCATCTGGCTCATGATTTTGCCTTTTTCGCAAACTTGATGGCCAGATCATGGGTTTTCTCCGTGTTTGAATCACGTAGTAATGTTGTACCACACTGAGGCAGTCAATTAAACCAGGATTCGGACAGTATTTTAGAGGATAGCACCGGTTAGGTCTGGGTTAGGTCTGGGTTATGCCCGCATCTGGCTCATGATTTTGCCTTCTTCGCATACTTGTTGGCCAGATCCTGGGTTTTTTTCGTGTTTGTATCACGTAGGAATGAGGTAACACACTGAAGCAGTCAATTAAACCTGGTTTCGATCAATATTTCAGAGGATAACACTGGTTAGGTCTGGGTTAGGTCTGGGTTATGCCCGCATCTGGCTCATGATTTTGCCTTCTTCGCATACTTGTTGGCCAGATCCTGGGTTTTTTTCGTGTTTGAATCACGTAGTAATGTGGTAACACACTGAAGCAGTCAATTAAACCTGGTTTCGATCAATATTTTAGAGGATAACACCGGTTAGGTCTGGGTTAGGTCTGGGATATGCGCGCATCTGGCTTATACATTCGCCTTTTCGCAAACTTGTAGGCCAGATCCTGGGTTTTTTCCGTGTTTGAATCACGTGGTAATGTGGTACCACACTGAGGCAGTCAATTAAACCTGGTTTCGATCAATATTTCAGAGGATAACACCGGTTAGGTCTAGGTTAGGTCCGGGATATGCCCGCATCTGGCTCATGATTTTGCCTTCTTCGCATATTTGTTGGCCAGATCCTGGGTTTTTATCGTGTTTGAATCACGTAGTAATGTGGCACCACATTGAGGCAGTCAATTAACCCTGGTTTCGATCAATATTTTGGAGGATAACGCCGGTTAGGTCTGGGTTAAGTCTGGGATATGCGCGCATCTGGCTCATGATTTTGCCTTTTTCGCAAACTTGTTGGCCAGATCATGGGTTTTTTCCGTGTTTGTATCACGTAGGAATGAGGTAACACACTGAAGCAGTCAATTAAACCTGGTTTCGATCAATATTTCAGAGGATAACACTGGTTAGGTCTGGGTTAGGTCTGGGTTATGCCCGCATCTGGCTCATGATTTTGCCTTCTTCGCATACTTGTTGGCCAGATCCTGGGTTTTTTTCGTGTTTGAATCACGTAGTAATGTGGTAACACACTGAAGCAGTCAATTAAACCTGGTTTCGATCAATATTTTAGAGGATAACACCGGTTAGGTCTGGGTTAGGTCTGGGATATGCGCGCATCTGGCTTATACATTCGCCTTTTCGCAAACTTGTAGGCCAGATCCTGGGTTTTTTCCGTGTTTGAATCACGTGGTAATGTGGTACCACACTGAGGCAGTCAATTAAACCTGGTTTCGATCAATATTTCAGAGGATAACACCGGTTAGGTCTAGGTTAGGTCCGGGATATGCCCGCATCTGGCTCATGATTTTGCCTTCTTCGCATATTTGTTGGCCAGATCCTGGGTTTTTATCGTGTTTGAATCACGTAGTAATGTGGCACCACATTGAGGCAGTCAATTAACCCTGGTTTCGATCAATATTTTGGAGGATAACACCGGTTAGGTCTGGGTTAAGTCTGGGATATGCGCGCATCTGGCTCATGATTTTGCCTTTTTCGCAAACTTGTTGGCCAGATCATGGGTTTTTTCCGTGTTTGAATCACGTAGTAATGTTGTACCACACTGAGGCAGTCAATTAAACCAGGATTCGGACAGTATTTTAGAGGATAACACCGGTTAGGTCTGGGTTAGGTGTGGGTTATGCCCGCATCTGGCTCATGATTTTGCCTTCTTCGCATACTTGTTGGCCAGATCCTGGGTTTTTTTCGTGTTTGAATCACGCAGTAATGTGGTAACACACTGAGGCAGTCAATTAAACCTGGTTTCGATCAATATTTTAGAGGATAACACCGGTTAGGTCTGGGTTAGGTCTGGGTTATGCCCGCATCTGGCTTATACTTTCGCCTTTTTCACAAACATGTTGGCTAGATCCTGGGTTTTTTTCGGTTTTGAATCACGTGGTAATGTGGTACGACACAGAAACAATCCATTAAACCTGGATTCGGACAGTATTTTAGAGGATAACACCGGTTAGGTCTGGGTTAGGTCTGGTATATGCGCGCATCTGGCTTATACTTTCGCCTTTTTCGCAAACTTGTTGGCAGATCATGGGTTTCTTCCGTGTTTGAATCACGTTGTAATGTTTTACTACACTGAGGCAGTCAATTAAACGTGGATTCGATCAGTATTTTACAGGATAACACCGGTTAGGTCTGGGTTAGGTCCGGGATATGCCCGCATCTGGCTCATGATTTTGCCTTCTTCGCACACTTGTTGGCCAGATCCTGGGTTTTTTCCGTGTTTCAATCACGTAGTAATGTTGTACCACACTGAGGCAGTCAATTAAACCTGGATTCGGACAGTATTTTAGAGGATAACACCGGCTAGGTCTGGGTTAGGTCTGTGTTATGCCCGCATCTGGCTCATGATTTTGCCTTCTTCGCATACTTGTTGGCCAGATCCTGGGTTTTTTTCGTGTTTGAATCACGCAGTAATGTGGTAACACACTGAAGGAGTCAATTAAATCTGGTTTCGATCAATATTTTAGAGGATAACACCGGTTAGGTCTGGGTTAGGTCTGGTATATGCGCGCATCTGGCTTATACTTTCGCCTTTTTCGCAAACTTGTTGGCAGATCATGAGTTTCTTCCGTGTTTGAATCACGTTGTAATGTTGTACTACACTGAGGCAGTCAATTAAACCTGGATTCGGACAGTATTTTACAGGATAACACCGGTTAGGTCTGGGTTAGGTCCGGGATATGCCCGCATCTGGCTCATGATTTTGCCTTCTTCGCACACTTGTTGGCCAGATCCTGGGTTTTTTCCGTGTTTGAATCACGTAGTAATGTTGTAGCACACTGAGGCAGTCAATTAAACCTGGTTTCGATCAATATTTCAGAGGATAACACCGGTTAGGTCTGGGTTAGGTCTGGGTTATGCCCGCATCTGGCTCATGATTTTGCCTTCTTCGCAAACTTGTTGGGCAGATCCTGGGTTTTTTTCGTGTTTGAATCACGTAGTAATGTGGTAACACACTGAAACTGTCAATTAAACCTGGTTTCGATCAATATTTTAGAGGATAACACCGGTTAGGTCTGGGTTAGGTCTGAAATATGCCCGCATCCGGCTCATGATTTTGCCTTCTTCGCAAACTTGTTGGCCAGATCATGGGTTTTTTCCGTGTTTCAATCACGTAGTAATGTTGTACCACACTGAGGCAGTCAATTAAACCTGGATTCGGACAGTATTTTAGAGGATAACACCGGTTAGGTCTGGGTCAGGTCTGGGTTATGCCCGCATCTGGCTCATGATTTTGCCTTCTTCGCATACTTGTTGGCCAGATCCTGGGTTTTTTTCGTGTTTGAATCACGTAGGAATGTGGTAACACACTGAAGCAGTCAATTAAACCTGGTTTCGATCAATATTTTAGAGGATAACACCGGTTAGGTCTGGGTTAGGTCTGGTATATGCGCGCATCTGGCTTATACTTTCGCCTTTTTCGCAAACTTGTTGGCAGATCATGAGTTTCTTCCGTGTTTGAATCACGTTGTAATGTTGTACTACACTGAGGCAGTCAATTAAACCTGGATTCGGACAGTATTTTACAGGATAACACCGGTTAGGTCTGGGTTAGGTCCGGGATATGCCCGCATCTGGCTCATGATTTTGCCTTCTTCGCACACTTGTTGGCCAGATCCTGGGTTTTTTTCGTGTTTGAATCACGTAGTAATGTGGCACCACACTGAGGCAGTCAATTAAACCTGGTTTCGGTCAATATTTCAGACGATAACACCGGTTAGGTCTGGGTTAGGTCCGGGATAGGCCCGCATCTGGCTCATGATTTTGCCTTCTTCGCATACTTGTTGGCCAGATCCTGGGTTTTTTTCGTGTTTGAATCACGTACTAATGTGGTAACACACCGAAGGAGTCAATTAAACCTGGTTTCGATCAATATTTTAGAGGATAACACCGGTTAGGTCTGGGTTAGGTCCGGGATATGCCCGCATCTGGCTCATGATTTTGCCGTCTACGCATACTTGTTGGCCAGATCCTGGGTTTTTTTCGTGTTTGAATCACGTACTAATGTGGTAACACACCGAAGGAGTCAATTAAACCTGGTTTCGATCAATATTTTAGAGGATAACACCGGTTACGTCTGGGCTAGGTCTGGGTTATGCCCGCATCTGGCTCATGATTTTGCATTCTTCGCATACTTGTTGGGCAGATCCTGGGTTTTTTTCGTGCTTGAATCACGTAGTTATATGGTAACACACTGAAGGAGTCAATTAAACCTCGTTTCGCTCAGTATTTTAGAGGATACCACCGGTTAAGTCTGGGTTAGGCCTGGGTTATGCCCACATCTGGCTCATGATTTTGCCTTCTTCGCATACTTGTTGGCCAGATCCTGGGTTTTTACCGTGTTTGAATCACGTAGTAATGTGGTACCACGCTGAGGCAGTCGATTAAACCTGGTTTCGATCAATATTTCACAGGATAACACCGGCTAGGTCTGGGTTAGGTCTGGGTTATGCCCGCATCTAGCTTATACTTTCGCCTTTTTCGCAAACTTGTTGGCAGATCATGGGTTTCTTCCGTGTTTGTATCACGTTGTAATGTTGTACCACACTGAGGCAGTCAATTAAACCTGGATTCGGACAGTATTTTAGAGGATAACACCGGCTAGGTCTGGGTTAGGTCTGTGTTATGCCCGCATCTGGCTCATGATTTTGCCTTCTTCGCATACTTGTTGGCCAGATCCTGGGTTTTTTTCGTGTTTGAATCACGTAGTAATGTGGTAACACACTGAAGCAGTCAATTAAACCTGGCTTCGATCAATATTTTAGAGGATAACACCGGTTAGGAGTGGGTTAGGTCTGGGTTATGCCCGCATCTGGCTCATGATTTTGCCTTCTTCGCATACTTGTTGGGCAGATCCTGGGTTTTTTTCGTGTTTGAATCACGTAGTAATGTGGTAACACACTGAAACTGTCAATTAAACCTGGTTTCGATCAATATTTTAGAGGATAACACCGGTTAGGTCTGGGTTAGGTCTGGAATATGCCCGCATCCGGCTCATGATTTTGCCTTCTTCGCAAACTTGTTGGCCAGATCCTGGGTTTTTTCCGTGTTTGAATCACGTAGTAATGTTGTAGCACACTGAGGCAGTCAATTAAACCTGGTTTCGATCAATATTTCAGAGGATAACACCGGTTAGGTCTGGGTCAGGTCTGGGTTATGCCCGCATCAGGCTCATGATTTTGCCTTCTTCGCATACTTGTTGGCCAGATCCTGGGTTTTTTTCGTGTTTGAATCACGTAGTTATGTGGTAACACACTGAAGGAGTCAATTAAACCTCGTTTCGCTCAGTATTTTAGAGGATAACACCGGTTAGGTCTGGGTTAGGTCTGGGATATGCGCGCATCTGGCTCATGATTTTGCCTTTTTCGCAAACTTGATGGCCAGATCATGGGTTTTCTCCGTGTATGAATCACGTAGTTATGTGGTAACACACTGAAGGAGTCAATTAAACCTCGTTTCGCTCAGTATTTTAGAGGATAACACCGGTTAGGTCTGGGTTAGGTCTGGGATATGCGTGCATCTGGCTCATGATTTTGCCTTTTTCGCAAACTTGATGGCCAGATCCTGGGTTTTTTTCGTGTTTGTATCACGTAGGAATGTGGTAACACACTGAAGCAGTCAATTAAACCTGGTTTCGATCAATATTTCAGAGGATAACACCGGTTAGGTCTGGGTTAGGTCTGGGTTATGCCCGCATCTGGCTCATGATTTTGCCTTCTTCGCATACTTGTTGGCCAAATCCTGGGTTTTTTTCGTGTTTGAATCACGTAGTAATGTGGTAACACACTGAAGCAGTCAATTAAACCTGGTTTCGATCAATATTTTAGAGGATAACACCGGTTAGGTCTGGGTTAGGTCTGGGATATGCGCGCATCTGGCTTATACATTCGCCTTTTCGCAAACTTGTAGGCCAGATCCTGGGTTTTTTCCGTGTTTGAATCACGTGGTAATGTGGTACCACACTGAGGCAGTCAATTAAACCTGGATTCGATTAATATTTCAGAGGATAACACCGGTTAGGTCTGGGTTAGGTCCGGGATATGCCCGCATCTGACTCATGATTTTGCCTTCTTCGCATACTTGTTGGCCAGATCCTGGGTTTTTATCGTGTTTGAATCACGTAGTAATGTGGCACCACATTGAGGCAGTCAATTAACCCTGGTTTCGATCAATATTTTGGAGGATAACACCGGTTAGGTCTGGGTTAAGTCTGGGATATGCGCGCATCTGGCTCATGATTTTGCCTTTTTCGCAAACTTGTTGGCCAGATCATGGGTTTTTTCCGTGTTTCAATCACGTAGTAATGTTGTACCACACTGAGGCAGTCAATTAAACCTGGATTCGGACAGTATTTTAGAGGATAACACCGGCTAGGTCTGGGTTAGGTCTGTGTTATGCCCGCATCTGGCTCATGATTTTGCCTTCTTCGCATACTTGTTGGCCAGATCCTGGGTTTTTCTCGTGTTTGAATCACGTAGTAATGTGGTAACACACTGAAGCAGTCAATTAAACCTGGCTTCGATCAATATTTTAGAGGATAACACCGGTTAGGAGTGGGTTAGGTCTGGGTTATGCCCGCATCTGGCTCATGATTTTGCCTTCTTCGCAAACTTGTTGGGCAGATCCTGGGTTTTTTTCGTGTTTGAATCACGTAGTAATGTGGTAACACACTGAAACTGTCAATTAAACCTGGTTTCGATCAATATTTTAGAGGATAACACCGGTTAGGTCTGGGTTAGGTCTGAAATATGCCCGCATCCGGCTCATGATTTTGCCTTCTTCGCAAACTTGTTGGCCAGATCCTGGGTTTTTTCCGTGTTTGAATCACGTAGTAATGTTGTAGCACACTGAGGCAGTCAATTAAACCTGGTTTCGATCAATATTTCAGAGGATAACACCGGTTAGGTCTGGGTCAGGTCTGGGTTATGCCCGCATCAGGCTCATGATTTTGCCTTCTTCGCATACTTGTTGGCCAGATCCTGGGTTTTTTTCGTGTTTGAATCACGTAGTTATGTGGTAACACACTGAAGGAGTCAATTAAACCTCGTTTCGCTCAGTATTTTAGAGGATAACACCGGTTAGGTCTGGGTTAGGTCTGGGATATGCGCGCATCTGGCTCATGATTTTGCCTTTTTCGCAAACTTGATGGCCAGATCATGGGTTTTCTCCGTGTTTGAATCACGTAGTAATGTTGTACCACACTGAGGCAGTCAATTAAACCAGGATTCGGACAGTATTTTAGAGGATAGCACCGGTTAGGTCTGTGTTAGGTCTGGGTTATGCCCGCATCTGGCTCATGATTTTGCCTTCTTCGCATACTTGTTGGCCAGATCCTGGGTTTTTTTCGTGTTTGTATCACGTAGGAATGAGGTAACACACTGAAGCAGTCAATTAAACCTGGTTTCGATCAATATTTCAGAGGATAACACTGGTTAGGTCTGGGTTAGGTCTGGGTTATGCCCGCATCTGGCTCATGATTTTGCCTTCTTCGCATACTTGTTGGCCAGATCCTGGGTTTTTTTCGTGTTTGAATCACGTAGTAATGTGGTAACACACTGAAGCAGTCAATTAAACCTGGTTTCGATCAATATTTTAGAGGATAACACCGGTTAGGTCTGGGTTAGGTCTGGGATATGCGCGCATCTGGCTTATACATTCGCCTTTTCGCAAACTTGTAGGCCAGATCCTGGGTTTTTTCCGTGTTTGAATCACGTGGTAATGTGGTACCACACTGAGGCAGTCAATTAAACCTGGTTTCGATCAATATTTCAGAGGATAACACCGGTTAGGTCTAGGTTAGGTCCGGGATATGCCCGCATCTGGCTCATGATTTTGCCTTCTTCGCATATTTGTTGGCCAGATCCTGGGTTTTTATCGTGTTTGAATCACGTAGTAATGTGGCACCACATTGAGGCAGTCAATTAACCCTGGTTTCGATCAATATTTTGGAGGATAACACCGGTTAGGTCTGGGTTAAGTCTGGGATATGCGCGCATCTGGCTCATGATTTTGCCTTTTTCGCAAACTTGTTGGCCAGATCATGGGTTTTTTCCGTGTTTGAATCACGTAGTAATGTTGTACCACACTGAGGCAGTCAATTAAACCAGGATTCGGACAGTATTTTAGAGGATAACACCGGTTAGGTCTGGGTTAGGTCTGGGTTATGCCCGCATCTGGCTCATGATTTTGCCTTCTTCGCATACTTGTTGGCCAGATCCTGGGTTTTTTTCGTGTTTGAATCACGCAGTAATGTGGTAACACACTGAGGCAGTCAATTAAACCTGGTTTCGATCAATATTTTAGAGGATAACACCGGTTAGGTCTGGGTTAGGTCTGGGTTATGCCCGCATCTGGCTTATACTTTCGCCTTTTTCGCAAACATGTTGGCTAGATCCTGGGTTTTTTTCGGTTTTGAATCACGTGGTAATGTGGTACGACACAGAAACAATCCATTAAACCTGGATTCGGACAGTATTTTAGAGGATAACACCGGTTAGGTCTGGGTTAGGTCTGGTATATGCGCGCATCTGGCTTATACTTTCGCCTTTTTCGCAAACTTGTTGGCAGATCATGGGTTTCTTCCGTGTTTGAATCACGTTGTAATGTTTTACTACACTGAGGCAGTCAATTAAACGTGGATTCGATCAGTATTTTACAGGATAACACCGGTTAGGTCTGGGTTAGGTCCGGGATATGCCCGCATCTGGCTCATGATTTTGCCTTCTTCGCAAACTTGTTGGGCAGATCCTGGGTTTTTTTCGTGTTTGAATCACGTAGTAATGTGGTAACACACTGAAACTGTCAATTAAACCTGGTTTCGATCAATATTTTAGAGGATAACACCGGTTAGGTCTGGGTTAGGTCTGAAATATGCCCGCATCCGGCTCATGATTTTGCCTTCTTCGCAAACTTGTTGGCCAGATCCTGGGTTTTTTCCGTGTTTGAATCACGTAGTAATGTTGTAGCACACTGAGGCAGTCAATTAAACCTGGTTTCGATCAATATTTCAGAGGATAACACCGGTTAGGTCTGGGTCAGGTCTGGGTTATGCCCGCATCAGGCTCATGATTTTGCCTTCTTCGCATACTTGTTGGCCAGATCCTGGGTTTTTTTCGTGTTTGAATCACGTAGTTATGTGGTAACACACTGAAGGAGTCAATTAAACCTCGTTTCGCTCAGTATTTTAGAGGATAACACCGGTTAGGTCTGGGTTAGGTCTGGGATATGCGCGCATCTGGCTCATGATTTTGCCTTTTTCGCAAACTTGATGGCCAGATCATGGGTTTTCTCCGTGTTTGAATCACGTAGTAATGTTGTACCACACTGAGGCAGTCAATTAAACCAGGATTCGGACAGTATTTTAGAGGATAGCACCGGTTAGGTCTGTGTTAGGTCTGGGTTATGCCCGCATCTGGCTCATGATTTTGCCTTCTTCGCATACTTGTTGGCCAGATCCTGGGTTTTTTTCGTGTTTGTATCACGTAGGAATGAGGTAACACACTGAAGCAGTCAATTAAACCTGGTTTCGGTCAATATTTCAGAGGATAACACCGGTTAGGTCTGGGTTAGGTCTGTGTTATGCCCGCATCTGGCTCATGATTTTGCCTTCTTCGCATACTTGTTGGCCAGATCCTGGGTTTTTTTCGTGTTTGAATCACGCAGTAATGTGGTAACACACTGAAGGAGTCAATTAAATCTGGTTTCGATCAATATTTTAGAGGATAACACCGGTTACGTCTGGGTTAGGTCTGGGTTATGCCCGCATCTGGCTCATGATTTTGCCTTCTTCGTATACTTGTTGGCCAGATCCTGGGGTTTTTTCGTGTTTGAATCACGTAGTAATGTGGTAACACACTGAAGCAGTCAATTAAACCTGGTTTCGATCAATATTTTAGAAGATAGCACCGGTTAGGACTGGGTTAGGTCTGGGTTATGCCCGCATCTGGCTCATGATTTTGCATTCTTCGCATACTTGTTGGCCAGATCCTGGGTTTTTTTCGTGCTTGAATCACGTAGTTATATGGTAACACACTGAAGGAGTCAATTAAACCTCGTTTCGCTCAGTATTTTAGAGGATACCACCGGTTAAGTCTGGGTTAGGTCTGGGTTATGCCCGCATCTGGCTCATGATTTTGCCTTCTTCGCATACTTGTTGGCCAGATCCTGGGTTTTTTTCGTGTTTGAATCACGTAGTAATGTGGTACCACACTGAGGCAGTCAATTAAACCTGGTTTCGGTCAATATTTCAGAGGATAACACCGGTTAGGTCTGGGTTAGGTCCGGGATATGCCCGCATCTGGCTCATGATTTTGCCTTCTTCGCATACTTGTTGGCCAGATCCTGGGTTTTTTCCGTGTTTGAATCACGTAGTAATGTTGTAGCACACTGAGGCAGTCAATTAAACCTGGTTTCGATCAATATTTCAGAGGATAACACCGGTTAGGTCTGGGTCAGGTCTGGGTTATGCCCGCATCTGGCTCATGATTTTGCCTTCTTCGCATACTTGTTGGCCAGATCCTGGGTTTTTTTCGTGTTTGAATCACGTAGTTATGTGGTAACACACTGAAGGAGTCAACTAAACCTCGTTTCGCTCAGTATTTTAGAGGATAACACCGGTTAGGTCTGGGTTAGGTCTGGGTAATACCCGCATCTGGCTCATGATTTTGCCTTCTTCGCATACTTGTTGGCCAGATCCTGGGTTTTTTTCGCGTTTGAATCACGTAGTAATGTGGTAACACACTGAAGCAGTCAATTAAACCTGGTTTCGATCAATATTTCAGAGGATAACACCGGTAAGGTCTGGGTTAGGTCCGGGATATGCCCGCATCTGGCTCATGATTTTGCCTTCTTCGCATACTTGTTGGCCAGATCCTGGGTTTTTTTCGTGTTTGAATCACGTAGTAATGTGGTAACACAAGGAAGCAGTCAATTAACCCTGGTTTCGATCAATATTTTGGAGGATAACACCGGTTATGTCTGGGTTAGGTCTGGGTTATGCCCGCATCTGGCTCATGATTTTGCCTTTTCGCAAACTTGTTGGCCAGATCCTGGGGTTTTTCCGTGTTTGAATCACTTAGTAATGTTGTAGCACACTGAGGCAGTCAATTAAACCTGGTTTCGATCAATATTTTAGAGGATAACACCGGTTAGGTCTGGGTTAGGTCTGGGTTATGCCCGCATCTGGCTTATACTTTCGCCTTTTTCGCAAACATGTTGGCTAGATCCTGGGTTTTTTTCTGTTTTGAATCACGTGGTAATGTGGTACGACACAGAAACAATCCATTAAACCTGGATTCGGACAGTATTTTAGAGGATAACACCGGTTAGGTCTGGGTTAGGTCTGGGTTATGCCCGCATCTGGCTCATGATTTTGCCTTCTTCGCATACTTCTTGGCCAGATCCTGGGTTTTTTTCGTGTTTGAATCACGTAGTAATGTGGTACCACACTGAGGCAGTCAATTAACCCTGGTTTCGATCAATATTTTGGAGGATAACACCGGTTAGGTCTGGGTTAGGTCTGGGATATGCGCGCATCTGGCTCATGATTTTGCCTTCTTCGCATACTTGTTGGCCAGATCCTGGGTTTTTTTCGTGTTTGAATCATGTAGGAATGTGGTAACACACTGAAGCAGTCAATTAAACCTGGTTTCGATCAATATTTTAGAGGATAACACCGGTTAGGTCTGGGTTAGGTCTGGTATATGCGCGCATCTGGCTTATACTTTCGCCTTTTTCGCAAACTTGTTGGCAGATCATGGGTTTCTTCCGTGTTTGAATCACGTTGTAATGTTTTACTACACTGAGGCAGTCAATTAAACGTGGATTCGGACAGTATTTTACAGGATAACACCGGTTAGGTCTGGGTTAGGTCCGGGATATGCCCGCATCTGGCTCATGATTTTGCCTTCTTCGCACACTTGTTGGCCAGATCCTGGGTTTTTTCCGTGTTTCAATCACGTAGTAATGTTGTACCACACTGAGGCAGTCAATTAAACCTGGATTCGGACAGTATTTTAGAGGATAACACCGGCTAGGTCTGGGTTAGGTCTGTGTTATGCCCGCATCTGGCTCATGATTTTGCCTTCTTCGCATACTTGTTGGCCAGATCCTGGGTTTTTTTCGTGTTTGAATCACGCAGTAATGTGGTAACACACTGAAGGAGTCAATTAAACCTGGTTTCGATCAATATTTTAGAGGATAACACCGGTTACGTCTGGGTTAGGTCTGGGTTATGCCCGCATCTGGCTCATGATTTTGCCTTCTTCGTATACTTGTTGGCCAGATCCTGGGGTTTTTTCGTGTTTGAATCACGTAGTAATGTGGTAACACACTGAAGCAGTCAATTAAACCTGGTTTCGATCAATATTTTAGAGGATAGCACCGGTTAGGACTGGGTTAGGTCTGGGTTATGCCCGCATCTGGCTCATGATTTTGCATTCTTCGCATACTTGTTGGCCAGATCCTGGGTTTTTACCGTGTTTGAATCACGTAGTAATGTGGCACCACACTGAAGGAGTCAATTAAACCTCGTTTCGCTCAGTATTTTAGAGGATAACACCGGTTAGGTCTGGGTTAGGTCTGGGTTATGCCCGCATCTGGCTCATGATTTTGCCTTCTTCGCATACTTGTTGGCCAGATCCTGGGTTTTTTTCGTCTTTGAATCACGTAGTAATGTGGTAACACACTGAAGCAGTCAATTAAACCTGGTTTCGATCAATATTTTAGAGGATAACACCGGTTAGATCTGGGTTATGCCCGCATCTGGCTCATGATTTTGCCTTCTTCGCATACTTGTTGGCCAGATCCTGGGTTTTTTTCGTGTTTGAATCACGTACTAATGTGGTAACACACCGAAGGAGTCAATTAAACCTGGTTTCGATCAATATTTTAGAGGATAACACCGGTTAGGTCTGGGTTAGGTCCGGGATATGCCCGCATCTGGCTCATGATTTTGCCGTCTTCGCATACTTGTTGGCCAGATCCTGGGTTTTTTCCGTGTTTGAATCACGTAGTAATGTGGTACCACACTGAAGCAGTCAATTAAACCTGGTTTCGATCAATATTTTAGAGGATAACACCGGTTACGTCTGGGTTAGGTCTGGGTTATGCCCGCATCTGGCTCATGATTTTGCCTTCTTCGCATACTTGTTGGCCAGATCCTGGGGTTTTTTCGTGTTTGAATCACGTAGTAATGTGGTAACACACTGAAGCAGTCAATTAAACCTGGTTTCGATCAATATTTTAGAGGATAACACCGGTTACGTCTGGGCTAGGTCTGGGTTATGCCCGCATCTGGCTCATGATTTTGCATTCTTCGCATACTTGTTGGGCAGATCCTGGGTTTTTTTCGTGCTTGAATCACGTAGTTATATGGTAACACACTGAAGGAGTCAATTAAACCTCGTTTCGCTCAGTATTTTAGAGGATACCACCGGTTAAGTCTGGGTTAGGTCTGGGTTATGCCCACATCTGGCTCATGATTTTGCCTTCTTCGCATACTTGTTGGCCAGATCCTGGGTTTTTACCCTGTTTGAATCACGTAGTAATGTGGTACCACACTGAGGCAGTCGATTAAACCTGGTTTCGATCAATATTTCACAGGATAACACCGGCTAGGTCTGGGTTAGGTCTGGGTTATGCCCGCATCTAGCTTACACTTTCGCCTTTTTCGCAAACTTGTTGGCAGATCATGGGTTTCTTCCGTGTTTGAATCACGTTGTAATGTTGTACTACACTGAGGCAGTCAATTAAACCTGGATTCGGACAGTATTTTACAGGATAACACCGGTTAGGTCTGGGTTAGGTCCGGGATATGCCCGCATCTTGCTCATGATTTTGCCTTCTTCGCACACTTGTTGGCCAGATCCTGGGTTTTTTCCGTGTGTCAATCACGTAGTAATGTTGTACCACACTGAGGCAGTCAATTAAACCTGGATTCGGACAGTATTTTAGAGGATAACACCGGCTAGGTCTGGGTTAGGTCTGTGTTATGCCCGCATCTGGCTCATGATTTTGCCTTCTTCGCATACTTGTTGGCCAGATCCTGGGTTTTTTTCGTGTTTGAATCACGTAGTAATCTGGTAACACACTCAAGCAGTCAATTAAACCTGGCTTCGATCAATATTTTAGAGGATAACACCGGTTAGGAGTGGGTTAGGTCTGGGTTATGCCCGCATCTGGCTTATGATTTTGCCTTCTTCGCATACTTGTTGGGCAGATCCTGGGTTTTTTTCGTGTTTGAATCACGTAGTAATGTGGTAACACACTGAAACTGTCAATTAAACCTGGTTTCGATCAATATTTTAGAGGATAACACCGGTTAGGTCTGGGTTAGGTCTGGAATATGCCCGCATCCGGCTCATGATTTTGCCTTCTTCGCAAACTTGTTGGCCAGATCCTGGGTTTATTCCGTGTTTGAATCACGTAGTAATGTTGTAGCACACTGAGGCAGTCAATTAAACCTGGTTTCGATCAATATTTCAGAGGATAACACCGGTTAGGTCTGGGTCAGGTCTGGGTTATGCCCGCATCTGGCTCATGATTTTGCCTTCTTCGCATACTTGTTGGCCAGATCCTGGGTTTTTTTCGTGTTTGAATCACGTAGTTATGTGGTAACACACTGAAGGAGTCAATTAAACCTCGTTTCGCTCAGTATTTTAGAGGATAACACCGGTTAGGTCTGGGTTAGGTCTGGGTAATACCCGCATCTGGCTCATGATTTTGCCTTCTTCGCATACTTGTTGGCCAGATCCTGGGTTTCTTCCGTGTTTGAATCACTTAGTAATGTTGTACCACACTGAGGCAGTCAACTAAACCTGGATTCGGACAGTATTTTAGAGGATAACACCGGTTAGGTCTGGGTTAGGTCTGGGTTATGCCCACATCTGGCTCATGATTTTGCCTTCTTCGCATACTTGTTGGCCAGATCCTGGGTTTTTTTCGTGTTTGAATCACGTAGTAATGTGGTAACACACTGAAGCAGTCAATTAAACCTGGTTTCGATCAATATTTTAGAGGATAACACCGGTTAGGTCTGGGTTAGGTCTGGGATATGCGCGCATCTGGCTTATACTTTCGCCTTTTTCGCAAACTTGTAGGCCAGATCCTGGGTTTTTTCCGTGTTTGAATCACGTAGTAATGTGGTACCACACTGAAGCAGTCAAATAAACCTGGTTTCGATCAATATTTCAGAGGATAACACCGGTTAAGTCTGGGTTAGGTCTGGGTTATGCCCGCATCTGGCTCATGATTTTGCCTTCTTCGCATACTTGTTGGCCAGATCCTGGGTTTTTTTCGTGTTTGAATCACGTAGTAATGTGGTACCACACTGAGGCAGTCAATTAAACCTGGATTCGGACAGTATTTCAGAGGATAACACCGGTTAGGTCTGGGTTAGGTCAGGGTTATGCCCGCATCTGGCTCATGATTTTGACTTCTTCGCATACTTGTTGGCCAGATCCTGGGTTTTTATCGTGTTTGAATCACGTAGTAATGTGGCACCACATTGAGGCAGTCAATTAACCCTGGTTTCGATCAATATTTTGGAGGATAGCACCGGTTAGGTCTGGGTTAGGTCTGGGATATGCGCGCATCTGGCTCATGATTTTGCCCTTTTCGCAAACTTGTTGGCCAGATCATGGGTTTTCTCCGTGTTTGAATCACGTAGTAATGTGGTAACACACTGAAGCAGTCAATTAAACCTGGTTTCGATCAATATTTCAGAGGATAACACCGGTAAGGTCTGGGTTAGGTCCGGGATATGCCCGCATCTGGCTCATGATTTTGCCTTCTTCGCATTCTTGTTGGCCAGATCCTGGGTTTTTTTCGTGTTTGAATCACGTAGTAATGTGGTAACACAAGGAAGCAGTCAATTAACCCTGGTTTCGATCAATATTTTGGAGGATAACACCGGTTATGTCTGGGTTAGGTCTGGGTTATGCCCGCATCTGGCTCATGATTTTGCCTTTTCGCAAACTTGTTGGCCAGATCCTGGGGTTTTTCCGTGTTTGAATCACGTAGTAATGTTGTAGCACACTGAGGCAGTCAATTAAACCTGGTTTCGATCAATATTTTAGAGGATAACACCGGTTACGTCTGGGTTAGGTCTGGGTTATGCCCGCATCTGGCTTATACTTTCGCCTTCTTCGCAAACATGTTGGGTAGATCCTGGGTTTTTTTCGGTTTTGAATCACGTGGTAATGTGGTACGACACAGAAACAATCCATTAAACCTGGATTCGGACAGTATTTTAGAGGATAACACCGGTTAGGTCTGGGTTAGGTCTGGGTTATGCCCGCATCTGGCTCATGATTTTGCCTTCTTCGCATACTTCTTGGCCAGATCCTGGGTTTTTTTCGTGTTTGAATCACGTAGTAATGTGGTACCACACTGAGGCAGTCAATTAACCCTGGTTTCGATCAATATTTTGGAGGATAACACCGGTTAGGTCTGGGTTAGGTCTGGGATATGCGCGCATCTGGCTCATGATTTTGCCTTCTTCGCATACTTGTTGGCCAGATCCTGGGATTTTCGTGTTTGAATCATGTAGGAATGTGGTAACACATTGAAGCAGTCAATTAAACCTGGTTTCGATCAATATTTTAGAGGATAACACCGGTTAGGTCTGGGTTAGGTCTGGTATATGCGCGCATCTGGCTTATATTTTCGCCTTTTTCGCAAACTTGTTGGCAGATCATGGGTTTCTTCCGTGTTTGAATCACGTTGTAATGTTGTACTACACTGAGGCAGTCAATTAAACGTGGATTCGGACAGTATTTTACAGGATAACACCGGTTAGGTCTGGGTTAGGTCCGGGATATGCCCGCATCTGGCTCATGATTTTGCCTTCTTCGCACACTTGTTGGCCAGATCCTGGGTTTTTTCCGTGTTTCAATCACGTAGTAATGTTGTACCACACTGAGGCAGTCAATTAAACCTGGATTCGGACAGTATTTTAGAGGATAACACCGGCTAGGTCTGGGTTAGGACTGTGTTGTGCCCGCATCTGGCTCATGATTTTGCCTTCTTCGCATACTTGTTGGCCAGATCCTGGGGTTTTTTCGTGTTTGAATCACGTAGTAATGTGGTAACACACTGAAGCAATCAATTAAACCTGGTTTCGATCAATATTTTAGAGGATAGCACCGGTTAGGACTGGGTTAGGTCTGGGTTTTGCCCGCATCTGGCTCATGATTTTGCATTCTTCGCATACTTGTTGGCCAGATCCTGGGTTTTTTTCGTGCTTGAATCACGTAGTTATATGGTAACACACTGAAGGAGTCAATTAAACCTCGTTTCGCTCAGTATTTTAGAGGATACCACCGGTTAAGTCTGGGTTAGGTCTGGGTTATGCCCGCATCTGGCTCATGATTTTGCCTTCTTCGCATACTTGTTGGCCAGATCCTGGGTTTTTTTCGTGTTTGAATCACGTAGTAATGTGGTACCACACTGAGGCAGTCAATTAAACCTGGTTTCGGTCAATATTTCAGAGGATAACACCGGTTAGGTCTGGGTTAGGTCCGGGATATGCCCGCATCTGGCTCATGATTTTGCCTTCTTCGCATACTTGTTGGCCAGATCCTGGGTTTTTTTCGTGTTTGTATCACGTACTAATGTGGTAACACACCGAAGGAGTCAATTAAACCTGGTTTCGATCAATATTTTAGAGGGTAACACCGGTTAGGTCTGTGTCAGGTCCGGGATATGCCCGCATCTGGCTCATGATTTTGCCGTCTTCGCATACTTGTTGGCCAGATCCTGGGTTTTTTTCGTGTTTGAATCACGTACTAATGTGGTAACACACCGAAGGAGTCAATTAAACCTGGTTTCGATCAATATTTTAGAGGATAACACCGGTTAGGTCTGGGTTAGGTCTGGGTTATGCCCGCATCTGGCTCATGATTTTGCCTTCTTCGCATACTTGTTGGCCAGATCCTGGGTTTTTTTCGTGTTTGAATCATGCAGTAATTTGGTAACACACTGAAGGAGTCAATTAAACCTGGTTTCGATCAATATTTTAGAGGATAACACCGGTTACGTCTGGGTTAGGTCTGGGATATGCCCGCATCTGGCTCATGATTTTGCCTTCTTCGCATACTTGTTGGCCAGATCCTGGGGTTTTTTCGTGTTTGAATCACGTAGTAATGTGGTGACACACTGAAGCAGTCAATTAAACCTGGTTTCGATCAATATTTTAGAGGATAACACCGGTTACGTCTGGGCTAGGTCTGGGTTATGCCCGCATCTGGCTCATGATTTTGCATTCTTCGCATACTTGTTGGGCAGATCCTGGGTTTTTTTCGTGCTTGAATCACGTAGTTATATGGTAACACACTGAAGGAGTCAATTAAACCTCGTTTCGCTCAGTATTTTAGAGGATACCACCGGTTAAGTCTGGGTTAGGTCTGGGTTATGCCCACATCTGGCTCATGATTTTGCCTTCTTCGCATACTTGTTGGCCAGATCCTGGGTTTTTACCGTGTTTGAATCACGTAGTAATGTGGTACCACACTGAGGCAGTCGATTAAACCTGGTTTCGATCAATATTTCACAGGATAACACCGGCTAGGTCTGGGTTAGGTCTGGGTTATGCCCGCATCTAGCTTATACTTTCGCCTTCTTCGCAAACTTGTTGGCAGATCATGGGTTTCTTCCGTGTTTGAATCACGTTGTAATGTTGTACTACACTGAGGCAGTCAATTAAACCTGGATTCGGACAGTATTTTACAGGATAACACCGGTTAGGTCTGGGTTAGGTCCGGGATATGCCCGCATCTGGCTCATGATTTTGCCTTCTTCGCACACTTGTTGGCCAGATCCTGGGTTTTTTCCGTGTTTCAATCACGTAGTAATGTTGTACCACACTGAGGCAGTCAATTAAACCTGGTTTCGATCAATATTTCAGAGGATAACACCGGCTAGGTCTGGGTTAGGTCTGTGTTATGCCCGCATCTGGCTCATGATTTTGCCTTCTTTGCATACTTGTTGGCCAGATCCTGGGTTTTTTTCGTGTTTGAATCACGTAGTAATGTGGTAACACACTGAAGCAGTCAATTAAACCTGGCTTCGATCAATATTTTAGAGGATAACACCGGTTAGGAGTGGGTTAGGTCTGGGTTATGCCCGCATCTGGCTCATGATTTTGCCTTCTTCGCATACTTGTTGGCCAGATCCTGGGTTTCTTCCGTGTTTGAATCACGTAGTAATGTTGTACCACACTGAGGCAGTCAACTAAACCTGGATTCGGACAGTATTTTAGAGGATAACACCGGTTAGGTCTGGGTTAGGTCTGGGTTATGCCCACATCTGGCTCATGATTTTGCCTTCTTCGCATACTTGTTGGCCAGATCCTGGGGTTTTTTCGTGTTTGTATCACGTAGGAATGTGGTAACACACTGAAGCAGTCAATTAAACCTGGTTTCGATCAATATTTCAGAGGATAACACCGGTTAAGTCTGGGTTAGGTCTGGGTTATGCCCGCATCTGGCTCATGATTTTGCCTTCTTCGCAAACTTGTTGGCCAGATCCTGGGTTTTTTTCGTGTTTGAATCACGTAGTAATGTGGTAACACACTGAAGCAGTCAATTAAACCTGGTTTCGATCAATATTTTAGAGGATAACACCGGTTAGGTCTGGGTTAGGTCTGGGATATGCGCGCATCTGGCTTATACTTTCGCCTTTTTCGCAAACTTGTAGGCCAGATCCTGGGTTTTTTCCGTGTTTGTATCACGTAGTAATGTGGTACCACACTGAAACAGTCAATTAAACCTGGTTTCGATCAATATTTCAGAGGATAACACCGGTTAAGTCTGGGTTAGGTCTGGGTTATGCCCGCATCTGGCTCATGATTTTGCCTTCTTCGCATACTTGTTGGCCAGATCCTGGGTTTTTTTCGTGTTTGAACCACGTAGTAATGTGGTACCACACTGAGGCAGTCAATTAAACCTGGTTTCGATCAATATTTCAGAGGATAACACCGGTTAGGTCTGGGTTAGGTCAGGGTTATGCCCGCATCTGGCTCATGATTTTGACTTCTTCGCATACTTGTTGGCCAGATCCTGGGTTTTTATCGTGTTTGAATCACGTAGTAATGTGGCACCACATTGAGGCAGTCAATTAACCCTGGTTTCGATCAATATTTTGGAGGATAACACCGGTTAGGTCTGGGTTAGGTCTGGGATATGCGCGCATCTGCCTCATGATTTTGCCTTTTTCGCAAACTTGTTGGCCAGATCATGGGTTTTCTCCGTGTTTGAATCACGTAGTAATGTTGTACCACACTGAGGCAGTCAATTAAACCAGGATTCGGACAGTATTTTAGAGGATAACACCGGTTAGGTCTGGGTTAGGTCTGGGTTATGCCCGCATCTGGCTCATGATTTTGCCTTCTTCGCATACTTGTTGGCCAGATCCTGGGTTTTTTTCGTGTTTGAATCACGTAGTAATGTGGTAACACACTGAAGCAGTCAATTAAACCTGGTTTCGATCAATATTTTAGAGGATAACACCGGTTAGGTCTGGGTTAGGTCTGGGTTATGCCCGCATCTGGCTCATGATTTTGCCTTCTTCGCATACTTGTTGGCCAGATCCTGGGTTTTTTTCGTGTTTGAATCACGTAGGAATGTGGTAACACACTGAAGCAGTCAATTAAACCTGGTTTCGATCAATATTTTAGAGGATAACACCGGTTAGGTCTGGGTTAGGTCTGGTATATGCGCGCATCTGGCTTATACTTTCGCCTTTTTCGCAAACTTGTTGGCAGATCATGGGTTTCTTCCGTGTTTGAATCACGTAGTAATGTTGTACTACACTGAGGCAGTCAATTAAACCTGGATTCGGACAGTATTTTACAGGATAACGCCGGTTAGGTCTGGGTTAGGTCCGGGATATGCCCGCATCTGGCTCATGATTTTGCCTTCTTCGCACACTTGTTGGCCAGATCCTGGGTTTTTTTCGTGCTTGAATCACGTAGTTATATGGTAACACACTGAAGGAGTCAATTAAACCTCGTTTCGCTCAGTATTTTAGAGGATAACACCGGTTAAGTCTGGGTTAGGTCTGGGTTATGCCCGCATCTGGCTCATGATTTTGCCTTTTTCGCAAACTTGTTGGCCAGATCCTGGGTTTTTACCGTGTTTGAATCACGTAGTAATGTGGTACCACACTGAGGCAGTCAATTAAACCTGGTTTCGATCAATATTTCAGAGGATAACACCGGTTAAGTCTGGGTTAGGTCTGGGTTATGCCCGCATCTGGCTCATGATTTTGCCTTCTTCGCAAACTTGTTGGCCAGATCCTGGGTTTTTTTCGTGTTTGAATCACGTAGTAATGTGGTAACACACTGAAGCAGTCAATTAAACCTGGTTTCGATCAATATTTTAGAGGATAACACCGGTTAGGTCTGGGTTAGGTCTGGGATATGCGCGCATCTGGCTTATACTTTCGCCTTTTTCGCAAACTTGTAGGCCAAATCCTGGGTTTTTTCCGTGTTTGAATCACGTAGTAATGTGGTACCACACTGAAACAGTCAATTAAACCTGGTTTCGATCAATATTTCAGAGGATAACACCGGTTAAGTCTGGGTTAGGTCTGGGTTATGCCCGCATCTGGCTCATGATTTTGCCTTCTTCGCATACTTGTTGGCCAGATCCTGGGTTTTTTTCGTGTTTGAACCACGTAGTAATGTGGTACCACACTGAGGCAGTCAATTAAACCTGGTTTCGATCAATATTTCAGAGGATAACACCGGTTAGGTCTGGGTTAGGTCAGGGTTATGCCCGCATCTGGCTCATGATTTTGACTTCTTCGCATACTTGTTGGCCAGATCCTGGGTTTTTATCGTGTTTGAATCACGTAGTAATGTGGCACCACATTGAGGCAGTCAATTAACCCTGGTTTCGATCAATATTTTGGAGGATAACACCGGTTAGGTCTGGGTTAGGTCTGGGATATGCGCGCATCTGGCTCATGATTTTGCCTTTTTCGCAAACTTGTTGGCCAGATCATGGGTTTTCTCCGTGTTTGAATCACGTAGTAATGTTGTACCACACTGAGGCAGTCAATTAAACCAGGATTCCGACAGTATTTTAGAGGAAAACACCGGTTAGGTCTGGGTTAGGTCTGGGTTATGCCCGCATCTGGCTCATGATTTTGCCTTCTTCGCATACTTGTTGGCCAGATCCTGGGTTTTTTTCGTGTTTGAATCACGTAGTAATGTGGTAACACACTGAAGCAGTCAATTAAACCTGGTTTCGATCAATATTTTAGAGGATAACACCGGTTAGGTCTGGGTTAGGTCTGGGTTATGCCCGCATCTGGCTCATGATTTTGCCTTCTTCGCATACTTGTTGGCCAGATCCTGGGTTTTTTTCGTGTTTGAATCACGTAGGAATGTGGTAACACACTGAAGCAGTCAATTAAACCTGGTTTCGATCAATATTTTAGAGGATAACACCGGTTAGGTCTGGGTTAGGTCTGGTATATGCGCGCATCTGGCTTATACTTTCGCCTTTTTCGCAAACTTGTTGGCAGATCATGGGTTTCTTCCGTGTTTGAATCACGTAGTAATGTTGTACTACACTGAGGCAGTCAATTAAACCTGGATTCGGACAGTATTTTACAGGATAACGCCGGTTAGGTCTGGGTTAGGTCCGGGATATGCCCGCATCTGGCTCATGATTTTGCCTTCTTCGCACACTTGTTGGCCAGATCCTGGGTTTTTTTCGTGCTTGAATCACGTAGTTATATGGTAACACACTGAAGGAGTCAATTAAACCTCGTTTCGCTCAGTATTTTAGAGGATAACACCGGTTAAGTCTGGGTTAGGTCTGGGTTATGCCCGCATCTGGCTCATGATTTTGCCTTTTTCGCAAACTTGTTGGCCAGATCCTGGGTTTTTACCGTGTTTGAATCACGTAGTAATGTGGTACCACACTGAAGCAGTCAATTAAACCTGGTTTCGATCAATATTTTAGAGGATAACACCGGTTACGTCTGGGCTAGGTCTGGATTATGCCCGCATCTGGCTCATGATTTTGCATTCTTCGCATACTTGTTGGCCAGATCCAGGGTTTTTTTCGTGTTTGAATCACGTAGGAATGTGGTAACACACTGAAGCAGTCAATTAAACCTGGTTTCGATCAATATTTTAGAGGATAACACCGGTTAGGTCTGGGTTAGGTCTGGTATATGCGCGCATCTGGCTTATACTTTCGCCTTTTTCGCAAACTTGTTGGCAGATCATGGGTTTCTTCCGTGTTTGAATCACGTAGTAATGTTGTACTACACTGAGGCAGTCAATTAAACCTGGTTTCGATCAATATTTTAGAGGATAACACCGGTTAGGTCTGGGTTACGTCTGGGTTATGCCCGCATCTGGCTCATGATTTTGCCTTCTTCGCATACTTGTTGGCCAGATCCTGGGTTTTTTTCGTGTTTGAATCACGTAGTAATGTGGCACCACACTGAGGCAGTCAATTAAACCTGGTTTCGGTCAATATTTCAGAGGATAACACCGGTTAGGTCTGGGTTAGGTCCGGGATATGCCAGCAGTTGGCTCATGATTTTGCCTTCTTCGCATACTTGTTGGCCAGATCCTGGGTTTTTTTCGTGTTTGAATCACGTAGTAATGTGGTAACACACTGAAGCAGTCAATTAAACCTGGTTTCGATCAATATTTTAGAGGATAACACCGGTTACGTCTGGGCTAGGTCTGGATTATGCCCGCATCTGGCTCATGATTTTGCATTCTTCGCATACTTGTTGGCCAGATCCTGGGTATTTACCGTGTTTGAATCACGTAGTAATGTGGTACCACACTGAGGCAGTCAATTAAACCTGGTTTCGATCAATATTTCACAGGATAACACCGGCTAGGTCTGGGTTAGGTCTGGGTTATGCCCGCATCTGGCTCATGATTTTGCCTTCTTCGCATACTTGTTGGCCTGATCCTGGGGTTTTACCGTGTTTGAATCACGTAGTAATGTTGTACCACACTGAGGCAGTCAATTAAACCTGGTTTCGATCAATATTTCACAGGATAACACCGGCTAGGTCTGGGTTAGGTCTGGGTTATGCCCGCATCTGGCTCATGATTTTGCCTTCTTCGCATACTTGTTGGCCTGATCCTGGGGTTTTACCGTGTTTGAATCACGTAGTAATGTTGTACCACACTGAGGCAGTCAATTAAACCTGGATTCGGACAGTATTTTAGAGGATAACACCGGTTTGGTCTGGGTCAGGTCTGGGTTATGCCCGCATCTGGCTCATGATTTTGCATTCTTCGCATACTTGTTGGCCAGATCCTGGGTTTTTACCGTGTTTGAATCACGTAGTAATGTGGTACCACACTGAGGCAGTCAATTAAACCTGGTTTCGATCAATATTTCACAGGATAACACCGGCTAGGTCTGGGTTAGGTCTGGGTTATGCCCGCATCTGGCTCATGATTTTGCATTCTTCGCATACTTGTTGGCCAGATCCTGGGTTTTTACCGTGTTTGAATCACGTAGTAATGTGGTACCACACTGAGGCAGTCAATTAAACCTGGTTTCGATCAATATTTCACAGGATAACACCGGCTAGGTCTGGGTTAGGTCTGGGTTATGCCCGCATCTGGCTCATGATTTTGCCTTCTTCGCATACTTGTTGGCCTGATCCTGGGGTTTTACCGTGTTTGAATCACGTAGTAATGTTGTACCACACTGAGGCAGTCAATTAAACCTGGATTCGGACAGTATTTTAGAGGATAACACCGGTTAGGTCTGGGTCAGGTCTGGGTTATGCCCGCATCTGGCTCATGATTTTGCATTCTTCGCATATTTGTTGGCCAGATCCTGGGTTTTTACCGTGTTTGAATCACGTAGTAATGTGGTACCACACTGAGACAGTCAATTAAACCTGGTTTCGATCAATATTTCACAGGATAACACCGGCTAGGTCTGGGTTAGGTCTGGGTTATGCCCGCATCTGGCTCATGATTTTGCCTTCTTCGCATACTTGTTGGCCTGATCCTGGGGTTTTACCGTGTTTGAATCACGTAGTAATGTTGTACCACACTGAGGCAGTCAATTAAACCTGGATTCGGACAGTATTTTAGAGGATAACACCGGTTAGGTCTGGGTCAGGTCTGGGTTATGCCCGCATCTGGCTCATGATTTTGCCTTCTTCGCATACTTGTTGGCCAGATCCTGGGTTTTTTTCGTGTTTGAATCACGTAGTTATGTGGTAACACACTGAAGGAGTCAATTAAACCTCGTTTCGCTCAGTATTTTAGAGGATAACACCGGTTAGGTCTGGGTTAGGTCTGGGTAATACCCGCATCTGGCTCATGATTTTGCCTTCTTCGCATACTTGTTGGCCAGATCCTGGGTTTCTTCCGTGTTTGAATCACGTAGTAATGTTGTACCACACTGAGGCAGTCAACTAAACCTGGATTCGGACAGTATTTTAGAGGATAACACCGGTTAGGTCTGGGTTAGGTCTGGGTAATACCCGCATCTGGCTCATGATTTTGCCTTCTTCGCATACTTGTTGGCCAGATCCTGGGTTTTTTTCGTGTTTGAATCACGTAGTAATGTGGTACCACACTGAGGCAGTCAATTAAACCTGGTTTCGGTCAATATTTCAGAGGATAACACCGGTTAGGTCTGGGTTAGGTCCGGGATATGCCAGCAGGTGGCTCATGATTTTGCCTTCTTCGCATACTTGTTGGCCAGATCCTGGGTTTTTTTCGTGTTTGAATCACGTAGTAATGTGGTAACACACTGAAGCAGTCAATTAAACCTGGTTTCGATCAATATTATAGAGGATAACACCGGTTACGTCTGGGCTAGGTCTGGATTATGCCCGCATCTGGCTCATGATTTTGCATTCTTCGCATACTTGTTGGCCAGATCCTGGGTTTTTACCGTGTTTGAATCACGTAGTAATGTGGTACCACACTGAGGCAGTCAATTAAACCTGGTTTCGATCAATATTTCACAGGATAACACCGGCTAGGTCTGGGTTAGGTCTGGGTTATGCCCGCATCTGGCTCATGATTTTGCCTTCTTCGCATACTTGTTGGCCTGATCCTGGGGTTTTACCGTGTTTGAATCACGTAGTAATGTTGTACCACACTGAGGCAGTCAATTAAACCTGGATTCGGACAGTATTTTAGAGGATAACACCGGTTAGGTCTGGGTCAGGTCTGGGTTATGCCCGCATCTGGCTCATGATTTTGCATTCTTCGCATACTTGTTGGCCAGATCCTGGGTTTTTACCGTGTTTGAATCACGTAGTAATGTGGTACCACACTGAGGCAGTCAATTAAACCTGGTTTCGATCAATATTTCACAGGATAACACCGGCTAGGTCTGGGTTAGGTCTGGGTTATGCCCGCATCTGGCTCATGATTTTGCCTTCTTCGCATACTTGTTGGCCTGATCCTGGGGTTTTACCGTGTTTGAATCACGTAGTAATGTTGTACCACACTGAGGCAGTCAATTAAACCTGGTTTCGATCAATATTTCACAGGATAACACCGGCTAGGTCTGGGTTAGGTCTGGGTTATGCCCGCATCTGGCTCATGATTTTGCCTTCTTCGCATACTTGTTGGCCTGATCCTGGGTTTTTACCGTGTTTGAATCACGTAGTAATGTGGTACCACACTGAGGCAGTCAATTAAACCTGGTTTCGATCAATATTTCACAGGATAACACCGGCTAGGTCTGGGTTAGGTCTGGGTTATGCCCGCATCTGGCTCATGATTTTGCCTTCTTCGCATACTTGTTGGCCTGATCCTGGGGTTTTACCGTGTTTGAATCACGCAGTAATGTTGTACCACACTGAGGCAGTCAATTAAACCTGGATTCGGACAGTATTTTAGAGGATAACACCGGTTAGGTCTGGGTCAGGTCTGGGTTATGGCCGCATCTGGCTCATGATTTTGCATTCTTCGCATACTTGTTGGCCAGATCCTGGGTTTTTACCGTGTTTGAATCACGTAGTAATGTGGTACCACACTGAGGCAGTCAATTAAACCTGGTTTCGATCAATATTTCACAGGATAACACCGGCTAGGTCTGGGTTAGGTCTGGGTTATGCCCGCATCTGGCTCATGATTTTGCCTTCTTCGCATACTTGTTGGCCTGATCCTGGGGTTTTACCGTGTTTGAATCACGTAGTAATGTTGTACCACACTGAGGCAGTCAATTAAACCTGGTTTCGATCAATATTTCACAGGATAACACCGGCCAGGCCTGGGTTAGGTCTGGGTTATGCCCGCATCTGGCTCATGATTTTGCCTTCTTCGCATACTTGTTGGCCTGATCCTGGGGTTTTACCGTGTTTGAATCACGTAGTAATGTTGTACCACACTGAGGCAGTCAATTAAACCTGGATTCGGACAGTATTTTAGAGGATAACACCGGTTTGGTCTGGGTCAGGTCTGGGTTATGCCCGCATCTGGCTCATGATTTTGCATTCTTCGCATACTTGTTGGCCAGATCCTGGGTTTTTACCGTGTTTGAATCACGTAGTAATGTGGTACCACACTGAGGCAGTCAATTAAACCTGGTTTCGATCAATATTTCACAGGATAACACCGGCTAGGTCTGGGTTAGGTCTGGGTTATGCCCGCATCTGGCTCATGATTTTGCCTTCTTCGCATACTTGTTGGCCTGATCCTGGGGTTTTACCGTGTTTGAATCACGTAGTAATGTTGTACCACACTGAGGCAGTCAATTAAACCTGGATTCGGACAGTATTTTAGAGGATAACACCGGTTAGGTCTGGGTCAGGTCTGGGTTATGCCCGCATCTGGCTCATGATTTTGCATTCTTCGCATACTTGTTGGCCAGATCCAGGGTTTTTTTCGTGTTTGAATCACGTAGGAATGTGGTAACACACTGAAGCAGTCAATTAAACCTGGTTTCGATCAATATTTTAGAGGATAACACCGGTTAGGTCTGGGTTAGGTCTGGTATATGCGCGCATCTGGCTTATACTTTCGCCTTTTTCGCAAACTTGTTGGCAGATCATGGGTTTCTTCCGTGTTTGAATCACGTAGTAATGTTGTACTACACTGAGGCAGTCAATTAAACCTGGTTTCGATCAATATTTTAGAGGATAACACCGGTTAGGTCTGGGTTACGTCTGGGTTATGCCCGCATCTGGCTCATGATTTTGCCTTCTTCGCATACTTGTTGGCCAGATCCTGGGTTTTTTTCGTGTTTGAATCACGTAGTAATGTGGCACCACACTGAGGCAGTCAATTAAACCTCGTTTCGGTCAATATTTCAGAGGATAACACCGGTTAGGTCTGGGTTAGGTCCGGGATATGCCAGCAGTTGGCTCATGATTTTGCCTTCTTCGCATACTTGTTGGCCAGATCCTGGGTTTTTTTCGTGTTTGAATCACGTAGTAATGTGGTAACACACTGAAGCAGTCAATTAAACCTGGTTTCGATCAATATTTTAGAGGATAACACCGGTTACGTCTGGGCTAGGTCTGGATTATGCCCGCATCTGGCTCATGATTTTGCATTCTTCGCATACTTGTTGGCCAGATCCTGGGTTTTTACCGTGTTTGAATCACGTAGTAATGTGGTACCACACTGAGGCAGTCAATTAAACCTGGTTTCGATCAATATTTCACAGGATAACACCGGCTAGGTCTGGGTTAGGTCTGGGTTATGCCCGCATCTGGCTCATGATTTTGCCTTCTTCGCATACTTGTTGGCCTGATCCTGGGGTTTTACCGTGTTTGAATCACGTAGTAATGTTGTACCACACTGAGGCAGTCAATTAAACCTGGTTTCGATCAATATTTCACAGGATAACACCGGCTAGGTCTGGGTTAGGTCTGGGTTATGCCCGCATCTGGCTCATGATTTTGCCTTCTTCGCATACTTGTTGGCCTGATCCTGGGGTTTTACCGTGTTTGAATCACGTAGTAATGTTGTACCACACTGAGGCAGTCAATTAAACCTGGATTCGGACAGTATTTTAGAGGATAACACCGGTTTGGTCTGGGTCAGGTCTGGGTTATGCCCGCATCTGGCTCATGATTTTGCATTCTTCGCATACTTGTTGGCCAGATCCTGGGTTTTTACCGTGTTTGAATCACGTAGTAATGTGGTACCACACTGAGGCAGTCAATTAAACCTGGTTTCGATCAATATTTCACAGGATAACACCGGCTAGGTCTGGGTTAGGTCTGGGTTATGCCCGCATCTGGCTCATGATTTTGCATTCTTCGCATACTTGTTGGCCAGATCCTGGGTTTTTACCGTGTTTGAATCACGTAGTAATGTGGTACCACACTGAGGCAGTCAATTAAACCTGGTTTCGATCAATATTTCACAGGATAACACCGGCTAGGTCTGGGTTAGGTCTGGGTTATGCCCGCATCTGGCTCATGATTTTGCCTTCTTCGCATACTTGTTGGCCTGATCCTGGGGTTTTACCGTGTTTGAATCACGTAGTAATGTTGTACCACACTGAGGCAGTCAATTAAACCTGGATTCGGACAGTATTTTAGAGGATAACACCGGTTAGGTCTGGGTCAGGTCTGGGTTATGCCCGCATCTGGCTCATGATTTTGCATTCTTCGCATATTTGTTGGCCAGATCCTGGGTTTTTACCGTGTTTGAATCACGTAGTAATGTGGTACCACACTGAGACAGTCAATTAAACCTGGTTTCGATCAATATTTCACAGGATAACACCGGCTAGGTCTGGGTTAGGTCTGGGTTATGCCCGCATCTGGCTCATGATTTTGCCTTCTTCGCATACTTGTTGGCCTGATCCTGGGGTTTTACCGTGTTTGAATCACGTAGTAATGTTGTACCACACTGAGGCAGTCAATTAAACCTGGATTCGGACAGTATTTTAGAGGATAACACCGGTTAGGTCTGGGTCAGGTCTGGGTTATGCCCGCATCTGGCTCATGATTTTGCCTTCTTCGCATACTTGTTGGCCAGATCCTGGGTTTTTTTCGTGTTTGAATCACGTAGTTATGTGGTAACACACTGAAGGAGTCAATTAAACCTCGTTTCGCTCAGTATTTTAGAGGATAACACCGGTTAGGTCTGGGTTAGGTCTGGGTAATACCCGCATCTGGCTCATGATTTTGCCTTCTTCGCATACTTGTTGGCCAGATCCTGGGTTTCTTCCGTGTTTGAATCACGTAGTAATGTTGTACCACACTGAGGCAGTCAACTAAACCTGGATTCGGACAGTATTTTAGAGGATAACACCGGTTAGGTCTGGGTTAGGTCTGGGTAATACCCGCATCTGGCTCATGATTTTGCCTTCTTCGCATACTTGTTGGCCAGATCCTGGGTTTTTTTCGTGTTTGAATCACGTAGTAATGTGGTACCACACTGAGGCAGTCAATTAAACCTGGTTTCGGTCAATATTTCAGAGGATAACACCGGTTAGGTCTGGGTTAGGTCCGGGATATGCCAGCAGTTGGCTCATGATTTTGCCTTCTTCGCATACTTGTTGGCCAGATCCTGGGTTTTTTTCGTGTTTGAATCACGTAGTAATGTGGTAACACACTGAAGCAGTCAATTAAACCTGGTTTCGATCAATATTATAGAGGATAACACCGGTTACGTCTGGGCTAGGTCTGGATTATGCCCGCATCTGGCTCATGATTTTGCATTCTTCGCATACTTGTTGGCCAGATCCTGGGTTTTTACCGTGTTTGAATCACGTAGTAATGTGGTACCACACTGAGGCAGTCAATTAAACCTGGTTTCGATCAATATTTCACAGGATAACACCGGCTAGGTCTGGGTTAGGTCTGGGTTATGCCCGCATCTGGCTCATGATTTTGCCTTCTTCGCATACTTGTTGGCCTGATCCTGGGGTTTTACCGTGTTTGAATCACGTAGTAATGTTGTACCACACTGAGGCAGTCAATTAAACCTGGATTCGGACAGTATTTTAGAGGATAACACCGGTTAGGTCTGGGTCAGGTCTGGGTTATGCCCGCATCTGGCTCATGATTTTGCATTCTTCGCATACTTGTTGGCCAGATCCTGGGTTTTTACCGTGTTTGAATCACGTAGTAATGTGGTACCACACTGAGGCAGTCAATTAAACCTGGTTTCGATCAATATTTCACAGGATAACACCGGCTAGGTCTGGGTTAGGTCTGGGTTATGCCCGCATCTGGCTCATGATTTTGCCTTCTTCGCATACTTGTTGGCCTGATCCTGGGGTTTTACCGTGTTTGAATCACGTAGTAATGTTGTACCACACTGAGGCAGTCAATTAAACCTGGTTTCGATCAATATTTCACAGGATAACACCGGCTAGGTCTGGGTTAGGTCTGGGTTATGCCCGCATCTGGCTCATGATTTTGCCTTCTTCGCATACTTGTTGGCCTGATCCTGGGTTTTTACGGTGTTTGAATCACGTAGTAATGTGGTACCACACTGAGGCAGTCAATTAAACCTGGTTTCGATCAATATTTCACAGGATAACACCGGCTAGGTCTGGGTTAGGTCTGGGTTATGCCCGCATCTGGCTCATGATTTTGCCTTCTTCGCATACTTGTTGGCCTGATCCTGGGGTATTACCGTGTTTGAATCACGCAGTAATGTTGTACCACACTGAGGCAGTCAATTAAACCTGGATTCGGACAGTATTTTAGAGGATAACACCGGTTAGGTCTGGGTCAGGTCTGGGTTATGGCCGCATCTGGCTCATGATTTTGCATTCTTCGCATACTTGTTGGCCAGATCCTGGGTTTTTACCGTGTTTGAATCACGTAGTAATGTGGTACCACACTGAGGCAGTCAATTAAACCTGGTTTCGATCAATATTTCACAGGATAACACCGGCTAGGTCTGGGCTAGGTCTGGATTATGCCCGCATCTGGCTCATGATTTTGCATTCTTCGCATACTTGTTGGCCAGATCCTGGGTTTTTACCGTGTTTGAATCACGTAGTAATGTGGTACCACACTGAGGCAGTCAATTAAACCTGGTTTCGATCAATATTTCACAGGATAACACCGGCCAGGTCTGGGTTAGGTCTGGGTTATGCCCGCATCTGGCTCATGATTTTGCCTTCTTCGCATACTTGTTGGCCTGATCCTGGGGTTTTACCGTGTTTGAATCACGTAGTAATGTTGTACCACACTGAGGCAGTCAATTAAACCTGGATTCGGACAGTATTTTAGAGGATAACACCGGTTTGGTCTGGGTCAGGTCTGGGTTATGCCCGCATCTGGCTCATGATTTTGCATTCTTCGCATACTTGTTGGCCAGATCCTGGGTTTTTACCGTGTTTGAATCACGTAGTAATGTGGTACCACACTGAGGCAGTCAATTAAACCTGGTTTCGATCAATATTTCACAGGATAACACCGGCTAGGTCTGGGTTAGGTCTGGGTTATGCCCGCATCTGGCTCATGATTTTGCCTTCTTCGCATACTTGTTGGCCTGATCCTGGGGTTTTACCGTGTTTGAATCACGTAGTAATGTTGTACCACACTGAGGCAGTCAATTAAACCTGGATTCGGACAGTATTTTAGAGGATAACACCGGTTAGGTCTGGGTCAGGTCTGGGTTATGCCCGCATCTGGCTCATGATTTTGCCTTCTTCGCATACTTGTTGGCCAGATCCTGGGTTTTTTTCGTGTTTGAATCACGTAGTTATGTGGTAACACACTGAAGGAGTCAATTAAACCTCGTTTCGCTCAGTATTTTAGAGGATAACACCGGTTAGGTCTGGGTTAGGTCTGGGTAATACCCGCATCTGGCTCATGATTTTGCCTTCTTCGCATACTTGTTGGCCAGATCCTGGGTTTCTTCCGTGTTTGAATCACGTAGTAATGTTGTACCACACTGAGGCAGTCAACTAAACCTGGATTCGGACAGTATTTTAGAGGATAACACCGGTTAGGTCTGGGTTAGGTCTGGGTTATGCCCGCATCTGGCTCATGATTTTGCCTTCTTCGCATATTTGTTGGCCAGATCCTGGGTTTTTACCGTGTTTGAATCACGTAGTAATGTGGTACCACACTGAGACAGTCAATTAAACCTGGTTTCGATCAATATTTCACAGGATAACACCGGCTAGGTCTGGGTTAGGTCTGGGTTATGCCCGCATCTGGCTCATGATTTTGCCTTCTTCGCATACTTGTTGGCCTGATCCTGGGGTTTTACCGTGTTTGAATCACGTAGTAATGTTGTACCACACTGAGGCAGTCAATTAAACCTGGATTCGGACAGTATTTTAGAGGATAACACCGGTTAGGTCTGGGTCAGGTCTGGGTTATGCCCGCATCTGGCTCATGATTTTGCCTTCTTCGCATACTTGTTGGCCAGATCCTGGGTTTTTTTCGTGTTTGAATCACGTAGTTATGTGGTAACACACTGAAGGAGTCAATTAAACCTCGTTTCGCTCAGTATTTTAGAGGATAACACCGGTTAGGTCTGGGTTAGGTCTGGGTAATACCCGCATCTGGCTCATGATTTTGCCTTCTTCGCATACTTGTTGGCCAGATCCTGGGTTTCTTCCGTGTTTGAATCACGTAGTAATGTTGTACCACACTGAGGCAGTCAACTAAACCTGGATTCGGACAGTATTTTAGAGGATAACACCGGTTAGGTCTGGGTTAGGTCTGGGTAATACCCGCATCTGGCTCATGATTTTGCCTTCTTCGCATACTTGTTGGCCAGATCCTGGGTTTTTTTCGTGTTTGAATCACGTAGTAATGTGGTACCACACTGAGGCAGTCAATTAAACCTGGTTTCGGTCAATATTTCAGAGGATAACACCGGTTAGGTCTGGGTTAGGTCCGGGATATGCCAGCAGTTGGCTCATGATTTTGCCTTCTTCGCATACTTGTTGGCCAGATCCTGGGTTTTTTTCGTGTTTGAATCACGTAGTAATGTGGTAACACACTGAAGCAGTCAATTAAACCTGGTTTCGATCAATATTATAGAGGATAACACCGGTTACGTCTGGGCTAGGTCTGGATTATGCCCGCATCTGGCTCATGATTTTGCATTCTTCGCATACTTGTTGGCCAGATCCTGGGTTTTTACCGTGTTTGAATCACGTAGTAATGTGGTACCACACTGAGGCAGTCAATTAAACCTGGTTTCGATCAATATTTCACAGGATAACACCGGCTAGGTCTGGGTTAGGTCTGGGTTATGCCCGCATCTGGCTCATGATTTTGCCTTCTTCGCATACTTGTTGGCCTGATCCTGGGGTTTTACCGTGTTTGAATCACGTAGTAATGTTGTACCACACTGAGGCAGTCAATTAAACCTGGATTCGGACAGTATTTTAGAGGATAACACCGGTTAGGTCTGGGTCAGGTCTGGGTTATGCCCGCATCTGGCTCATGATTTTGCATTCTTCGCATACTTGTTGGCCAGATCCTGGGTTTTTACCGTGTTTGAATCACGTAGTAATGTGGTACCACACTGAGGCAGTCAATTAAACCTGGTTTCGATCAATATTTCACAGGATAACACCGGCTAGGTCTGGGTTAGGTCTGGGTTATGCCCGCATCTGGCTCATGATTTTGCCTTCTTCGCATACTTGTTGGCCTGATCCTGGGGTTTTACCGTGTTTGAATCACGTAGTAATGTTGTACCACACTGAGGCAGTCAATTAAACCTGGTTTCGATCAATATTTCACAGGATAACACCGGCTAGGTCTGGGTTAGGTCTGGGTTATGCCCGCATCTGGCTCATGATTTTGCCTTCTTCGCATACTTGTTGGCCTGATCCTGGGTTTTTACGGTGTTTGAATCACGTAGTAATGTGGTACCACACTGAGGCAGTCAATTAAACCTGGTTTCGATCAATATTTCACAGGATAACACCGGCTAGGTCTGGGTTAGGTCTGGGTTATGCCCGCATCTGGCTCATGATTTTGCCTTCTTCGCATACTTGTTGGCCTGATCCTGGGGTATTACCGTGTTTGA
Organism: Colletes latitarsis; assembly: GCF_051014445.1. Lineage (NCBI taxonomy): Eukaryota > Metazoa > Arthropoda > Insecta > Hymenoptera > Colletidae > Colletes > Colletes latitarsis. The sequence continues at coordinate 2,131,381 of NC_135139.1, read as the reverse complement.
ATCACGCAGTAATGTTGTACCACACTGAGGCAGTCAATTAAACCTGGATTCGGACAGTATTTTAGAGGATAACACCGGTTAGGTCTGGGTCAGGTCTGGGTTATGGCCGCATCTGGCTCATGATTTTGCATTCTTCGCATACTTGTTGGCCAGATCCTGGGTTTTTACCGTGTTTGAATCACGTAGTAATGTGGTACCACACTGAGGCAGTCAATTAAACCTGGTTTCGATCAATATTTCACAGGATAACACCGGCTAGGTCTGGGCTAGGTCTGGATTATGCCCGCATCTGGCTCATGATTTTGCATTCTTCGCATACTTGTTGGCCAGATCCTGGGTTTTTACCGTGTTTGAATCACGTAGTAATGTGGTACCACACTGAGGCAGTCAATTAAACCTGGTTTCGATCAATATTTCACAGGATAACACCGGCCAGGTCTGGGTTAGGTCTGGGTTATGCCCGCATCTGGCTCATGATTTTGCCTTCTTCGCATACTTGTTGGCCTGATCCTGGGGTTTTACCGTGTTTGAATCACGTAGTAATGTTGTACCACACTGAGGCAGTCAATTAAACCTGGATTCGGACAGTATTTTAGAGGATAACACCGGTTTGGTCTGGGTCAGGTCTGGGTTATGCCCGCATCTGGCTCATGATTTTGCATTCTTCGCATACTTGTTGGCCAGATCCTGGGTTTTTACCGTGTTTGAATCACGTAGTAATGTGGTACCACACTGAGGCAGTCAATTAAACCTGGTTTCGATCAATATTTCACAGGATAACACCGGCTAGGTCTGGGTTAGGTCTGGGTTATGCCCGCATCTGGCTCATGATTTTGCCTTCTTCGCATACTTGTTGGCCTGATCCTGGGGTTTTACCGTGTTTGAATCACGTAGTAATGTTGTACCACACTGAGGCAGTCAATTAAACCTGGATTCGGACAGTATTTTAGAGGATAACACCGGTTAGGTCTGGGTCAGGTCTGGGTTATGCCCGCATCTGGCTCATGATTTTGCCTTCTTCGCATACTTGTTGGCCAGATCCTGGGTTTTTTTCGTGTTTGAATCACGTAGTTATGTGGTAACACACTGAAGGAGTCAATTAAACCTCGTTTCGCTCAGTATTTTAGAGGATAACACCGGTTAGGTCTGGGTTAGGTCTGGGTAATACCCGCATCTGGCTCATGATTTTGCCTTCTTCGCATACTTGTTGGCCAGATCCTGGGTTTCTTCCGTGTTTGAATCACGTAGTAATGTTGTACCACACTGAGGCAGTCAACTAAACCTGGATTCGGACAGTATTTTAGAGGATAACACCGGTTAGGTCTGGGTTAGGTCTGGGTTATGCCCGCATCTGGCTCATGATTTTGCCTTCTTCGCATACTTGTTGGCCAGATCCTGGGTTTTTTTCGTGTTTGAATCACGTAGGAATGTGGTAACACACTGAAGCAGTCAATTAAACCTGGTTTCGATCAATATTTTAGAGGATAACACCGGTTAGGTCTGGGTTAGGTCTGGTATATGCGCGCATCTGGCTTATACTTTCGCCTTTTTCGCAAACTTGTTGGCAGATCATGGGTTTCTTCCGTGTTTGAATCACGTAGTAATGTTGTACTACACTGAGGCAGTCAATTAAACCTGGATTCGGACAGTATTTTAGAGGATAACACCGGTTAGGTCTGGGTTAGGTCTGGGTTATGCCCACATCTGGCTCATGATTTTGCCATCTTCGCATACTTGTTGGCCAGATCCTGGGTTTTTACCGTGTTTGAATCACGTAGTAATGTGGTACCACACTGAAGCAGTCAATTAAACCTGGTTTCGATCAATATTTCAGAGGATAACACCGGTTAGGTCTGGGTTAGGTCAGGGTTATGCCCGCATCTGCCTCATGATTTTGACTTCTTCGCATACTTGTTGGCCAGATCCTGGGTTTTTATCGTGTTTGAATCACGTAGTAATGTGGCACCACATTGAGGCAGTCAATTAACCCTGGTTTCGATCAATATTTTGGAGGATAACACCGGTTAGGTCTGGGTTAGGTCTGGGATATGCGCGCATCTGGCTCGTGATTTTGCCTTTTTCGCAAACTTGTTGGCCAGATCATGGGTTTTCTCCGTGTTTGAATCACGTAGTAATGTTGTACCACACTGAGGCAGTCAATTAAACCAGGATTGGGACAGTATTTTAGAGGATAACACCGGTTAGGTCTGGGTTAGGTCTGGGTTATGCCCGCATCTGGCTCATGATTTTGCCTTCTTCGCATACTTGTTGGCCAGATCCTGGGTTTTTTTCGTGTTTGAAACACGTAGTAATGTGGTAACACACTGAAGCAGTCAAATAAACCTGGTTTCGATCAATATTTTAGAGGATAACACCGGTTAGGTCTGGGTTAGGTCTGGGTTATGCCCGCATCTGGCTCATGATTTTGCCTTCTTCGCATACTTGTTGGCCAGATCCTGGGTTTTTTTCGTGTTTGAATCACGTAGGAATGTGGTAACACACTGAAGCAGTCAATTAAACCTGGTTTCGATCAATATTTTAGAGGATAACACCGGTTAGGTCTGGGTTAGGTCTGGTATATGCGCGCATCTGGCTTACACTTTCGCCTTTTTCGCAAACTTGTTGGCAGATCATGGGTTTCTTCCGTGTTTGAATCACGTAGTAATGTTGTACTACACTGAGGCAGTCAATTAAACCTGGATTCGGACAGTATTTTACAGGATAACGCCGGTTAGGTCTGGGTTAGGTCCGGGATATGCCCGCATCTGGCTCATGATTTTGCGTTCTTCGCACACTTGTTGGCCAGATCCTGGGCTTTTTTCGTGCTTGATTCACGTAGTTATATGGTAACACACTGAAGGAGTCAATTAAACCTCGTTTCGCTCAGTATTTTAGAGGATAACACCGGTTAAGTCTGGGTTAGGTGTGGGTTATGCCCGCATCTGGCTCATGATTTTGCCTTTTTCGCAAACTTGTTGGCCAGATCCTGGGTTTTTACCGTGTTTGAATCACGTAGTAATGTGGTACCACACTGAGGCAGTCAATTAAACCTGGTTTCGATCAATATTTTAGAGGATAACACCGGTTAGGTCTGGGTTATGCCCGCATCTGGCTCATGATTTTGCCTTCTTCGCATACTTGTTGGCCAGATCCTGGGTTTTTTTCGTGTTTGAATCACGTAGTAATGTGGTACCACACTGAGGCAATCAATTAAACCTGGTTTCGGTCAATATTTCACAGGATAACACCGGTTAGGTCTGGGTTAGGTCCGGGATATGCCCGCATCTGGCTCATGATTTTGCCTTCTTCGCATACTTGTTGGCCAGATCCTGGGTTTTTTTCGTGTTTGAATCACGTAGTAATGTGGTAACACACTGAAGGAGTCAATTAAACCTCGTTTCGCTCAGTATTTTAGAGGATAACACCGGTTAGGTCTGGCTTAGGTCTGGGTAATACCCGCATCTGGCTCATGATTTTGCCTTCTTCGCATACTTGTTGGCCAGATCCTGGGTGTTTTTCGCGTTTGAATCACGTAGTAATGTGGTAACACACTGAAGCAGTCAATTAAACCTGGTTTCGATCAATATTTTAGAGGATAACACCGGTTAGGTCTGGGTTAGGTCTGGGTTATGCACGCATCTGGCTCATGATTTTGCCTTCTTCGCATACTTGTTGGCCAGATCCTGGGTTTTTTTCGTGTTTGAATCACGTAGTTATGTGGTAACACACTGAAGGAGTCAATCAAACCTCGTTTCGCTCAGTATTTTAGAGGATAACACCGGCTAGGTCTGGCTTAGGTCTGGGTTATGCCCGCATCTGGCTCATGATTTTGCCTTCTTCGCATACTTGTTGGCCTGATCCTGGGGTTTTACCGTGTTTGAATCACGTAGTAATGTTGTACCACACTGAGGCAGTCAATTAAACCTGGATTCGGACAGTATTTTAGAGGATAACACCGGTTAGGTCTGGGTCAGGTCTGGGTTATGCCCGCATCTGGCTCATGATTTTGCATTCTTCGCATACTTGTTGGCCAGATCCTGGGTTTTTACCGTGTTTGAATCACGTAGTAATGTGGTACCACACTGAGGCAGTCAATTAAACCTGGTTTCGATCAATATTTCACAGGATAACACCGGCTAGGTCTGGGTTAGGTCTGGGTTATGCCCGCATCTGGCTCATGATTTTGCCTTCTTCGCATACTTGTTGGCCTGATCCTGGGGTTTTACCGTGTTTGAATCACGTAGTAATGTTGTACCACACTGAGGCAGTCAATTAAACCTGGTTTCGATCAATATTTCACAGGATAACACCGGCTAGGTCTGGGTTAGGTCTGGGTTATGCCCGCATCTGGCTCATGATTTTGCCTTCTTCGCATACTTGTTGGCCTGATCCTGGGTTTTTACCGTGTTTGAATCACGTAGTAATGTGGTACCACACTGAGGCAGTCAATTAAACCTGGTTTCGATCAATATTTCACAGGATAACACCGGCTAGGTCTGGGTTAGGTCTGGGTTATGCCCGCATCTGGCTCATGATTTTGCCTTCTTCGCATACTTGTTGGCCTGATCCTGGGGTTTTACCGTGTTTGAATCACGTAGTAATGTTGTACCACACTGAGGCAGTCAATTAAACCTGGATTCGGACAGTATTTTAGAGGATAACACCGGTTAGGTCTGGGTCAGGTCTGGGTTATGCCCGCATCTGGCTCATGATTTTGCATTCTTCGCATACTTGTTGGCCAGATCCTGGGTTTTTACCGTGTTTGAATCACGTAGTAATGTGGTACCACACTGAGGCAGTCAATTAAACCTGGTTTCGATCAATATTTCACAGGATAACACCGGCTAGGTCTGGGTTAGGTCTGGGTTATGCCCGCATCTGGCTCATGATTTTGCCTTCTTCGCATACTTGTTGGCCTGATCCTGGGGTTTTACCGTGTTTGAATCACGTAGTAATGTTGTACCACACTGAGGCAGTCAATTAAACCTGGTTTCGATCAATATTTCACAGGATAACACCGGCTAGGTCTGGGTTAGGTCTGGGTTATGCCCGCATCTGGCTCATGATTTTGCCTTCTTCGCATACTTGTTGGCCTGATCCTGGGGTTTTACCGTGTTTGAATCACGTAGTAATGTTGTACCACGCTGAGGCAGTCAATTAAACCTGGATTCGGACAGTATTTTAGAGGATAACACCGGTTTGGTCTGGGTCAGGTCTGGGTTATGCCCGCATCTGGCTCATGATTTTGCATTCTTCGCATACTTGTTGGCCAGATCCTGGGTTTTTACCGTGTTTGAATCACGTAGTAATGTGGTACCACACTGAGGCAGTCAATTAAACCTGGTTTCGATCAATATTTCACAGGATAACACCGGCTAGGTCTGGGTTAGGTCTGGGTTATGCCCGCATCTGGCTCATGATTTTGCCTTCTTCGCATACTTGTTGGCCTGATCCTGGGGTTTTACCGTGTTTGAATCACGTAGTAATGTTGTACCACACTGAGGCAGTCAATTAAACCTGGATTCGGACAGTATTTTAGAGGATAACACCGGTTAGGTCTGGGTCAGGTCTGGGTTATGCCCGCATCTGGCTCATGATTTTGCCTTCTTCGCATACTTGTTGGCCAGATCCTGGGTTTTTTTCGTGTTTGAATCACGTAGTTATGTGGTAACACACTGAAGGAGTCAATTAAACCTCGTTTCGCTCAGTATTTTAGAGGATAACACCGGTTAGGTCTGGGTTAGGTCTGGGTAATACCCGCATCTGGCTCATGATTTTGCCTTCTTCGCATACTTGTTGGCCAGATCCTGGGTTTCTTCCGTGTTTGAATCACGTAGTAATGTTGTACCACACTGAGGCAGTCAACTAAACCTGGATTCGGACAGTATTTTAGAGGATAACACCGGTTAGGTCTGGGTTAGGTCTGGGTTATGCCCGCATCTGGCTCATGATTTTGCCTTCTTCGCATACTTGTTGGCCAGATCCTGGGTTTTTTTCGTGTTTGAATCACGTAGGAATGTGGTAACACACTGAAGCAGTCAATTAAACCTGGTTTCGATCAATATTTTAGAGGATAACACCGGTTAGGTCTGGGTTAGGTCTGGTATATGCGCGCATCTGGCTTATACTTTCGCCTTTTTCGCAAACTTGTTGGCAGATCATGGGTTTCTTCCGTGTTTGAATCACGTAGTAATGTTGTACTACACTGAGGCAGTCAATTAAACCTGGATTCAGACAGTATTTTAGAGGATAACACCGGTTAGGTCTGGGTTAGGTCTGGGTTATGCCCACATCTGGCTCATGATTTTGCCATCTTCGCATACTTGTTGGCCAGATCCTGGGTTTTTACCGTGTTTGAATCACGTAGTAATGTGGTACCACACTGAAGCAGTCAATTAAACCTGGTTTCGATCAATATTTCAGAGGATAACACCGGTTAGGTCTGGGTTAGGTCAGGGTTATGCCCACATCTGGCTCATGATTTTGACTTCTTCGCATACTTGTTGGCCAGATCCTGGGTTTTTATCGTGTTTGAATCACGTAGTAATGTGGCACCACATTGAGGCAGTCAATTAACCCTGGTTTCGATCAATATTTTGGAGGATAACACCGGTTAGGTCTGGGTTAGGTCTGGGATATGCGCGCATCTGGCTCGTGATTTTGCCTTTTTCGCAAACTTGTTGGCCAGATCATGGGTTTTCTCCGTGTTTGAATCACGTAGTAATGTTGTACCACACTGAGGCAGTCAATTAAACCAGGATTCGGACAGTATTTTAGAGGATAACACCGGTTAGGTCTGGGTTAGGTCTGGGTTATGCCCGCATCTGGCTCATGATTTTGCCTTCTTCGCATACTTGTTGGCCAGATCCTGGGTTTTTTTCGTGTTTGAAACACGTAGTAATGTGGTAACACACTGAAGCAGTCAATTAAACCTGGTTTCGATCAATATTTTAGAGGATAACACCGGTTAGGTCTGGGTTAGGTCTGGGTTATGCCCGCATCTGGCTCATGATTTTGCCTTCTTCGCATACTTGTTGGCCAGATCCTGGGTTTTTTTCGTGTTTGAATCACGTAGGAATGTGGTAACACACTGAAGCAGTCAATTAAACCTGGTTTCGATCAATATTTTAGAGGATAACACCGGTTAGGTCTGGGTTAGGTCTGGTATATGCGCGCATCTGGCTTATACTTTCGCCTTTTTCGCAAACTTGTTGGCAGATCATGGGTTTCTTCCGTGTTTGAATCACGTAGTAATGTTGTACTACACTGAGGCAGTCAATTAAACCTGGATTCGGACAGTATTTTACAGGATAACGCCGGTTAGGTCTGGGTTAGGTCCGGGATATGCCCGCATCTGGCTCATGATTTTGCCTTCTTCGCACACTTGTTGGCCAGATCCTGGGTTTTTTTCGTGCTTGAATCACGTAGTTATATGGTAACACACTGAAGGAGTCAATTAAACCTCGTTTCGCTCAGTATTTTAGAGGATAACACCGGTTAAGTCTGGGTTAGGTGTGGGTTATGCCCGCATCTGGCTCATGATTTTGCCTTTTTCGCAAACTTGTTGGCCAGATCCTGGGTTTTTACCGTGTTTGAATCACGTAGTAATGTGGTACCACACTGAGGCAGTCAATTAAACCTGGTTTCGATCAATATTTTAGAGGATAACACCGGTTAGGTCTGGGTTATGCCCGCATCTGGCTCATGATTTTGCCTTCTTCGCATACTTGTTGGCCAGATCCTGGGTTTTTTTCGTGTTTGAATCACGTAGTAATGTGGTACCACACTGAGGCAATCAATTAAACCTGGTTTCGGTCAATATTTCAGAGGATAACACCGGTTAGGTCTGGGTTAGGTCCGGGATATGCCCGCATCTGGCTCATGATTTTGCCTTCTTCGCATACTTGTTGGCCAGATCCTGGGTTTTTTTCGTGTTTGAATCACGTAGTAATGTGGTAACACACTGAAGGAGTCAATTAAACCTCGTTTCGCTCAGTATTTTAGAGGATAACACCGGTTAGGTCTGGCTTAGGTCTGGGTAATACCCGCATCTGGCTCATGATTTTGCCTTCTTCGCATACTTGTTGGCCAGATCCTGGGTGTTTTTCGCGTTTGAATCACGTAGTAATGTGGTAACACACTGAAGCAGTCAATTAAACCTGGTTTCGATCAATATTTTAGAGGATAACACCGGTTAGGTCTGGGTTAGGTCTGGGTTATGCACGCATCTGGCTCATGATTTTGCCTTCTTCGCATACTTGTTGGCCAGATCCTGGGTTTTTTTCGTGTTTGAATCACGTAGTTATGTGGTAACACACTGAAGGAGTCAATCAAACCTCGTTTCGCTCAGTATTTTAGAGGATAACACCGGCTAGGTCTGGCTTAGGTCTGGGTAATACCCGCATCTGGCTCATGATTTTGCCTTCTTCGGATACTTGTTGGCCAGATCCTGGGTTTTTTTCGCGTTTGAATCACGTAGTAATGTGGTAACACACTGAAGCAGTCAATTAAACCTGGTTTCGATCAATATTTTAGAGGATAACACCGGTTAGGTCTGCGTTAGGTCTGGGTTATGCCCGCATCTGGCTCATGATTTTGCCTTCTTTGCATACTTGTTGGCCAGATCCTGGGTTTTTTTCGTGTTTGAATCACGTAGTTATGTGGTAACACACTGAAGGAGTCAATCAAACCTCGTTTCGCTCAGTATTTTAGAGGATAACACCGGTTAGGTCTGGCTTAGGTCTGGGTAATACCCGCATCTGGCTCATGATTTTGCCTTCTTCGCATACTTGTTGGCCAGATCCTGGGTTTTTTTCGTGTTTGAATCACGTAGGAATGTGGTAACACACTGAAGGAGTCAATTAAACCTGGTTTCGATCAATATTTTAGAGGATAACACCGGTCAGGTCTGGGTTAGGTCTGGGTTATGCCCGCATCTGGCTCATGATTTTGCCTTCTTCGCATACTTGTTGGCCAGATCCTGGGTTTTTTTCGTGTTTGAATCACGTAGTAATGTGGTAACACACTGAAGCAGTCAATTAAACCTGGTTTCGATCAATATTTTAGAGGATAACACCGGTTAGGTCTGGGTTAGGTCTGGGTTATGCACGCATCTGGCTCATGATTTTGCCTTCTTCGCATACTTGTTGGCCAGATCCTGGGTTTTTTTCGTGTTTGAATCACGTAGTTATGTGGTAACACACTGAAGGAGTCAATCAAACCTCGTTTCGCTCAGTATTTTAGAGGATAACACCGGCTAGGTCTGGCTTAGGTCTGGGTAATACCCGCATCTGGCTCATGATTTTGCCTTCTTCGCATACTTGTTGGCCAGATCCTGGGTTTTTTTCGTGTTTGAATCACGTAGGAATGTGGTAACACACTGAAGGAGTCAATTAAACCTGGTTTCGATCAATATTTTAGAGGATAACACCGGTCAGGTCTGGGTTAGGTCTGGGTTATGCCCGCATCTGGCTCATGATTTTGCCTTCTTCGCATACTTGTTGGCCAGATCCTGGGTTTTTTTCGTGTTTGAAACACGTAGTAATGTGGTAACACACTGAAGCAGTCAAATAAACCTGGTTTCGATCAATATTTTAGAGGATAACACCGGTTAGGTCTGGGTTAGGTCTGGGTTATGCCCGCATCTGGCTCATGATTTTGCCTTCTTCGCATACTTGTTGGCCAGATCCTGGGTTTTTTTCGTGTTTGAATCACGTAGGAATGTGGTAACACACTGAAGCAGTCAATTAAACCTGGTTTCGATCAATATTTTAGAGGATAACACCGGTTAGGTCTGGGTTAGGTCTGGTATATGCGCGCATCTGGCTTATACTTTCGCCTTTTTCGCAAACTTGTTGGCAGATCATGGGTTTCTTCCGTGTTTGAATCACGTAGTAATGTTGTACTACACTGAGGCAGTCAATTAAACCTGGATTCGGACAGTATTTTACAGGATAACGCCGGTTAGGTCTGGGTTAGGTCCGGGATATGCCCGCATCTGGCTCATGATTTTGCGTTCTTCGCACACTTGTTGGCCAGATCCTGGGCTTTTTTCGTGCTTGATTCACGTAGTTATATGGTAACACACTGAAGGAGTCAATTAAACCTCGTTTCGCTCAGTATTTTAGAGGATAACACCGGTTAAGTCTGGGTTAGGTGTGGGTTATGCC